>NC_090268.1:332117911-332429511 GCF_040414725.1 Anabrus simplex
CGGGCAGTAAGAAATATAAAGAAAAGATTACTTTATTTATTATTTACAGTATTTCATTTTTTGAGTACGCTAAAGATTTTGTCAGACAGATGCCTCCTATATCCATACCGCTTTAATGTCCCTTCTGTTTTATTTACGGTGAGTGCATAGTTTGCATTGAGCTGGCACATACTGACTAACAGATAAACGAACATACGTTTTCTCTTCCATAAGTATGGCATGCAGCTTAGTCAGCTTTGATTCCCTTGTCGCTTTGATTGTTTATTTACATAATTCAGACACGTTCCTGAAATGGGCATCTTTTCCATTGAATACCTCTTAGAATAAAATCAGAGTATAGTGACACACGAAAACTCTGTATGTAGAAATGCTAGTCAAGTGCGCGGTCATTTTCACCATTTCTTCCACTGTCTCTGGATTCTCATCCCACAAGCTACTCTACACGTTCAAAACAATTTGCTTCAATTTCATACATAATTTATCCCCACCTTTATTGACTTGAAGGTATTTTACAGGTGACACAAACATTGCAGCATGTACCCAGCTACCTAAATTGTTCGATAAAATGGCCGTGATCGTAGTTCAGAACAGACCAAAAATCACCCAGATCCAGGCTCTTAGGACCTATGGTAAGCATCAATAAACGAGTCTGCTTCATAGAAACGATAAGATTAAGTCACACATATTTATTATGGCACCAATTTATGAACATGCAGTTGAAACTGAGAAAAATAGAAGCCGAGCAATTCTATTACTAATATATACAAACACATAATTAACATAATTGAACACTCATCAATAACATAGGCATACACAGGATAGAGGATACAAGGTTGGTGGTACAACTTACGGACTCTTGATTCTTTTATTTATTGGAGTTTTAAGTTTCGTCAACATCATCATCATTTTGTAGCTCCAGTTTCCCAGGTGTGGTGTACAAGCGTTCGCCACTTCTTCCTGTCAAAGTATAGTTTCTGTTCCTCTATGTCCTTCCACTTGGCGTTCCTCTTGCTGATCTCTGATTTCACTGTGTCTATCCATCTATTCCTTGGTCTCCCTACTGGCCTCTCCCCTTTCACTTCGCTGTCAAAGTAATTCCTTGCTGTTCTTTTTCTGTCCATTCTCACAACATGTCCAAACCATTGTAGCCTGCATCTTCCTAAAAACTCGGTAACAGGTAGTTTGATGCTAGCCTCCTTCCTGTTTGCTTCATTTCTAATCTTGTCCTTCTTGGTCTTTTGGTTCATTGTTCTGATGAATTTCATTTCTATTGACTGGATTTTACTATTTGCCTTGTTGTGCAGGGAATTCCTATCACCTGAAATTCTCCCTCTCGAAATCACTCTTGTAATTTACATCATTGAATAATATTAATCTCATTTAAGTTTCTTCTCATTACCTTTCTTTCTTTTCTGTCCACCACAAAATCAGTTATTATTCTCTGTTTCTAAGGCAAAGTTCCTGGTGTAAAGCCTATTTTGGAGTAAGGCAGACATAGCTCCACAGGGAGTAAAATAAAAGGGAAACAAATAAAGAAAATGTTTATGTCTACCCGGGTGTTTGATGTCACGATAACAAAATGTCCTCCCATAAAATAGAAAGGAAGGTTATGTATTGGCATACAAAATCAAAGTATTAAAATTAGTAAGTTATTACCAAACAAGACAAGATATTTACACAGTCATTCAACTCAATCACCCAAGTTGTGAGATACTACAAGGGATGGGAGAAAAGCAGGGAGACCAGAGATCTAACAGAGACGACGCAGATCACAAGAGAGATCTTGCTTTGATCTGTTGTGACCACCATATTAGAATCTCTCCACATTAGTAAGACAAACCAGATAATAAACAGACAAGAAGAGGTTTCTTAGTTCAAGCAGCAAAATCCACATGTTCCTCACAGCTGGCAGCTACTATGAATATTGGTAGCCTACAGCCAGTATTGCCAACAGTTCTCTTTTATCCATCTTCAATGTCATAAAAAATTGTGCGAAGTAGTCACTAAGTTGTAACAAGGAAATGAACTTGAACAAGGCTTACAAAGTACACTTTGCAATTAGATATCAAGCTCAGGTGAAGTAATATTATATTTTGCTACACTTACCACTGAGAACAATAACCATTCATCCCATCTACGTATGAAAGATAAGAGTTGGTAGCGAACCTGATTAATATACAATTTGTGCTATATTTTGCACATTTTTACAGGGTAAAATTTTTAATTGGTCAAGTCATTTCACCAGAATACTTGACCAAACTGAGGGAAGTTCCTGGCTTCAAAAACAAGCAGCAAACTTAGGAACTATTTACCACTGCAGAAGCCTCTTTACTGATCTACAGCCTGGCTTAGGACTTGAGTTGACTCGCAATATAGTGTTAGATTTAAATGCTGATGTCCGATATGTTGAAGGCTTTTGATATGTCTAGAAAGATCACGGTAACTTCTTGCTTATCTGTCTTTGCTGTTGTCTTGAGGAGTCCTCTGAGAATGGAAGTATTTATAAGGCTTCCTGGCTGGTCATTAAAGCCTCTTTGGTGTTCGCTGAAATTTGTAAAGGAATGCAAATACTGATATAATACCCTTTCAGTAATACGTCTAATTACCAAACAAGTTGTTACTGGTCTCTAGTTTGACAGACAGTCAACATCATCTTTTGCCTGTTGAAAGCATTTGAGTCGCAATGATTTTGTATACCGTGTGGTGGTCCCTTATGACTCGTACTAGGACATGGTCAGGACCAGGCGTGGTATCTACTACAATTCAACATGTTGCTACGGAATATCTTCTGTTGTAATTGTGGGGCTGTACGTTTCACCTGGCTCTACATGGTTTATGTCATTGATTTCTGGAACAGTAATCATGCCTTATATTCAAATTTTCAATGGAAAATAAATCTGAGTAAGTAGCAAATATTTTGAAAATATCAATCTTGAAAGATTCAGATTTTGGATTCAGTAACCTGCACACACCTTTCCCTCTCTGATTTTAGAACTGAAACTGAGTGAGCTGATAGTCATATTTACATTTTCTTTCTTGGCGTTCTCTCTTGGTCGCATGTTATGGATTCAACGACTACCTATATGTTTTACCTTGATGTCCAAGACGTTGTTTTCTCCTGCCTTCATAATATTTTGTAGCAGGCTTTTTCAAACCAGGTAGGAGATTGTAATTCAGAAATTCAGACAACTCCCACATGAGTGTATCAAACTCAGAATCATTTTCACTGGAGAAACGAGTGAATTTGTTCTTCCATTCTTTTAATTCTGATTGGAAAGTTAAGAGTATCTCCTCTTGAACAGGTTATTGATGCTCATTGGGAATAATACCATCTTCTGGTTGTATTGATGAGATTCATGTTGACTGAAGTAGATTAACAAGGTACATCCATGTATTCATGAATGAGAGTGACTAATGTGAATGTTTACACCTCTTGTTTCTTGACAATATCCACTACAATGAGGACACTGGGCTCTTGGTATATCAGAATTATCTTCTGGCCTGTTTGCAGTCTGCTCATTTTGTTCATCATGTACCTCTTCACTTTTTGTCTCTGAGTCCGAATATTTATATTGTGGTCTAAAATTTCTCCGTAACAAAGACAATATTCTTGTGGAGCCTATGGATGTAGTAGGTTGTTCCATCGCAACATCGTACTTACACTATATACATCACTAAGACCTCAAAATGCCTCCTGTAGACGTGGATGTCCGTAGTAAACAATTTATTCTCAAGATGTAATGTATGTCCTAATGTATCTGCAGGGTTAGTCTTTACACGAAATTGTCGTCCAGCCTACCTTCTGTTATTTGATATTTTAGCAGCGTTTTGTGGCAAATTTTTCGATGTTTTTTAGCACTTCACGACATACCACAATTTTTATCCAACCTTCCAAGACGTCTTAAATAGCTGAATTGAAGGCGGTATAGTTTATTTCCATCCTTATTTTAAATATTGGCCTCAAACATGAGCATATACTGTATCTTTTAACCGTCCTGTTCTTATCCTGTTGATGCCTTATTTTTTATATTCTGTTTTACTAATGTAATATATATTGTTCAAGCTTTTCATCAAAAAGATCCATTTCAGTGTCAGACATGGATTACTTTTTAAAAACAATGTGTGACTATTACTTTTAGATGAACATTTCAATTTTTCAAAGTGATTTTAATATAGTTCTGTTTTATTCAATATTTTTGTACTGTAAACATTTTGCATCCACAGTATTAACACTTGTAAATATTCATCAATACGTTTTACGTAAGTTATTATGACTCCTTAGACCATGTGTGTTTTAAGATTGATTGAGGCTGATGATGCCCAGTAAATAGTGGGCGAAACACGTGCCCTTCAAATTTCTGATAATTTCCATGTGTATTTAACCACACTATAGTGGAATAAATTTGTATTGAATAGGTGGTATTAAAATTACTCCTTGTATAAACTTTGTGATTAGCTATTTTTTCAATATGGAATAATGACGAGAATAATGGTTTGTAATGTCTAATGCTTGACAGAATGTGCTTTATTTCTAAGCATTCAAGCTCTTGCTTGAAAATAGCTGATGTGAATTGGCAACCATGGTCACTTAGTAGACTCTCTGCCTTCCCTATTGTTGGAATGATCTTATTTTTTAATTGGTTAATCACGGCCTGTGTGTTAGCTTTCTTGACTGGACACAATGTCACAAATTTACTAAAGACATCCATGCACACAAGGATGAACCTAAGACCTTTACCAGCAGGGCGTAAGGGTCCATAAAAATCTATTTTGGGGAGTTTACGGGGTTCTATGGGTGTCAGAGGTCGTAGTGCTTGTTTCAGAAGGTAAGGGTTTGACTTTATTCTCTGTGAAATGTTGCATATATGACGTACCTTCAGTACTATAGTTCTAAGTTTCGGCCATACAAACGTTCCCTGAAGAACAGACACTACCCTCTCTATGCCAGAATGCCCCGTAGAATTATGTGTAATCCAAAATAAGATCGACTTGAAAACTAGGAGGTACCACAATCCTAAATTTTGTATGGTTCTGGTTGAAGTTCTCTCTTAAAATAGTCAATCATGAGACAGGTATCAAGAACATTAATTTGTTCTTCCTGTAGGTTTATGAGTTTCTCAAGCATTTCCTGAGCATCCTGATTCAAAACTGTTAAGTTAATGGGTACTTCTTCTGTTTTGGGGTTGCGACTCAGGGCATCCGCTAGTACATTCATCTTCCCTGGACAGTGTTCCATTGTCAGGTCAAACGTTTGTACGTAGAGCGCCCAACGGCTCACACGTGTGTTGGCCATGTCTGTCTTTAGAATGAAAGTAAGTGCCTTATGATCGGTTCTGATTACTGTAGGGAACCCATTCACATATTTTCTCCAGTGGCTCAATGCAGTAACAATGGCTAACATTTCCAATTCTGTCGTCGTATACTTGAGTTCATGGGTTCTCAGTTTTCAGCCCATAAAAGCTAAATATGTGATTTTGTTTGATTTCTCAGGTGTTTCCTGATATAGTACGGCTCCAATTCTGACTTCAGAAGCATCTGTTTGAATAATGAATTTCCTATCAAACATAGGATAGCCCAACTTTATTGAATTCGCTAATAGTTTCGTGTTCTGGAATGCTAGTTCGTGCTGCTCTCCCCACTTCCAGTGGTTGTCTTGAGTAGCTCTTGGAGAGGTGCAACTGTATCTGTGTGGACAGTGATCCGCAAAAAATTGACATAGGCCAAGAAACTGCCTTACATGCTTTATACGAGATGGTGTGGGGAAATTCTGTATGGCGGCTATCTTAACAGGATTCGGTTTGACACCCTGAGCATCGACAACATTTCCCAAGAACAGTACACTACGCTGGCAGAAATATGACTTCTCTAAGTTTGATAGATGTTGGTTCCCATAGGGAATCTGAAATATTTGTCCCGAATGAGTAAATTTATTTATATATTGGTATTATTCGCTAGGTTTGAAAGGAAAGAGATTTGACTATATTCCTGCCATCCAACGAAATGTGACGAGTCTTTTGAACACCGTCCCAAAGGAAGCCTTCTTGCAAAGTTTCCAGGAGATGTATCGCCGATCTCAGCAGATAGTTATGGGAGGGGACTATTTCGAAGGACAGTAAGGTCACTGTCATGCATTGTTCATATATGTTGATAGTACAGGACTATTCACCGAACTTTATTGTCACAGGTTATATATCCAATAATACTCAATGACAATGTTTTGCAATGGGCGGGATTATATATATTTACAAATAATGTTAGATATTCTTAAAATTTACATATTTAAAAAGGTATATTTACGGTATTGGAAAAGTAGACCGCGGAACATCAAATCTTTATTTTTTGCTATTTGCTTTATGTCGCACCGAAACATATAAGTCTAACGGAGACGATGGGATAGGAAAGGCCTAGGAATGGGAAGGAAGTGGCCGTGGCCTTAAATGGGAAACAACTGAAAACCATCTTCAGGGCTGCCGACAGTGGTGTTCGAACCCACTATCTCCCAATTACTGGATACTGGCCGCACTTAAGTGACTGCAGCTATCGAGCTCGGTAAACATGCAATCCATTGTATTATTATACAATATATATGTAATAACATATTATGAAACATAATTAGGAATTAGGGGTGGAAGTCGGGGTTGAGGAGGTGTATATATTTGCGCTAATCTTTCTTCGATTTTCTCCACTTCATCCTCCAATCCTAGCATTCTCTTCTCTACCGCTTTCTGTGATTGTTCTCTTCGATTTTCCAGCCCCAGTATTTCTGCTTTTACTTCCTTCATAGTCTGTTGAATACTCATTTCAAAACCGGCTCCTTTGGCCTTGTTTTTCTCTGATGCTTGTTCCAATTTTTCTGCCGTTTCTTGTGAGACATTTTCTATTTTGAGTTCCATGTTCTTTCCTAGTGCTTCCATGTCTTCCCTATTTTTATCTAGTTCTATCACTACAAGCAAGTCACGAGTGGTAGTTTCCAATTCCTTGTCTGTTTTTGCTTCTTTCCCTTCAACTTTCTTCTCTAGAAGATCCATTGCTCCCTTGGTTTCCGTTACTTGGTCCTGAGTTCCGTTCCGTGCTTCTTCAAGCTGCTTCAGTACTAGCAATACAACAAATGCGTACATTCTCTATTTTCTGATCAAGCTGTACCAGCGTTTTCTGTGTAGCCTAATTTTCTACTACTAACTGCTCTAATGGTGCGCTAGTGTATTCTCTCAGTGCGGTTAACTGCTCAGACATTCGCTTTTCACTATTAGTTAAGTGTCCTGACATTCTCTCTTCAGTACTGGACAGCTGCTCGGTCAATTTACTTGACAATTGTTCTGTCATGGTTAGCAGTTCACCCACGCAACTGACTACTTGTTCAGTCATCCTCTCCTTGCTGTTAGCTACCTGACCTTTTACACTAACTATTTCTTCTTGGAGTCCTTGTAGTTGTTCTTCCATCCTCAACATAAATTCTTCCTATAGACATAGACATACTGATTACTCTATTCATAAGGTCCTACTGGAAGATCGCTAAGTCAGCACTCATGAGATTCTCAGTAACGCTTATTAAAAATAAAATTCATTAATCCATGCAGCCTTTATCAATTATGTTATTTAACAAATACAAGAAATTCGGTTCTTAAATCAACCGTCTAACAGCTGCAAATTTTGAACATCTCCTTATGTTGTATATCACATAAATAATACCATCAACACCTAGACACATGAATTTAGAAATTTTGAACTATGTTAGCCCTTAAATATTATTACCAAAAGTATCCTAGGCAATTCCTATTATGGGCTCGTAAATTTGACTGTGTAATATCCAGTCGAGGTCAAGTATCACTCTCACTATTTTCGATTTGGCCTACCTGACCAAAGATTGTCCAGCCAAGATACGACGAAATACGCGTGGGAGGATCTCGACAGCAACCGAGCTACATTCTACAAGGAAGAACCAAGTGAAACCTAGGAGAAAGATTTTCTTACGGGAAGAAGACTACCTTGGTCTTGTTTCGAGAGAAGAAGAAGAAATTTTCGAGATTTGCAAGAAGCAGCCGATATCTATATATATAAAATAAGAGTTTTGTCTGTACATTGCTCAGAATTTGAAAAGAATGGTATTTCTGTATCGATCATGTCCACAGTAACAAGAAAATGCCGTTTTTACTTTTCCGTAATTTCTGTCTGTCTGTCTGTCTGTCTGTCTGTCTGTCTGTCTGTCTGTCTGTCTGTCTGTCTGTCTGTCTGTCTGTCTGTCTGTCTGTCTGTCTGCCTGTCTGTCTGCCTGTCTGTCTGTATGTATGTATGTATGTATGTACACGCATCACGAGAAAACGGCTGAAGAGAATTTAATAAAAATCGGTATGTAGAGTCGGGAGGTGAGCCGCTACAATCTAGGCTATAAATTATTTTATTCACGCTGAGTGAAATGGTAGTTTAGGGGAAGGCCTAAAATTCAATTCTCAAATATTTATATTATTAGTGGTCATATCGATAAATACTACATAACTTTAAATTTCTGATCATTTACGTCTTATGCATTTTTACCGTACCGGCTATGATAATAGAGATACTGTATTCATGAATTTGGATTTTTGTTGCCAAGTCCATATCAACGCCGAGCCCCGACAAAATGGGTAAACAGAATTTAATGAAAATCGGTATATAGAGTCGGGGAATAAGAAACTACAGTTTAAGCTATAAACAATGTTATTCACCCTGGGTAAAATGGTAGTTTAGGGGAAGGCACCTAAAATTTAATTTTTAAATACCTATGTTCTTGGTCCTATGGAAAATGACTACATAACAAAAGTTATAGAGAATATAATTTCCGATCATTTATGTTTTATTCAGTTTTACCGTACCGACTATGATAAGAGTGGTATTTCAGAACCAGAAGACAATAATGTGACGGCTTATAATATCGAAAGCGCGTAACATAGATCAACAATAAGATTACATTGACCGTTGTTTGTTGTAATGTTCTTTGTCTCTTATGCTGACATTCAACTCCGATAGATGCGATTACTGCTGCGTACCGAGTATAACAGCCTAACTGAATATTGGCGGGAAATAGCTGAGGAGTTAGATAACTTTCTTCTTTAGCATGCCAATCCTCTGGTTCATACATTTTCTGATAATGCTGGTACATAACACACTGGTTCATCATAGTATGCCAGCTATTCGATACCTACTCTGACGTGCTGTTTTGAATGAACAGTGTGCGCACTTGAGTCAGAGGCTCAGTTAGTAGTAGTAGGAGTAGTAGTATGAACTGGTCTGGAATTACAATTTAGCCCTATTCCAAATTATAGTACCAGAATTCTCTAAATAACTCAAAATTCAACCTTGAAAAGAGCCGTTTCTAAGGAAAAGCTTCTTCCTCTTCACTTTCATTAAATCTACATTAATTTTATTCCAAATTAGCAGCGAAGATGTGGTTTCTTCTCTGGCTTGGAGGAAAAATTGCCTCCACGTCAGATAGTTCTTTCCCCCGCCAGTGTAGTGAATTGAGATTTTCCGACTCATAGGGTATTCCCAGGAAGCCGATAAGTAAACGGGCATAGTTTTTGCCCTGGGACTATCCACTATTTGAACACATACCGCCCCCCTCCCCCCGCCGAAAGAAAGGACGACAATTGTTCACGGATCACGGATATCTGCGTCTTGGTCATTCCAGCTCTGTAGCTTTGGACTGTTAGTTCGGCAGCATAGTACTGTATATAGGATAATATCTTTTGTTTATTTCCACCTATTCAATACATTACAAGAAGTTGGCATTTACTTTAAAACATTATTCAGATGAGACATGTTTCGCCTCTCACTGTGAGGCATCTTCAGTCATTATCAAAAACCTTATTATTTTACCAGGCATCTGGTTAAAGATATTCTAAAATGTGTTTGATGATTATAAGAGAGGTAAGATTTACGTTAGTTATAAACATGTTCATGAAGTAACTAAAAATCAAATATATTGATAAAAACATATGTAGTTCTTTGTTGAATAGGACTTGTTTGATTCTACTATAGTAAGAGAAGGTGGCTTGAAGCCGTAGTCGTTAATAGATGTCTAATAGATAGTGGAAGGCATAAAATATCAGTTCTATGAGAATATACATTACATTTAAATGATACTAAAAACTAGTGGATTCAAAGGTAGTACATATAAAATGTTCAATGAAATAACTATAGATCTAATAAAATAATAAACACATATGTAGTTCTTTGTTAATTAGGACGTCGTAAGATTGTACGGCTTAAAGCCGTAGTCATTAATAGATGTCTAATACATAGTGGAAGGCATATGAAATCAGTTCAATGAGAATATACAATACAAACAATTGATACATAAAAACTGGTAGATTCATAAGAGGTACATTTAAAAATGAAGGCGTCATGTGACTATAAAAGACAGTTGATGGCTTAAAGCCGTAGTCAAAGTTTGAAATGTAGGTCAAATAACTGCTAAATATATGGTAAAAAGATATAAGTCAAAATATACAGCTTAGTATAAAAAATATGAAGGAAAAACATTCCAATTGCTTGACAAAAGTTACTTGACGTTGGCATGCGTATGTCCGTGATATTTATTGGTCAACATTTCGTAGGTTATTTTAGATTTATTCGGCAAGATTGCGTTGACAAGAAGTTCACCAGATGTTTATAGTTGGCCTAATTTGTAAAAAGAAAGTTGCAGAGATGATGATGGGTGGAAATTCTCAACGTTGGTATGGTTTTTTTTTTTGACGTGAAGGTTGGAGAGCTGTTGTGTTCTTCTTCGATGACAATATATTTTATAAAACGTTGATTGTAAATAATTTATACTATTGAAGAGTATTATGGAAGTTTGATGAAGCTGTTGAATTATTGTTGTTATAGAATGGTTCTATGGCGTTGTAGGCCCATTTAACAAGCTGTGTGAGGCGCTATTAGGATACTAGTATACTAGTATACTTAGTATCCTAGTATACCAGTATACTTAATATCCTAATAGCGCCTAGTATACTAGTATACTTAGTATCCTAATAGCGCCTCACACAGCTTGTTAAATGGGCCTACAACGCCATAGAACCATTCTATAACAACAATAATTCAACAGCTTCATCAAACTTCCATAATACTCTTCAATAGTATAAATTATTTACAATCAACGTTTTATAAAATATATTGTCATCGAAGAAGAACACAACAGCTCTCCAACCTTCACGTCAAAAAAAAAAAACCATACCAACGTTGAGAATTTCCACCCATCATCATCTCTGCAACTTTCTTTTTACAAATTAGGCCAACTATAAACATCTGGTGAACTTCTTGTCAACGCAATCTTGCCGAATAAATCTAAAATAACCTACGAAATGTTGACCAATAAATATCACGGACATACGCATGCCAACGTCAAGTAACTTTTGTCAAGCAATTGGAATGTTTTTCCTTCATATTTTTTATACTAAGCTGTATATTTTGACTTATATCTTTTTACCATATATTTAGCAGTTATTTGACCTACATTTCAAACTTTGACTACGGCTTTAAGCCATCAACTGTCTTTTATAGTCACATGACGCCTTCATTTTTAAATGTACCTCTTATGAATCTACCAGTTTTTATGTATCAATTGTTTGTATTGTATATTCTCATTGAACTGATTTCATATGCCTTCCACTATGTATTAGACATCTATTAATGACTACGGCTTTAAGCCGTACAATCTTACGACGTCCTAATTAACAAAGAACTACATATGTGTTTATTATTTTATTAGATCTATAGTTATTTCATTGAACATTTTATATGTACTACCTTTGAATCCACTAGTTTTTAGTATCATTTGAATGTAATGTATATTCTTATAGAACTGATATTTTATGCCTTCCACTATCTATTAGACATCTATTAACGACTATGGCTTCAAGCCACCTTCTCTTACTATAGTAGAATCAAACAAGTCCTATTCAACAAAGAACTACATATGTTTTTATCAATATATTTGATTTTTAGTTACTTCATGAACATGTTTATAACTAACGTAAATCTTACCTCTCTTATAATCATCAAACACATTTTAGAATATCTTTAACCAGATGCCTGGTAAAATAATAAGGTTTTTGATAATGACTGAAGATGCCTCACAGTGAGAGGCGAAACATGTCTCATCTGTATAATGTTTTAAAGTAAATGCCAACTTCTTGTAATGTATTGAATAGGCGGAAATAAACAAAAGATATTATCCTATATACAGTTTATGAAACTTTCAATACGGACGAAAAATGATTTTCATCACTTGTAAGCATAGTACTGATCGTTAAAAGTGAGAACATGTGTGGTTTTTCATCTGATCAAGTATTTCATATGAAGGCATTGCTTTTAATCGTGCCATTCCTACCGACGTCATTGTAATGACCCATGTTCATTTCAGTTGGGAAAACCACTAAGAGAGTCTTTCTGAGAATCTATAAAGGCAGGCGGAGAATGAGTGTCTGCCATTATAATGGAAATTCCTCAACCTGATTGTGACTCATGGTAGGCAAGCTGGCCTACCATTACAATGAAAATTCCCTAACCCAGTCTTGATATGAGAAAAGACGTTGGTGACTTGACCGTCGTGCTTCTAGGGCAACAATAACAGCTATGCAACTTAATACAATCTTGCTCACAAGGTTTACACTACCTAACCTAGAATTCTGTATTAAATTTAGAATTCCGTAGCGAAGCACGGGTACATCAGCTAGTAGATATATATACGCAGAACTTAAACCCGACGAGATTAAATTCACATCTCCGAGAGCAGCAAAAAGAAATAACAATTGAGGAATTATTATCGTCGAATGGATCATACCATGGCTATTTACTGCTCTGAAATCTGCATTTTTGTTGCTAGCAGAAGTAGCATGATGATGGCTTGCTAAATACGCATGATGGACCAAGCTGGGGAGCAGTACATCCTTACCGAAAGACCAACCCATGATGAGGAAGGCAGTAGGAAACCAGATGACCAACCCATGATGAGGAGGCCGAGGACCTACCAGAAGACCGACCCATGATGAGGAAGGCGACGAGAAACCAGACGACCAACCCGTGATGAGGAGGCCGAGGATCTACCAGATGACCAACCCATGACCTGACCGCAGAGCCAACTACATCCGAGTGGAGGCGGAACAGCTGGACCAGATGTAACGATGAGCGAGCTAAGTCATTTACATTATTTAATTACTGTACATAATTTTTGGTTCGCGTACACACGTGCCTTTGGCATGTGCCGATAAGTTGGTTATAGAAACCGTGGAATTTAAAGTGCAAGTGAATAATGAAAATGAAGTGTGAGATATTTAAGTCCATAGTAATATGATTAAGCAGTGTAAAATAAGATTCTTGTATGTTATATATATACATCACCGCATATTGGTCAGAATAACTTGTGAGTAATGAGAAGTTGAAAGAAGTGTCTTTAATAACAGCTGATAGTAATGACACATTGAGGAATTACAATGAACTCGTATTGGTTATGCTATATGTCTATGTCAAATTTGGTACGCGCGGTGGTAATGAATGTATAGAATCACGTACTCCTTGCTTCGCAATGAGTGCATTGAACTCAGCTTTAGGGTTATGTTAAATAGCGATATTGAAATGCATTGATAAGAAAGGAATTGTGGCATTTTGACATGGTAAAGTGAATGTAATCGCGACATGTTGTTATGGAGGCTATGATAATTAAGATATTAAGTGAATGTGGAAATATGGTTACAATAGTGGTACCTCGACGAAGTATGTTGTTGTATATGAAATGCGAAGGTTTATTTATGTATTACGTAGAGGCCAAGGAGTGCCTGTAGCTTAGAATATGCCATGCCACACTTATAAGAGGGAAGTAATTATGTGAAAGAATACAGGTATGTGAAATTGACCACACCGCGGGGATGAGCTAAACTAAGGTATGGATGGAATTCATTGAAGTAGAATTGAATTTGTGACGGGATCATATGTCAATTGTAGATGCTTTGTTCCAATTACGAGAATATTATGATATGTTTTATGACGATGATCTTGACCAAATGCATTAATGATACCTATAAATGCGGTAATATATTTCCAAGTACAAATATATATTATTTACATTACGACTGCGCATATGAATTCAGTAACTTGCCTAAATGAGAAATGTTATGGAATATAACAGAGAGAGGGCACATCGAGCCTTAAATACGTGTGTATGTCGACCAAAAATTTATGTTGAAGTTAGATAGATAGTTTATTTATCCTGACACGGAGTTTGTTGGAATTTACATTCTTTCAGTGAGTAATGGTTAGGGAAATAATAGGCTAGGAGCCACATTTAACAGGCACTAGGGAGAAATGCCTTAGTCCGTAAGTTGTTACCCATGCGCAACATAGAAGAAAGATCAAATAAATGAGTTCAGATTTATAATTTGCAACGTATAATTCAAATATAATTATAATTCAAATATAAATGAGATATATATAGTTCGAAGTTATAATTCAGATTTATAATTCAAAATTATTTTCAAGCTTAGATCTATTTGTTGATCTTACATTCACTTCAGATTAACTGTACGTCTATTCAGGTCTATTTAGCCTGGGTTTTTAATGAAACTAAGCAATCTTAACAACATAATGATATTGGTGTCGTCTCAAGGACTTGATTTCAAGGAGGACCGTAGATGTCCAGTGATTAATGGTAAATATTAGTATCCGATTTTGAATTCATGATGGAACTGATGTACATAACTTAACATTATATTTATTTCCTTTTTCTACGAGCCAGCGCTGACTCTGAACTTTTACCTGTAAATAATACCAGAGTAAATACTACCCCAAATCAGATTACATTTTCATAGGGCATGTGTTTATTCAATAAATACTATTATTGTGCTTTTCTATAATTTGGTGTGTTATGAATTCTTTCATCTTGACATAGTTGATAATTTAGTTGGTAAGATAAGCGAACTAACAACTGGGTAGATACCTGATTTGAATATACTGAGTTCTCACATCGTTGGTACCTTAGTTAGGAGAAATAATTGATTGATATTATGTCTATATCAAACGACCGCACATAAGTTTACCGTGGAACGGCATTCTCTTCGACCTCACGTAAAGCGAAACCTGATGTAAAATCTCCAGATTTTACTTGACAATCGGATACCCTGAGAAGAAATTGAGCTGCTGGGAAAAATGTCCGGTCAACGACCATGTCCAACAGCCTGTTTCCAGTCATTTGACCGGGTCAGGAATGGAATGAATGAAGCCCCATCTAGTGGCAAGGATAGGAATTGTGCCCGCTGCCGAAGCCTGTCACACTCCTCTGGGGCAATGATTAATGAATGATAGATGAAATTAAATTGTATTGGAGAGTGTCGCTGGAATGAATTATGACAGTGAAAACTGGAGTACCCAGAGAAAAACCTGTCTTGCCTACGCTTTGTCCAGCACAAATCTCACATCGAGTGACAGGGATTTGAACCATGGAACCAGTGGTGAGAGGCCAGCGTGCTACCTCCTAAGCCACGGAGGCTACAGTGATGTAGAATATCCTTGGAAATACATCATAACCGGAAAATCAACTGGTCCTGATGAAATTAATGGAGAAATGATCAAGGCTATGGGCATTTCTGGAAAACATTTTATCTACAGACTCTTTTGTAAGATCCGGAAAGAAGGGGACATACCAGTTGATTGGAAAACAGGCATCATAATTCCAATTTTCAAGAAAGGAGATAGAAAGAAATGTTTCAACTGTACAGGCAACACTTTAAAATCTCAAGTTGGTAAATTTTATGAAAGAATTATAGAGCATAAAATAAGACCCCTATTGAAGAGAACCTCTTCGAAGAACAGTGTGGATTCAGGAAAGGGAGATCAACAACTGATTTAATCTTTACCGTCCGTCAGTTAATGGAAAAATACTACGAACACAACCGAGAATTGTGGTTAGCCTTTCTGGATATCAAGAAAGCATTTGATGCTGTGAACAGAGAGAAGGTATGGGAAACACTGAAGAAAATTGGAATACAGGATGACTTGATACACAGGATCAAGAATTTGTATGAAGATACCCAAAGTAAAGTCAAAACACCTGTAGGAAAGACTGAAACCTTTGATATAAAATCTGGGTTAAGACAGGGTGGTGTTTTGTCTCCTCTTCTTTTCATCACTGTGATGAACGAGATTGAGAGAAAAGTTCACCAAACCATTGGAGGTAAGAAAATGAAAGTTATCATGTTCGCTGATGATATATGCTTGCGGGGAGACTCTAAAGAAGAGCTTAAAGAACAAATAAACTCCTGGACAGAAGCTGCTAAAGAATATGGTCTCGTCTTCAGCCAAGAGAAAAGTGAGGTTACGGTCATGAAAAGATACAGACAACCAGTGGGACACATTGAAATGGAGGGGAAACAGCTACAGATGAACCATCACTTCAAATATAATGGAAGTGTTATCTATGATACTGGTTCTATAGACAAGGAAATTTCCCACAGAATTCAGGCAGGTAGCAACTTTTACAAAATAGTTAAAGACATAGAATGGAACAAGAAAATACCAACAAAATGTAAGAGAGTCATATATGAAACCTATTATGTACCAATCCTGACCTGTGGTTGCAAAATGTGAACCATGAGAAATAAAAATGTTAGTGGAATCCAGGCAGCAGAAATGAGATTTGTCCATAGCATGATCAGTAAAACACGGAGGCACAGAGTCCGTAATGAGGAAATCAGCAAGCAGGCTCAAGTTGTAAGACTGCAGGACAGAATAACAGTGCAGCGACTGTGATGGTATGGACACATGCGACATATGGGAGATAACAGATTACCGAAAAAAATGTATGATCTAAAACTTGAAGACAAAAGACCAAGAGGGCGACCAAGACTCAGGTACAAGGACATGGTGAAGATTGACATTGAACAGCGAGGACATACTTTGGAAACCATCGAAGAAGGAGAGACGTTCAGAGACCGGAACTGGTGGAGAAGCCTTGTTCTGATATAGATGTTGATTCCCATAGGGAACGGCTACGGTATGCACTAACCATGCGTCTTGGTGGGTGTGCTATTTACCAACTTATGAGCCCAACTTAGCACGCTGGGGCGAAGCGCTGGCAACCAGGAATGAGTTAGCTGGAAAATTTATGATGTCCAATAACGGACCATTTATATTGGTATTATCAAGCCTCGTTCGCCGACCCATCGCTTAGGATGGAATGACGTGGGATATGTATGTATGTACCAAGTACCATCCTTCCAATGTTTCTACCAGCAATCATTCTTGCTATTTTCATATTTGTTACTTCAAATTTATAAATAAGATGTCAACCTAGTTTTCTCTTTTTATTTTATATCGCACTGACGCAGATAGGTCTTACAGTGATGATGGGATAGAAAAGGGCTAGGCATGGGAAGGAATCAACCATGGCCTTAATTACAATCCCAGCATTTGCCTGTGTGAAAATGGAAAACCACGGAAAAACATCTTCAGGGCTGCTAACAGTGAGGCTCGAACCTACTATCTCCCGAATGCAAGCTCACAGCCGTGTCCCCCTAATCGCACGGCCAACTTGCTCGGTAGTTTTCACTCTCATAGTTGGTCTGAAAGTAGGACGATGTAAAGATAATTTCATCTGTGAGCTCACTTATTTCTTAAAGAATACTGTGTAGCCCTGAAAATGGTTTTCCGTGGTTTCCCATTTTCACACCAGGCAAATGCTGGGGCTGTACCTTAATTAAGGCCACGGCCGCTTCCTTCCAACTCTTAGGCGTTTCCCATCCCATCGTCGCCATAAAACCTATCTGTGTCGGTGCGATGTAAAGCCCCTAGCAAAAAAAAGAATACTGTTCATCTCAACAATGGGCTCTCTACATTGGCTTTGCGGCCTCAAGATTCAGTTTCACTTACTATATCATTTTGGGAGAATACACATCTTAAGTACTTAAGTATCCAAGTCTTGTATAACATTCAGTCATCTCAGGTTTGTTCCCAACTGTCTAATTGCATTACCATGGTAAAATTGTAGAGTTTGTTAAGCATTTTGGTTCTGTACTCACGTAATATTTATTTGTTTCCAGATATTACAGGAACACAGTCACATTCTGGGAAGTGAAGACACAGAAGGAACATCTGGAAGTTCTCTTACTTTAGACTGTGACGAACAAACATTGACAATAGTTACTTCATCAGGAGAAGTAACAATGGATGTGGCTGATATTAGCCGTGCTCACTTAGTGGAGACTCAGAATATTCAGACTACACCAGCTATACGCATTAAGACTGAACGTGATACCACCACGACCTCTGAAGCAGATTCAGCTGAGTTGCTAACCGACTGTAATGCAGAGTGATCTGTATTCATTTGCTAATTGTTGTAATGGATATCCAGGGAAGAGGGGCTGCACGTTTGAACATTGGTTTAGGCATTCACCTTTTTTTAAAATAATTGTAATTGCACATACTTCAAGTATATAAATTATTTAGCTTCTTTATTGCTCACAGTAACTTTTCACGAGTGTCCCGCAAATGCAATGATGTTGGTACATATGTGGTTTCCTTCGTTTACTCAGACTTTCCACCACACCTTATCCATCACTTCATTCCAGTTCAAGTCCTGTTGCTTTATGCCATTCCTAACCTCATCAGCCATTGTAATTTGGGTCTTCCGAGGCATCTCTTTCCTTTCTTCTCTAATTCCATAGTTTGTCTTGGGATTATTTCTTCAGTCATCCATTTAACATGTCCAAATCATCTCAGTGTATTTTCCTCCATTTTATCACTGTTTTCTGCTTTAAATTATCTACTTGTGTCTTTATTTCTCACTCTATCTCTTGTCTTCGATAGCAGGGGTTTCCAACTGGCAGCCCATGGGCCGCTTGAGGCCTATAAGGACACATTTTCTGCAAAAGATTTTTGAAAAAATATTTTAATAAATATTTAAAAAAATTATGAAAAGTATTTCATGCCTCATTCAAAATGTATTAATTTTCGTACTGTAACAGGAAATACCCATACTTTAGGCTTGAAGAGCACGAGATGTTACACAGGGCGTGTACAGCACATTAAATTGGAGTGGTACAGAGAGCGAGAGGATTTGCTTTAAATGAAGTTCTAAAAATTTTTCAAAACTGTTTGTTTTATTGTGAAAGGACTAATTCATATCACCTCAGTACAGTACAAGATGAATTGAGTGTGACCTTTCTCTGTCCTGTGACTGGCAATGCCCTGCGTTGCTCTTCTACTCCTCTCGTCTTCACCATGGACCAACTCTCGGCACCATGGAACCATGTATCCTCCAACGAGGGCAGCTATAATATTCATGAAATTCTTGAAATTCTTGAAGATCTTGGAGGTCTAGGAGTTTGGTTCGTCGAGATCATTCACTCGGAAGAATAGCGTGAACACACGTATTAAGCCCTTGGACATATCGGACGTGTTAGTCTGAGGTGTAATTTCTGAATTGAAGAAAATAAATGCACTGATGCCGTATTGAATGTCAATGAAATCGACAACAAATGTTTCTTTAAGACAGATAAACTGTTCACTTGAGAAAATAGAAATTTACTTTCATGCGGCCGAATGTCATGGAATCGAACCCGCAAATAAACTGATCACTTGAGAAAATACAGCAATTCATTTTCATGCAGCCGAATGTCAGTGGAATTGAACTCGCAATTAAACTGTTCAGTGAGAAAATAAAGCAATTAACTTTCATGCGGCCGAATGTCAATGGAATCAAATCTGCAAATAAACTGGTCGCTTGAATATAAAGCAGTTAATTCTCATGCGGCCGAATGTCAATGGAATCGACCCCCCATTCTTTTAACGTATGTGTCACTTGGCACGATTATGATATTATTCACAAATAGTTCATTTATGCTTTTAACATTTGAAGAATATAGCACAATTATTTGTAGAGTTCTACAGCTTTGCGATTATTTTTCATGTATTCACAAAGTGTATTTAACACTGTTATGATGCTGTGAATGTCAATTACTTCACTTTAGTGGAGGAAGATAAATGCTTTGCCTGTGAAATTAGTTCCGTTCACACGCACTGTCATGTTCATGTTCAAACAAGAATAATAATGCTGGTAAGGCTTTATAATACTTGATAATGAAAATTAGTTCCGTTCACTAATAGTCCTGGGTTAATTTAAAGATACCGGTACCGTGAAATTATAAGTTAATTCACACGTGAAGTTTGATGTTTTCCTAACATTCAGATTTAACTTGAAAAATACAAGTCCTAATGCACTATTCAATATTCTAATTTCGCTATCAGCAGAAATATTTCAATCACTTTGAAGTATTTAACACTTGAGAAAATACAAGTCCTAATGCACTGTTCAATATTATAAGTTTGCTATTAGCCAAAATATTTCAATCACTTTGAGGTATTTAACACTGAAGAGAATACAGTCCTAATGCACTGTTCCAGAGTCTAAGTTTACTATCTGCAGAAATATTTCAATCACTTTGAAGTATTTCACACTTGAGAAAATACAAGTCCTACTGCACTGTTCAAATTCTAAGTTTGCAACACTGTTGAAATGTTTCAATCACTTCTCACCGTAACTTCATATTGTTGACTGTAGACTTCCATTCCCTACTATTACGTCGCGGCACAAACTTCCACCAGCCAACTGGCCTGGTCCGACTGTGGGACGAGACTGTGTTGTGTTGAATTTTCGCTTCTCCTTTATACCAAAATTGCGAAGATTGCAGCTGTTCCATTTCTTTCAATATCTTCCTTAATCCGAGGTGGATTTTAATGGAACTTGGTGGTATTGGAGATATTAAAATGGTGTATATGGTGATATTATTATATTTGTATTGTAATTCCTATACAAGTTATTTATGATAGAAGGTTTGGAAGGTTCTATGGATGATGTAACTTAGCCTTGGCAAGCTGTTGCTGGCTCCTACTTCACTCACAACATGCTCGCTGTCGCCAACTGCTCTGTTGGCATATGGCGCGAATTTTAAGTTTGAAATACTTTAACTGTAATGGTGGGCCAGCGTTCCTGGTACATCTCCCCCCTTCCTTAGGCAAAATAAAATTCTATAGGGATTTTCTTTTCTTCAATTTTCCCTCTTGAAGTATTTCTTTAAATTTGCTGAAATGTAAATTCCCTCGATGCTACCATCTAGCTTATCAACTTTGTACACTCTGCTGTTGAGTACGTTAGCCACTTTGAATGGTCCTATGCAGAGAAGACAAAATTTGGCATAGATGCAAAGTTTAGGATGTGAGACAGCAGGTTTCTTGATTAAAACCAAGACATCAACTTGTAACAGTTGCCTAAAAGTACGGTTCCTCTGTCACCTTTCCCTTATTTGTGCAGCATGCCGAAGCCTTTCTTTAGCTATCATCACACGAGTCTGGTGGGTAACTACTGCATCTTGAGATATTGGCAAAACCTGATCCCATGGTCTATCAGGTGCAAGATCCTTATGCACCTTCATAGGGAGATCTTGGATAGACTTGTGAATCATTGAGTTGACGATCTTCTGCATAATGGGGAGAACCTTGACCCATTTCCTATGCTGTGAACCTTAGTATAGTCCACAAAACCTTGCAATTTCACGCATGACTCATTCTGCAGGATTTGCTTCCGGGTGCCTTATGAAGTTCATGATATGCTTGATTTCAAGCTCTTCTAAGGCCGCTTGGATTTCCACAGAAGTAATTGTGTCCCATGATCGGGCAGTAAAAATTCCGGTTTGCCCACTTCCGGGATGATTTTTTTTCTAATCCTTCTGAGGATATTCCCAGCATTCACCTTCTGAATGGGGCACAACATTGTGTACTTAGAAAAGACGTCAACAATGACGATTATGTGCCGATTACCACGCGTTGCTTTAGGTAGGGGTCCATATAGTTCCAGAGCCAGAATCTCACCTGGTCTGTCAGGAATCAAAAGTCTTGGGAACTCTCTTAACAGCCTGTC
This sequence comes from Anabrus simplex, assembly GCF_040414725.1. NCBI lineage: Eukaryota > Metazoa > Arthropoda > Insecta > Orthoptera > Tettigoniidae > Anabrus > Anabrus simplex. Next base: position 332,139,852 of record NC_090268.1, read on the forward strand.
ATTGGGTTTGATCCACTGGCAAACTTTGCAAGTCCTAATGATGTTATGCACATCACGTCTCATGTATTCCCAAACAAACCTTTTCTTAATAAGCATCACCACCTTATCTGTTCCAGCGTGTCCTGAGATGGAATGGCAGTGCCACACAATGTCTGACCTTATCTTTGGAGGAGCATAAATCCTATGTTTGGTCTTTGTGGGATCCAAATATTTATGAACCAATCCATCATGGTAGCAAAATGATCGCACTATCCGCGATATGCAGGGTAGTCATCATCGTCGACGGGGATTGAGCCCTTGAAGAATCGACTGAGTTCATGGGTCATCCTATCTCTTCCTTACACCTGAGGCAGATATATAAATTTCCTCAAAAATTTCTCATCTTCTCCACTCATCACTCCTATTGTATGAGATGCGATCTAATCTACTGGATTGCGGCTTAATGCATTGGCTAAGATGTTTTTCTTCCCAGGCCTGTGAACTACAGTAATATTGAATTGCTGTATGAATAGTGCCCAACGGGTTACTCTCTCGCTGGTTATGTCTGATGACATAATGAATGTAAGGGCCCTGTGATCAGTGTAGATGATTGCAGGATAACCAAAGGCGATCTTCTTCCAGTACAGCAAGGAATGAACAATAGCAAGTGCTTCAAGTTTGAAGATAGTGTAAGACCTTTCAACTTTCGGCTCGTAAAGGAGGTAAATATTCGGACATCGGGTTCTTCGGGATCCACCTGGTACAAAGCTGCACCTATTCCGAGGGAGCTGGCATCGCCCTCCATGCAAAATGGCCACTCAAGGTTGGGATAGGCTAATTGTACATTCTCCTTGAGCATCCTCTTGGTCTCAATAAATGCTTGTTCACAATCCTCCAACCATTTCCAACGATTGTTTGTTTTCAACAGCTGTTGCAATGTGCCTCCATTCTAGTAAAGTCGGGGCAGTGCTGAGAAAAGAACTGAAAGAGTCCTAGAAGTTGTCGAATATGTTTTATTTTAGTGGATTTCGGGAAGTCTAGGATGCATTGAATCATAGACAGATTAGGCTTGATCCCTTCTCCACTAATGAAATGACCTAAAAATAGTACCTCTGTCTTGAAAAACTGATTTTTCCTGTCATTTATCTTGAAAATTTTCACCCTCAGTTCGTGTAACACTTAGTAAATATCTTCAACATGGTGTTCCATGAACTAAGATGCTATAAGGATGTCGTCTACATAAATTTTGCCTGACAGTTGATCTTCGAGAGCCCTAATAAGCACCGCTCCTGAATTCTTGATTCAAAATGGAAGCTGTTAAAGGCATAGGTGGTATTCTCAAACATAAATCCAGTGAACTTGCGGCTGTCTTCGTCTAATAAAATATGAAAATAAGATGAAGTTATATCCATGGTTGAGAAGAGCTTCATCCTACGAAACTTTCTTATGACTTCCTGAAGTAAAGGAGGATGGTCATATTCCAAAACTAGACTTTCATCAATGCCCAAGCATCAAGGCATATGCGTAGGATGCCGTTTGGTTTCCTGACAATTGCAAAGGGATTAATGAATGGAGTGACGCATTTGGAGATTATGCCGTCGCTTTCCATTTGTTTAATACTCTAGCTTCATCCAGGTATTTTTCAGGAACTGGATACAGTAGCTTTTTATAGGGAGAATTGTCCTTAATATTCAAATGATATTTCAAGTCCTTAATAACACCTGGTTTGTCATTCAATACATCTGGGAAACTTTTGAAGATTTCTCGTGTTGCCTCTGCCACTTCGGAGTCGAACTCTGGGCTTTCAGCCGCATTGGTGAGAATGAAATAATCATGACCTACGTCAAAATCATCATGAATGATGGGCACTTCCTGGCCCTCGACAGGTCCCTCTTCATCGGGTCTACCCCCTTCATCTTCGACAGGCAGGGTATTGCTCGTCTTGGCTTCGGTTTCTTTTACTGGGGTATCAAATCACTGGCACCTCACATTTTCATAGTTAACCAATTGCAACTCTACAGAGCTGATATCAAAAAACCTTATCATATTGGCAGGGTAATCAATTATTTCTCCATATTTCACAAAAATATCAGATCCCAATATGACGTTGAACTACATCAGAAGTAATACCTTCCATTTCAAATTCTGCAAATGCCTGTAATTTACATTTGATCTTTGGTCTGGTACAATTCCCTTTATCTTCACCTGAGCGACAGGTATTAGAAGTCATTATAAGTTAAGAACTTCATTTTCCCGTATTGAACTGAGATTCACAATTAGAATTAAAGAAGGTTTAACCTATTCAATACAAAGTGTGTTGTACAAGGTGTTCACAACATGTTAATTATTATAACTAGTACCGGTTTCGACGCGTAATGGCGTCATCATCACCTAGAAATCACAAAGTGGGCAGGGTACATAACATAAAATTGTATACAAGATACATGCATTGCAAAGTACAAATGACTGACTGATTTTTACATTAAGAGCTAGATGAATAATGAGTAAAATATGATGGCATAATATAACGCAGAGGCGTTATAGTCTAATGAGGCAGGTAGGTATTGTACAATAAAATCGGTCTGATGAATGAGAGTAAAAGTCTTAGTATAATAATAAAACAATGCGGTAAAATTGTCCACTCTTCTGTTGTTATCAATGGAGATATATAAGTCCAGGTCCAGTGTTGTGTGTGGTTGGCAAGACCATCAAATATTTGTTTGAGGCCAGTACACCTGACGTTGAGTGGTTGAATAAGGTTGAATTTTGAGGTCATCTCAGCTCAACGTAGGTGATGAAGCTTAAAAGGAAGAAAAGCTAAGTTAATGAAATGGATAGCTAAAGATGGGTTCGCAGCCAAATGTGATGGAATATGGGACTCACCTTGTTCAGCGTGCTGGTTGTGTGTTGTGAGAAGGGTTGTGGACGAATGAGATGGATGTGAGTAAGTTGAGTGTGAGTGGAGGTGAGGTGGGAGGGGCAGGAAAAGGAGACGGGGTGAAGGAGAGAGGAGGGGATGGGAAGGCGGAGTTTAAGGCGAGTCAGGGGATGGAGTAGTGGTAGTGTGCAACATAGGAGAGTGTTGTGCAGAGCGTAAAAGATCGATTTCTCCTTCGTGGATTTGATACCTCGAAAGACTTTGATTAGGAAGTCGAAAAGAATATTAGGTTTTTCTGAAATTTCATTGAGGTTTAGATTGGGATTGAAAAATTGGTCTAAATGAATAAAACAGTTTTCCGTAACATCGAGTAAAGGGCCTTTGTTTATGTTCTTGAGAATTTCTAGGTCTTGTTCTATGGTAGTGAAATTATGCTTTGAGTCACGTATGTCTTGGCCTATTGCAGAAAACCTATTATACTTAATGGCATTGACGTGTTCTAGGTATCTAACTTTGAAACTTCTTCCGGTCTGTCCGATGTATGAGGAAAAACAGTTATTGCATTTGAAACAATAAACACCTGACTTTGCGTGAATGTCAGATTTGTTTATTGACTTTGAATTGTGCACTATTTCTATATTTCTATTGTTGGTTCTGTATGAAATTTTAATATTATGTTTCTTGAAGATGTTAGTTACACTGCGTATGTTTTCATTGAAAGTGAAGGTGGCGTATAGGGCGGGGTTAGGTCTTTCTTTGGTTAAAGTTGACTTTGGTCTGTGTTTACATTTGTTGATAATGCGATCTATGAATGAGGAATTATATCCGTTATATTTGGCGATGGCACGTATGGTATTCAGTTCTTTCTTTAGATTTTCCTTAGATAACGGTATTTTTAATGCTCAGTGTACCATACTGTAGTAAGTGGCACACTTATGTGTGTATGGGTGTGTGGAGTCTCTTCTGATAGTTGTCGCTGTTTGTGTTGGTTTTCTGTAGATATTATATTCTAGTGAGGAAGGCAGTCTCTTAATTGTAAGGTCTAAAAAATTTATTGAGTTATTGGACTCGGACTCCAATGTAAATTTTATATTAGAATCTATATTGTTTAAATTGTTGAGGGTGGTAGCTGCATTTACCGTTCTGTCATCTAGAATAACCAGAGTGTCATCGACATATCTGGACCAGAAAAGTATGTTTGAGAAGATATTATTGTTATTAATTGCCGTGTCTTCTAGGGAATCTATGTATATCTCCGCCAAAATATGCCATCATATTTTACTCGTTATTCATCTAGCTCTTAATGTAAAAATCAGTCAATCATTTGTACTGTGCAATGCATGTATCATGTATACAATTTTATGTTATGTACCCTGCCCACTTTGTGATTTCTAGCTGATGATGACGCCATTAAGCGTCGAAACTGGTACTAGTAATAATAAATAACATGTTGTGAACACCTTGTACAACACACTTTGTATTGAATAGGTTGAACCTTCTTTAATTCTAATTGTGAGGTATTAGAAGTACGTCATCTTTCCCTTTTACGTTCTCGATCAATTTGTCAGAAATCAGGGAAGCCTGAGCTCCAGAATGTATTAGAGAAGTAACATAAATGTAGCTTATTTTAATGTTGATGACCGGAAGACTATGCTGGATTTTTGGTTGTGCTGGTATGGGGTCTTCGTACAATAATTCCGTATCATCTAGATACCAGTAGTTAATAGCTGTAGTACAAAGTACCTCACCATCACTTTGGTTTTTGGGCACTGTCTTTATTGTGTCATTGGTGGGTTTTTTAATTGCACCTTTTGATTTGGGATTCATTTCAGACATATTGTTTCACCTCGTAATACTTTCTTGGTATTCCAAAGAAGTAGCACCTGTTAATCCTTCATCCTTATTTCGGTTCTGAACATATTCACTGACTCTCTCCATCGTTTTACAAGTTCAGCCTTCTGGCAATCTATATCATGGTTTGGTGTGTTTTTAGGTTTCCTTCAGGTTTACTCTCATTCATATAGTGTCCTTCTTTCATACGGGCGTCTCCTGAATCTCGTATAAGGACATGGCGGATCTCTTTGAGATTCTCTCACTTCTTGAGGTTCGAGGTTCGGTCAAACATGAGTCTTAACTTCTACATGATTAGTTGTAACATATTTTGTCTTGCTAGGTTTTGGTCAATTCTGCATATGGGCAGTGTCAAGCCTCTTTAGAACATCGTCTAGCTGTTCCAGATCTTGCATGTTAGCTGCTACCAAGATTTCCTGTACAGTCGCTGGAAATTGCAATATTACTACCTGTATTAATTCTTGCTCTGGTAGGGGAGGATCAAAGAATTGCATTTTCTTTAATTGCAAAATGAGAAAATCAGAATAACGTGAAGAATTTATAGCTGTATTATATTTCCGAGAATATAATTGCAGTTTAATTAAGTGCTGCATCTCTGCATTCCAAAATCTTTTGATTAGTGCCACTTTAAACTCATCATAAGTCTTTATATTAAATTCAAATGCAGTGTACCATGTTAACACCCGCCGTTCTAATAATCTGGACGCTATACATAACTGACAATCGGGACTTATGTGATTTTCCTGGAAATATTCCTCTACATTAAGAAGAGATTCCTTTGGTATATATCGTCGTTGCCGGGACAAAACCTCCTATGTGAAATATTTCAGCTTAGAACTTTGGGCAGTAAGGTTCTGTCATCTAAGGTGCAATATTGTGTGACAGTTGTCAAGGCATTCTCGCTCTTCATAATGTATGTGCTGCGGGTCAGTATATCTTCAAAAATATTATCACATAGGAAGTTTTGTCCCATCAACGACGATATTCTTCTGTCCCGGAAAATTTTGCTGGTTTATCTTCCGATATCCTCATTACGGAAGAAATGTTAGGGGTGTCTCCACTAACTCCGTGGAAATTAGATGATGATACGTCTCTTTCTATATGAGATACTTTGTTGTTAAGTGTTTCAATTTTCCCTTGTAGTTCAAGTTTAATAGTCTTGACTTGCCATCGTATTGAATTTTTGACTTCTTTAACTTCTTTTTCAAGGTCCTGTTTCACCAATGTTACATCGCAACCTATACGAGTAATTTGAGTCTGAGCGCTATCTAACTGAGACTTTAATTGTTTACCAGCTTCTTCTTGCAGTGTTTTCAACAGGTTAACTTCAGTGCTTAATTTGTTAAAATTGTTTTTGAAGGAATCATTGATATTGTCTTGAATGGACACTATCTTAGCTTGTGCTAGTGATAACTTTCCATGAGACTCCTTGAAGTCTGCCTTCAAGCTTTCTACTTCTTTAATAATTTGTTGAGAAGTAAGACAGGCAGCTTTCAAGTCCTCTACTACTTGAGTTTTAATATTTTCCCTCATGACTTCTAAGTCACGTGTAAGTCGTTCATTGATTTCCGTGAACTTAAAATTCATTTTTGCGTTGAACTCGGTAAATAGTTTTTCAATTTTGGTACCATCTTGAGCGAGCCTACGTTCTAGATTGACCTTAACTTCTGCTAACTTAGTTTCATTCCCCTTCTGGACTTGTGTAAGAGTTTGTTAGTTGAGTGATACTAGCATTGGACTCCTTAATGCGACTCTCTAAATTAGCATTAGATCCCCTGAGCTGAGTTATGCCATTTCCTATATTAACATTAGATTCATTAATGCAACCTTTCAAATTGGCATTAAATTCGCTTATTTGCCGTCCTAAATTAATTATTTAGTTTATTATCTGGGTTAAACCATGTTGTTGTTTTCTGTACATTACATACAGTTTGCCGACATATCAAATACATTGCAGTATTCTTTGTCAAGGCGACTGAAATACCCCTGCTCGATTCAAGGTGATCAGTCTCCCAGGCAGCAATCACACTACGAAGAGAGGTTCCTGACCTTGGTCTATATATTCTAGCCTTTCTGGCTGACATAAGCACACTCTGATGGGAGTCAAATATAAAATAATGCAGCAGCCATATTGAGCTTGACTGAAGTGCAATGAATAAAGGGATTTAATTTACTTGCAGCAGTCAGACAATAACATTCAATACTTGAGTGAACTTTCAAGTAAGGAAAAAAAAAAAACAACGTGTTTTCAAGGAGTTATATGATGATGATGATGATGATGATGATAAGGCACAATACTAGCCTGTAAATTCAAACAGTATTGAACTTTGATTTTTTCTAGTGTTAAAGAGTGTTTAAACATTTGAGTGGATATTGGACATTAATGGTAAAATACAGATTTTTTCCAAGTGAATAATATTTATTTTTATTTTTTGCTGTTTTCTGTCATTCAAATATAATACCAACAAAAATGGAAAATATATTAACCACTATAGAAGCCTTAAAGATTAGTTTGAACGAAAGGATCACCGAATCCAACATTAATTTAGGACCTTAGAGGTGAAGCTTCCACGGTGCGTAGAATTATTTAGTTTATTATCCAGGTTGAACCGTGTTGTTGTCTCTTAACCAATGGCTGCGGTGCCATTTTATACCTCTCTCCTCTCTGTAACAGGAAATGCTGTACTTTGGGCTTCAGAACCACAAGTTGTTGCACAGGACGTGTACGGCACATTAATTTGAGTGGTACATTATATAAACAGTATTTCATACCAGTTGTAACATACGGACTAGAAACGCTGGTAACTAATAAGAGACAAGATAGTAAGATCCAAGCAGTAGAAATGAAATTTTTAAGAACATCGGTTAAAAAACAAGAAGAGATAGAATTCAAAATGTAAAAATCAGAGAAGAGAACCGTTAGTACAGAGCGTACAGAAAGCAAGACTGAGACAGTTCGGACATGTAAAAAGAATGGGAAAGGAACGGGTAGCAAGATGGGAATTGGAAAGAGAAGTTAAGGGTAAGAGACCAGTTGGAAGACTGAGAGGAAGGTGGATGGATCAGATTGGGAAGGACATTAGAGAAGCTGGATTCCATGTGGCAGAAGTAATGGAGCAGGAAAAGTGCAAGGACAAAAAAGGAGTGGGGAAGGCTTGTTAACCAAACCCGAGCAACTGGAGTGGGACATTGATGATTATAATGATGATGATGATGATGATGACAGTGGAGAGCGAGAGGATTTGCTTTAAGTGAAGTTCTAAAAATTTTTCAAAACTGTTTGTTTTATTGTGAAAAGTCAAGGTTCATATCACCTCAGTACAGTAGAAGATAAATTGGGTGCGACCTTTCTCCGATCTGTGGCTGGTGATGCCCTGTGTTGCTCTGTCACTTCTCTCATCCTCACCATGGATCAACTCTCAGCACCATGGAACCACGTATCCTCCAAAGAGGTAAACTCTAGAAGTTCATGAAATTCTTAAAGTTCTTGAAGGTCTTGGAGGTCTCGGAGTTTGGTTCGTCGAGATCATTCACTCGGAAGAATAACGTGAGCACACGTATATAGGCCCTTAGACATATAGGATGTGTTAGTCTGAGGTTGATATTTAGAAATTTCATGACCCATATTGAAGTGGGATTACAATAATTGAAATTAATTAATAGGGGTCCTCTTATTCAATACACAAGCATTTATTAATGTGAATCAATCACATGTCGTTCACATAAGGTACCAGTTTCGGCACCAGACTTGTGCCATCATCAGCCACCGAGTCAAATCAAGCAAACACAATAATCAGAAACAACCGTAAAACACACTGTAATACCTACATAGATTAATATTAAATAAAATATTGTACATGATAATATTGTGCTTCAGTATAAAATCCTTTAAAATGACAATGACACCGTTGTTTTGTGTTATACATATGGTGGTTTATCTAGCTTGTATACGTCTTTGATCTTGTTGAAATTACGCTGCAGAGTTGAAAGTAATATAAAGTTAACATTTTGTTAGATCCAAGCAATCACAACAACTAGAAACAACTTTAAAACACACTGTAACACCTACATAGATTAATTTTATATAAAATATGGTACATGATAAGTTGCACTTCAGTATAACATTCTTTAAAGTGATGATGACACCATTGTTTTGTACATATGGTTTGTCCAGCTTGTATATGTCTTTAGTTTGTTGATCTTGTTGAAATTACGCTGCAGAGTTTAAAGTCATATGAAGTTAACACTTTGTTTGATCTGTGGTTTGGTTCCGAAAACAAACGTTCATATGATGAACTTGGTTAGACCCAAAGAATTAATTCTCACTTCAATATGGTGTTTTTGGAACCTTCTTTTTAGTTTTCCGTTTGTCTTTTTAGTATTTTCTTTCTATATTTTCCCTAATTCGGCTTTTAATTTTTACTCCAGAAGATTAGCCGGATTAAAAATCAAAAGAACTGCATGAAAAAATCAGCCTAAAGAGACCAGTTTACAAAGAAAATCGAGAATTTCCACCCTCCGGTAGTCAATATTTCGAATGTAATTTTAACCAAGGAAGAAACCACCATTTTAGCGAAAGGCCCAAAGCATAATTGGCCCAATATGAATAAAATAAACACTGCCACTACCTTGATTATTGAGTTGGAAGCTACAATGAATAAAATGCCGCTAGAAGATCAAGATGAAATTAGATTTGAAGTTAAAAAAAAATTAGGTAAGATATTCAATTCTAATAACATAAATAAAAGACCCCGTAACAATTATAATGTTAATAGTTTTACGTCTGAACTCAAACAAATCGCAGAACTCAAAAAGAAAATTAAAAATAACTATCTAATTATCACAAAAGCGGATAAAGGAAACACTACAGTTATCATGGACAAAACTAATTACGTATCAAAAAACGAAGAATTCTTTAACAATAGCACATTTACAATAATCAATAAAGATCCTACACAGAAAATACAGCGACAATTAAAACAAACATTAAAGAATATATCCTTTCTTTTTATGGATCAAAAAAAATCTAAACTATTAAACATGAACCCAGGCTTACCCACAGTCAAAGCTCTCCCTAAAATACATAAAGTTAACATTCCTATCTGGCTCATTATTAACTACAAACCCAGCCCTCTATATAAAGTTTCTAAATTTATTCAACATTTTTTAACTAAGAACTATCAATTTCTCTCTAAAAAAAACCATCAAAAACACCACCGAATTAATTGAAAAATGAAGTCATTTAATGTGCAGCCCAACCACACCCTTCATTCTCTTGACATAGTGAATATGTATCCAAGCATACCCATAACCAAACTCCCCTCCATTATTGAAAAAAACAAACAGTGTTCTCTAAGCAAATTAGAAATACAGGATTTTATTTCTCTTCTGAAACTGGTCATCAACAATAATTTAAGTTTGATGAAACCATTTATCAACAAAATGGACTGGCTATGGAATCACCCACATCAGGAATTCTAGCAGACATTTACTTAGACTTTCTAGAATATACAAAAATAAATAACAACACTTTTCCAAACATCCTCATTTGGGCCAGGTATGTTGATGACACATTTGTTATAATAAATGAAGAAATCAAGAATGCGACCTCTACCCTGCAAGAACTGAACAACATTGACCCCCACATCAAATTTACGTTTGAGTCCGAAAATAATAAAGTAATTAATTTTCTGGATTTAACTATTCTCAGAAACCCTTTTGCTCTTTCATATAGAATCTTCAGAAAACCGACACAAACTGCCAATACTGTTCGCTAAGATTCCATACACTCCCAAGCACACAAACGTGCAGCGTACAATAGCACGGTTCATCGTGCATTCACGATACCTATGACTAAGAAAGACCTCAACAACGAACCCAACACTATAGGGGCAATCGCCAAATTCAATGGTTACAACAGATCATTTATAGAACAGATAATCAATAAATTCAGACACCGGCCTAAGACTACTCTCACAAAAGAAAAACCTAGAACTACCATTTCATCTACTTTTACATTCAATGACGATGTCCATCATACTACTAATATCTTTCGAAAACATAACGTAAACATTTTCTTCAGAACTAAGAACAGAACTTCAGAAATTATACACAATTCAGCATCTGTCAATACCTCTAACAGATTTTCTAAATCCGGAATCTATAGATTAAAGTGTAATGACTCCAGCGCCTCTTACGTAGGACAAACAGGACGCAGCTTCACTTACAGATATTCAGAGTACGTCAACGCGGTAAGATATAACAAGTTTTCTTCTATAAGCCAACACATTCACGATGCTAATCATAAGTTCACTGACTTAGAACATGACTTCAAGATACTTCAAATAGCAAACAAAGAGCCAATTATGAATATTGTTGAAAATTGTTTCATTCATTACGATGAATATTTCAACCCTAACTATAATTTAAATGACATTTCCGAGAAATTTAATGTTCTTTTTGATCTCTTAATTAAATGGTTAAAAAATATTAGACCGCATATTAACAACTCAATATTTAAAACCATACATAATATACATCTTCATCAGTTACCCCCAATACCACATCCCTCCGCTCCACCTTCGCTCTCTGCCTGTGGCTCCGCCTCTACCCCTCCCCACCCCTCTGCCTTGGCCCTTAACCTCATGTTTCCATCCATCAGTCCAGCTCCGTCCGCCAATCAAACAGGCTGCTCAAGGTGAGTTCATTTCTAGTCGTTTCCCGTCATTTCTATATTTTTCTTTTTAGTTTTCCGTTCGTCTTTTTAGTCTTTCCTTTCTATCTTTTGCCTAATTCGGCTTTCAATTTCTTCTCCAGGTTCCAAAAACACCATATTGAAGTGGGAATTAATTCTTTGAGTCTAACCAAGTTCATCATATGCACGTTTGTTTTCGGAACCAAACCACAGATCAAAGTGTTAACTTCATATTGACTTTAAACTCTGCAGCGTAATTTCAACAAGATCAACGAACTAAAGACATATACAAGCTGGACAAACTAACATATGTACAAAACAACAGTGTCATCATCATTTTAAAGAATTTTATACTGAAGTGCAACTTATCAAATCAAATCAAAATCTCTTTATTTGCAAATGAGGTGTCTACCTCGGTGGCAAATGGTACACTAAAATACATTATTGTCAAGCACTAAATTTTAAATTAACAAGAGACGAAGAAAATTTTCCTAGAATACAATATTATACAATTAACGCTAATAATTTGTTCTATTAAACACACATATCATCCTTAATAAATTTATATTGTTTACAAAATTCTACTTATAATATCTTACAAACATAGTCAACTCATATACAGTATGTGAAATTACTTCTAATAATAATATACAACTGGTATAAGATTAAAATTAACATTGAATTTATTTACATATTTATATTTTACCCATTTTGGAACCTAAGTAGCATAACGACCTGCTGCGTCTTAACCAGAGCCCCTTTTGCCACCACTTTTCAGAGTTCCTGAAGGGCCTTCACAGCTACCGTAGCGGTCCCAGGGCCCTCAAAGTCCCCACTGTACATCACCCCTACAGGCAGTCCCCTACTTGGGCTGTCCAAACTCCATAGACCAGGGGATGGAATTAATTTAATCACACACATTTTTTATTTACAATATCCTGCACTGGTCGAATGCCCTCTAACATTTCATTTATTTTCTCTGTTGTTGTTTATTCTCTTCTTGAATATCTGTACAGATTTTGGAAAAGTATCAAACACTACCCCTGGTAAACTGTTCCACTCCTTCACGCCCTTCCCAATGAATGAAAATTTACCCCAATCGCTTCTGCTAAAATTCCTTCTAATTTTGTACTTGTGGTCAGTTCTACCAATATAATTATTTTCCAACTGAAGCCTCTCACGGATATCTCTCCATGCTTCTTCTCCTGTATAGGCTCTATATAATCCTATAAGTCTAGTTTTCTCCCTTCTCTTACTTAAAGTTTCCCAACCAAGTTCCTTTAACATTTCTGATACACTACTCTTTCTCCTGAAATCCCCTGTTACAAACCTTGCTGCTTTCCTCTGCACACCATCTTTATAGGTATTCTTGGTGAGGATCCCAAACACTGTTTGCATATTCCAATAATGGACGAACCATACGTAAGTAACTCTTTTCTTTTAATTCTTTGTTGCATCCTTTAAGTAGCCTCATTATGACATGTAATGTTCTGTATGCTTTCCCAACAATGTCATCAATATGACCCTTCCAGTGCAAATTACTTTCAAATCTCACACCTAAGTATTTGCACTTGCCATCTTTAGGGATAACTACCTCATCCAAAGTATATTCAAATTCAGTTTTAAAGCTGCTGTTTTGTTGTAACAGTTGATTTGCCTCCATTAATCTTCATATTATTTTCTTCAACCCATTCTTGGATACTCTCAAGGTCCCTTTGTAATTCTGAGCAATCCTCAATGTTATTTATTTCCCTATAAACAATTATGTCACCTGCATACAATCTTATTTTCGATGTTATATTGTTCCCTAAATCATTTGCGTATATTAAGAAAAGTAACGGACCGGATTATACTACCCTGTGCAATTCCCTTCCAAACTTTCTCTTCCTGTGATATATTATTTCCTACTTTGACTTTCTGAACCCTTGAATTTAGAAATGTTCTTATCCAACGTATAACCCTTACGTCCAATCCTATTCCCTCCAATTTCTTTAATAATATTCCATGTTCCACTCTATCAAAGGCTTTGGAAAGATCTATGGCTATGCAATCTAACTGGCCTCCTGAATCCAACTGATCTGATATGTCCTGCTGAAATCCCACCAGTTGTGCCTCACAAGAAAATTTCTTTCTAAATCCATACTGGCTCCTCATGAACCAATTTTTATCATCACATATCCCTCTGATGTACTTTGCTATTAAACTCTCCAGTATTTTACAAACTATACTGGTTAGGCTGATTGGTCTGTAGTTCTCTGGTTTCCTTTTATCACCCTTTCCTTTATAAATTGGTATTATTATAGATTCCTTCCATTCCTTTGGTATTACACTATTATTTATGACATAGTCAAAGAGAAATTTTAAATAAGGCACTATATACCACCCCATTGTCTTTAATACCTCCCCAGTAATTTGATCACTTCCTGCTGCTTTTCCTTGCTGAAGCAGTTGGATTTCTCTGAAAATATCTTCATTTGTAAATAAGAAGCTTCTTGTTTCCCCATGTGTCTCTCCCTCTCTATCTTCTGTTATGGTTTCCAAGTCCTGACAATCTTCTACTGAATCTCTGAATTCCCTACTGAAGAGGTTTGCTTTCTCAGTATCTGTTAAATAGTGTTCACCCCCTTCTCCCACCATTGTAGGAATTTGGATTCCTTTTCCTTTTTGATTCCTAATATATGAATACAGCTTTTTCCATTTCCCTTTGTGGTCATTACCCTCTTGAAGAATGCCATTCATATAATTCTCTTTTGCTTCCTTTTTCACTCTATTCAGTTCCCTCATTAGCTGTTTTCTAGTTTCTCTATTCTCCCTACCCTCTTTGATTTTCCTGTTTACTATTCTACATTTTATTTTTAATTTTCTTATTTCCCTTGTATAATAAACAGGGTCTGAGGTCATTTTACCCTTCTTAACAGGTACAAATCTCTTCTCTCCTTCCCAAATGATTCCTTTAAATTTAGCCCAAAGTGTATCCACATTACTCCCTTCACTTATCCAACAACTGAATTGTGATTTAAGGTAAGTCCCAAATTCATCAACTTTAGTTTTTCTGTATAATTTCTTGTCTTGTGTGACCCTCTTATTAAGCCTTTTTGGTACCAGTCCTACATCCATTATTACAGCCTTATGGTCACCTATTCCTTCAATTACCTCAGTTTTATCAACAATTTCCCATGGTTTAACCAAGAATACATCTAGTAAGTTATTGAGACGAGTCGGTTCTTGTACTACTTGTGTAAATCCTCCCTCCCAAATTAACTTATTTGCCAGTTTCTGTTCATGGGCTTCACTTGCAGCTCCATTCCACTCAACTTCAGGCAAGTTTAGATCTCCCCCAATTATTACCATATCATTATTATTGTTTTTATGAGTATAACCTATTATTTTCTCAAATATTTCCATGTCTCTTTCCTCTCTTCCAGGCCTGTATGTTCCTATAATTCCCACCTCCTTCATATTATGACAAACTAATTTTATCCCTAATATTTCATCCCTTTCATCGGTAAACCATTCATGTGAACAATAAGTTTCCTTCACCAGAATAAACACCCCCCCTCCTTTTTTATCTCCTCGGTCTCTACGATAGACTGTGTACCCTTCTGGAAATACTTCTCTATTACCCAGCCCTTCTCTCAACCATGATTCTACTCCTATCACCACATCAGTCTCATAAGATTCCATCAATGTACCAAATTTTAATTGTTTATTTACTACACTCTGACAGTTTACCAAGAGCAATCTCAGACCTCCTTCCTCCCTAAAACTTGACTGTTGCAATTGGGTAACGTTTGACTCATGAGTTGAGAACGTCCCTGGAACCCAGATCCTTGTACATAGATCTTGATTTAAGGGTCTGGGTTTTCTGGCAAGTTTCCCTGTATGTGCCAGTTTAGTGGTATGGGTTTTCTTAAGTACAGATTAGTTTGCAAATCTCTGTTGATAATTGTAGCAATTTGTCTACAGAGATTTGCTTTTCCATTACCATTCAGATGTAACCCATGCCTAGTGAACATTTGCCAGCCAAGACCTAAAGTATCTACTACATAGACAATTCTAAAACTCTTACATAATCTCTTGATTTTTATATTTACATCATGTACAGCTTTGTTCACACATGAGTCCTCTAAAAGGTCATACCTAGGTGGCACATTAACTACAATTACTTTTGAGTCAGGTAGTTTGGAAATCTTACCTCTGAGAGTCATAATTAGTTCCTCATCTTCATTTGCAGCAATGTCATTTGTACCACTCACAATTACCGCATAATTGTCCTTCTCTAACACAGGATCACAACTTGAACGGACGTCTTCAGTTTTGGCACCTGGTTTTATTAGTCCTAAAACCTCAGTTTCTGGATTCTGCAGCTCATCCTTGATGCCTTCTGCCATACCCCGCCCTTGGCTGTCTGCGTAGAGATGAATCTTTGGCGATCTTGACTTTCGGTTGGTTTTCTTCTTCTGTAGGTTACCTCCACTGGATTTAAAATTATTTGGAAAACTTGGTGTGTCTTCTTCTGGAACTTGCTGAAGTAACTGAAATCTATTTTGGCACTGCAAAGAGTTTTTTCCCGGTTTTAAGTTGTACGTAGTTTCTCCCATATGTACCATATTTTTTATAAAATTAATCTATGTAGGTGTTACAGTGTGTTTTAAAGTTGTTTCTAGTTGTTGTGTTTGCTTGGATCTAACAAAACGTTAACTTCATATGACTTTAAACTCTGCAGTGTAATTTCAACAAGATCAAAGACGTATACAAGCTAGATAAACAACCATATGTACAACACAAAACAATGGTGTCATCATATTTTAAAGGATTTTATATTGAAGTACAATATTATCATGTACCATATTTTATTTAATATTAATCTATGTAGGTGTTACAGTGTGTTTTAAGGTTGTTTCTGGTTATTGTGTTTGCTTGATTTGACTCGGTGGCTGATGATGGCACAAGTTTGGTGCCGAAACTAGTACCTTACGTGAACGACATGTGATTGATTCACATTAATAAATGTTTGTATATTGAATAGGAGGACCCCTATTAATTAATTTTAATTATTGTTAGTCTGAGGTGTCATTTCTGAACTGAAGAAAATAAATGCACTGATGCCATATCAAATGCCAGTGAAGTCGACAACAAATGTTTCTTTAAGACAAATAAACTGCTCACTTGAGAAAATAGAGAAATTAACTTTCATGCGGCCAAATGTCAATGGAATTGAACCCGCAAATAAACTGTTCACTTGAGAAAATGAAGCAATTAACTTTCGTGCATCCGAATGTCAATGGAATTGAATCTGCAAATAAACTAGTCACTTGAATATAAAGCAGTTAACCCTCATGCGGCCGAATGTCAATGGAATCGAACCCGCATTCTTTTAACGTACGTGTCACTCAGCATAATTATAATATTATTCTCAAATAGTTCACTTAAAGCTTTTAACGTTTGAACAATATAGCACAATTATTTGGAGTGTTCTACGGCTTTGCGATTTTCATGTATTCACAGAGTTTATTTAACACTGTTATGATGCTATGAATGGCAGTTACTTCATTTTGGTGGAGTAAGTTAAATGCTTTGCCTGTGAAATTAGTTCCGTTCACACGCACTGTCATGTTCACATTCATGTTTAAACACGAATAATAATGCTGGTAAGGCTTTATAATACTTTGATAGTGAAAATTATTTCTGTTCACGTTTGATGTTTTTCTAACATTCAGATTTAAGTCGTAATGCACTGTTCCAGAGTCTAAGTTTGCTATCTGCAGAAATATTTCAATCACTTTGAAGTATTTAACACTTGAGAAAATACAAGTCTTACTGCACTGTTCAAATTCTAAGTTTGCAACACTATTGAAATATTTCAGTCACTTCTCACTGTAACTTCATATCGTTGACTGTAGACTTCGATTCCGTACTATTACATCGCGGCACAAACTTCCACTAGCCAACCGTCCTGGTTCGACTGTGGGACAAGACTGTGTCGTGTTGAATTTTCACTCCTCTTTTATACCAAAGTTGTGGAGATTGCAGCTGTTTCATTTCTTTCAATATCTTCCTTAATTCCTATATTGTAATTCCTATATGAGTTATTCATGATGGAAGGTTTGGAAGGTTGTATGGATGATGTAACTTAGCCTTGGCAATCCGGGGCTGACTCCTACGTCATGCCCTACATTACTTGCAGCATGCTCTATGTCGACAGCTGCTCCGTTGTTGCACAGCGTGTATTTTAAGTTTGAAATACTTAAACTGTAATGGTCAACCAGGGTTCCTGGTACATCACCCATTACAGACCTGAGTGAGAACTAATCCCGGTCTAGAAAGCCAAGAATAATGGCCGGGAGGTTTTGTTGTGATGACCACACAACACCCCGTAATCTACAGGCCTTTGGGCTGAGCAGCGGTCGCTTGGTAGGCCAAGGCCCTTCAGGGCTCTAGTGCCATGGGGTTAGGTTAGATTAGGTAGTGAGAACTAATTAATTCTTTAATATTATTTCTTGTTTGTCAGTATTAATTTGATCTAAATTGAGTATACTTACTGATTTAAATTTTAAACCCAAAATTAGGCAGAAAATAAGCCCTCAAATGTCAGTGTTAGGTCTTCATCATCATGAAAATTTTAATGGGATCCATTCCAAATCTTGAAGTCCATGCCACTTCAGCCATGGAAATTTTCTGCAATCAAGCATAGGCTAAAATAAATATTAAAAAATACTTTAGTTTCCATTGGGTAGGAGTCGGTTTCAGTTCTTTATTTTTTCTTGTTGGTGTATTGGCCGGTACACAGTGCTACACTTTCAAAGACATTTTCAGCGAAGTGGTCTTGGAAGTACATTGCTGGGATTTTAGGCTCTTGCAACTGAATATCAATGCTCTCTCTACAAGGAAGATCTTTCCATATGGACCAGATAAGACAAGGGATCATGTTTTTTAAACTGCTATCTACCGTAAAATACCCAAACTTAAGACAATTTAGACAAAACATTATTTCAGTGTTTGGGAGCATGTACATATGTGAAAGTAGGTTTTTTTTTCTTTTTTTCTCTCTGTGAAGTTCATTAAAAATTTAAACAGAAGTAGACTTGCAGATTCTTCCTTGCTCCACCTTATGAGATTAGCAGCAACAGAGCTGGAGGTGAACGTTCGTTCATTGGTAGATGTGGCTGATCGACTACATTACTTCCACTAAATTCTCCTTTTTGAAGTTTTGTTTTGACTACTTTTTTTTCTTCCATTTGTCAAATATAGAATCAATTAAACTGACATTTTGAGTGCTCCTTTTCAAAATTCTATTCAGTTATCTGTGTAGGCCCTATAATAATTCTGTTTATTTTTCATTTCACTCTTCTTCGTTTCAGCTGAACTAATTGTGCATATTATTGCATAATAGTACCTCCATTCTCTCTGTAGAATTTTACAAAAATTGGCCTATTATTAAAGTGTAGCCATCGATCATACCTAAGGTTTCTAGTGTGGCCCTCGAGCCCTTACAAGTTGGAAACCTCTGTTCTATAGCATACTTTTCAGGAATTTAATTTCCACCACCAGTGTTTGATTTGCATCCTTCTTTGTCACTCTCTCTGTCATAATAGGTACATTATTTCTTTATTCTGATATATTAAGTCAAACCTCCATATCTCCAGCTCAGGAGCTAAATTTTATTTCGAATTATTGAAATTTTGAGATATAGAGAATTCCCATTTTGAGCATGTATAGTCCATAATCGAATCTTGGGACTGATACCGGTACTGTATACAGTATTATTTAACTATCATCATCGTCGTCGTCGACCATCTCCAGTTGCCCGGGTCTGGTGTACGAGCCCCCTCCATCTTTGTCCATGAACCACTGTTCTCTCATAATCTTCTTCAAACCTTGTCCTCTCTCCTTGACGTCTTTCTTCACCAGATCTGTCCATTTTCCTCTGGGTCTGCACACTGGTCTTTTTCCTTTTACTTCTCTTTCATATTCTCTTCTTGCAGTCCTGCTTGCTTTCATCCTTCTTACATGGCTAAACCACTTCAGTCTTGTTTTCTGAATCCTCTGTAGTACGGAGTCTCCTATTCCCACCTCCTCTTGGACTTTTTCATTTCTGAACTTGTCCTTCCTGGTCTTCTGTATTATGGTGCGTAGGAACTTCATTTCTGTAACTTGGAATTTTGAGTTGTCTTGTCTCATGAACGTGGTAGTTTCCAAGCTATACGTGAGGATGGGTATATAATATGATTTATATAATGTCATCTTTGCTTTTAATGGTACTTGTTTATCCCACAACAGTTGTCTTACTTGGTGGTAAAATTGAGTTGCCTTGCTAATTCGACTGTCCTCCTCATACTTTGCAAGGTTGTCTTTTGATACTATACTACCTAAGTACTTAAATGTTGGAACACTGTCCATTTTGGTGTCATTTATTCCGATTTGTGATTTGTCATCTCCCCTCTGTAACTTCATCACCTCTTTCTTAGGCTTGTTGATAATAATTTCATGTGGCTATTTCTAGCCGGGTGCAGCACTTGTAAGGCAGACCACCGATGAGGGTGGGCAGCAATTGCCATATATAGGTAACTGCGTGTTACTGTGATGGAGGATTTTGTTGTGAGTTGCAGGGATGTTGGGAACAGCAGCCTTGTTGATATTTAAATCACACCTCTTAAACTCTTGACTCCATTTCTGTAGTTTTTTCTCCACATCATTTTCGGTTTCACCCCAGATCACCCCGTCGTCTGCAGAGATGAAAGCTTGCAAGTCCTGCTGCTCCTTCCTTTTTAGAGCCTTTATTATGGCATCCATCACAGTGATAAATAAGAGGAGTGACAGAGCACTGCCTTGCTGTACTCCTCTCTTTATTTCAAACCATTTGGACAGTTCACAACCACTTGCACACAACTTCTGGTTTTATCATACAGCATCTTCACTTTTGCAATAAGACTGTCACAAACTCTCAGCTCTTTTAAGAGCATTTCCAGATATGCTCCCTTGGTACACTATCATAAGCCTTTTTGATGTGTAGGAATAGTAGAGAAAGTGGTTTCCCTTTTTCCCAGTGCCTTTCCATTAACATCCTGGCAGCAAAGATAAGGTCTGTAGTTGTTCTTCCAGGCCTAAAACCATATTGTTCCTCTTTCAGTTAAGGTTATACAATTTCTTTTAATCTGTTCTCTGTGATTTTTTCCGGAAGTTTTAGACCATGAGAGAGCAGAGTAATTTCACGGTAGTTGATGCATTTCCAACTACTCCCCTTCTTGAAAAGAGGTACGATTATACCCTTCTTCCAGTCTTCTGGGATAGTGTTTTCCTGCCATACTGTGTTAAGGAGTCTATATAACCACTGGACTGCTGGAGTTCCTGCTGCTCGCAACATATCTGTACTTAACTCATCCACTCCAACTGCTTTTCCTTTCCTCACACTTTTCACGGACTTTTCTATCTCGAGCCATGTAATTGTTGGTTCTATGCTTCTACTTTCCTCCTTACTACTACAGGATTTCTCACTGTTTGATATAATGCTTGCTACTCCATTTAACAGATTATCAAAAATGGTCTTAAATTCATTCCTGATTTCATCTTCTTCTCGCGCTAAGGTTCCGTTGTCCCCTTCTATTGCCCTTATATCCTCTTGTTCACACCTTCTGTACTTAACTACCCTTTACAATAATTTCCTATTTCCTCTGCTGTCTAATTACTACAATTTATCCACAAACTCATTCCATGCTTTTTCCATCCCTTCTCTTACTACCCTCTTAACTTTCTGATATTCTTACTGGAACTGAGCTTTTTCTAATTTCCATGTCTTTATTTTTGTTCTTTGTTTTTTGTTTTTTTTCTGAATTTCATTTGTCATATGGTCCAAGTCCATGATCAGCAATCTATGGTTGCTGTCCATACTTTCGCTGGGAATGACCTTGACATCAGTCAACCATTTCCCCCACCTTTGTTTGTGATGGCATAATCGATCATAGTTTTATGTTTGCCATCCCAGCTATACCTTGTTATTTTGTGGCTCTCACGTTTTTTGAAGAAGATGCTCTTCATGATCATGCCATTTCTTCTACAAAGATCAATCGATTGTTCACCTGCATTTCTGTTCCCAAACCCATGTGGTCCAATGATATCCTCAGAACCTTGCCTGTTTGCTTCAACTTGAGTATTTAAGTCTCCAATAATGATAAAGTTTTCTTCATTGATTACATCGTCTAGTTTTTAAGAAATTTTTCATCATCAGCACTGTATCCAGTCTGTGGGGCGTAATCAGGTAATCAGGTAATCAGGTAATTTGTTGAGTCTAATTGTATAGATAATTTTATGATCCTGTCGTTCTTGTAGGAAACTTCTGACAAGGCATCCATATCTTTGTCAGTAAAAATCCCACACAATTATTGGCCTCCTTTTCCAGTCCACACCAATATAATTTGTAGCCACCTATGAGAACCTTGCTACCTATCTTTCTCCATTTCGTTTTGCTCAGACACAATATAGATATGTCTCTCCTTTGCATAATATCTATGAGTTATTCAATCTTACCAGTTAGGGTCAATATATTCATGGTCCCAATTTGTACTTTTCTCTTCTTACAAATCTGTCTATCATCGGAAGCATGTTGGCCAACATACCTGATAGATCTGCTCAAAGACTGTGTCACATTAGGTAATAACTTCGATCCGAGGCTCTTTTTACATTTAAAAGTGATAAAAAGACGGCAACCACTGGCTTGCTTTGCGTATCATCGATCTTTGCACAAGTGTTTGGTTTTGCACAAGTTGTCAGTGCCTAACAAGCATTTCCTCATGTCAGCAAGATCTATGCTTTACCCGCCAATACTCGGGAGGCTGACTGCAGTGGTTGCCTACTCGGCGATGGGATCGCCACATCCCTACACTTATATACGTACATTATCACTATAGACCGTTATGCCTTTCAGCGTTCAGTCTGCAAGCCTCTGTGAGTTTACTAAACATTCCCACAATTCTATATTTGCAACTAGTGGTGTGGCTTCATTTAGTTCTATACCTTTTATCTTTAAATCATTAGAAACTGAGTCTAACCATCGTTGTCTTGGTTTCCCTCTACTTCTCTTACCATCCATAACAGAGTCCATTATTCTCCTAGGTAACCTATCCTCCTCCATTCGTCTCACATGACCCCACCACCGAAGCCGGTTTATACATACAGCTTCATCCATCAAGTTCATTCCTAAATTAGTCTTTATCTCCTCATTCTGAGTACCCTCCTGCCATTGTTCCCTCCTGTTTATACCAACAATCATTCTCCCTACTTTCATGTCTGTTACGTTTAACTTATGAATGAGATATCCTGAGTTCACCCAGCTTTCGCTCCCGTAAGGCAAAGTTGATCTGAAAACAGACCGATGTAAAGATAGTTTCGTCTGGGAGCTGACTTCCTTCTTAAAGAACACTGTTGATCGCAACTACGAGCTCACTGCATTAGCTCTACTACACCTTGATTCAATTTCACTTATTATATTACCATCCAGGGAAAACACACAACCTAAATACTTAAAATTATCTGCCTGTTCCAGCTTTGTATCACCAATCTGACATTCAGTTCTGTTGAATTTCTTACCTACTGACATCATTTTAATCTTTGAGAGGCTAATTTTCGTACCATACTCATTGCACCTATTTTCAAGTTCCAAGATAGAGTGCAGGCTTTCAGCACAATCTGCCATTAAGACCAAGTCATCAGCATAGACCAGACTTCTTACGCTGCTTACTACATTTCCACTTGACTGAATCCCTCCCTGCCTCTTTATACTTTTCAGCAGATGATCCATGTAAACTGCGAACAGCAAAGGTGAAAGATTACAGCCTTGTCTAACCCCTGTAAGTACCCTGAACCAAGAACTCATTCTACCATCAATTCTCACTGAAGCCCAATTGTCAACATAAATGCCTTTGATTGATTTTAATAATCTACACTAATTCCATAGTCCTCCAGTATGGCGAATATCTTTTCCCTCAGTACCCTGTCATATGCTTTCTCTAGATCTACGAAACATAAACACAACTGACTATTCCTCTCGTAACATTTTTCAATTACCTGGTGCATACTTAAATCTGATCCTGACAGCTCCTCTGTGGTCTGAAACCACACTGGTTTTCATCCAACTTCCTCTCAACTACTGATCGCACCCTCCCTTCCAAGATGCCAGTGAATGCTTTGCCTGGTATATTAATCAATGAGATACCTCCATAGTTGTTGCAGTCCTTCCTGTTCCCTTGCTTATAGATAGGTGCAGTTACTGCTTTTGTCCAATCTGAAGATACCTTACCAACACTCCATGCTAATTTTACTACTCTGTGAAGACATTTCATCCCTGCCTTTCCACTATACTTCACCATTTCAGGTCTAATTTCATCTTTTCCTGCTGCTTTATAACAATGGAGGTTATTTACCATCCTTTCCACTTCCTCAAGCGTAATTTCACCAACTTCATTTTCCTCCTCCCCATGAGCTTGGTTGTTCATGACACTACCAGGAAGATTTCCTTTTACGTTGAGAAGATTTTCAAAATATTCCCTCCACCTGTCCAGTGATTCCCTGGGATCTATTATGAGTTCAGCTGAATAACCCAAAACATTGTTCGTTGCCTTTTTCCCTCCCTTCCTAAGATTCTTTATTACTGTCCAGAAAGGTTTCCCTGCTGCTTGACCTAGCCTTTCCAGGTTATTACCAAAATCTTCCCACAACTTCTTTTTTTGATTCAACAACTATTTGTTTCGCCCTGTTTCTTTCATCTGTGTACAAATCCCTGTCTGCATCGGCCTTTGTTTGGAGCCATTTCTGATAAGCCTTCTTTTTGCGTTTACATGCTGCTCTCTCATCATCATTCCACCAAGATGTTCGCTTTTTCCCATCTTTACTCAGAGTCGTTCCCAGGCATACCCTTGCTGTTTTTACTACAGCATCCCTGTATGCCACCCATTCTCTTTCTATATTCTGAACCTGCTTACTGTCCACTGTTTGAAACTTACTCGTAATATCCATCTACTTCTGTCTAATTTCCTCGTCCTGGAAATTTTCTCTCCTTATTCGTTTGCAGACAGATTTCACTTTCTCTATCCTAGGCCTGAAGATACTTAGTTCACTACAGATCAGATAGTGGTGTGTTTCATTGAAAAATCCCTGAAAAACCTGTACATTCCTAACAGACTTCCTGAATTCGAAGTTGGTTAAGATGTAGTCTATTAGGGATCTGGTGAAGAATAGCCTTATGCTTGAAGAATGTATTCGTAACTGCTAAACCCATACTAGCACAGAATTCCAACAAATGCTTCCCATTCCTATTAGCTTCCATATCTTCCCCATATTTACCAATCACCCTTTCATATCCTTCAGTTCTATTTCCAGCCCTCGCTTTGAAATCGCCCATTACCACTATCCTATCCTTGCTGTTGACCCTGACTACGATGTCACTCTATGCTTCACAAAACTTGTCAACTTCATCCTCATCTGCTCCCTCACATGGTGAATACATTGAGACAATTCTCGTCCTAATTCCTCCAACTGCCAAATCTACCCCCATCATTCGCTCATTTACATGCCTAACAGAAACTATGTTGCATGCAATAGTATTCCTGATAAACAGTCCTACCCCATACTCTGCCCTTCCCTTTTTAACGCCCGTCAAGTACACTTTACAATCTCCTATCTCTTCCTCGTTATCTCCCCTTACCTGAATATCAGTTACCCCTAGTTCACCCACATGCATTGTCTTTGCTGACTCAGCCAATTCTACTTTCTTTCTTCTGTAAGCCTCATAAATATTGATAGGTTCCCATCGAATACCATTTCGTTCGCCAAGTTGTTTCCAAGCGGTCAAATGAGAGTGGGACTCCATTACTCCCATAGGTCTGAGGCTTGCTTAAAATGTTCTGAGCTCGGTAAATTCATGAAGCTGGATGCTACCCTACTTGCACATAGTCCAAGTGAGGATCTCTCCTCTAACGAGTTAGGGACCACCGGTGGATTGTATAGTCCTAGCCGCCTGAGCACAAGGAGGGCCACGACTCAGAATATGTCTGAGGTGCCCACTTCCATTCCATAGCAACTGGTATCCTGACTCTCAGGACCACTTACGTGGCTACTCAGCCGTTGCCCATGGTTCACGAACTAGGACGTGACTACAGTAACCCACACCATAAACCATCATGCCTACGCCTATATTATTACGTACATCCACACAGATCACATGAAATGGTTGGGGAAGGGCGGAACTGAGTTTGACAGAGCTTCCGTGTTAATTGTTTATCCTCTTCACGTCGTTCCTCTTCAAACACCGAAACTGATGTAGAGACAGTGTGGCGCTAAAGTGTCCAATTCTCAGCAAGCATGTCCCAGGATTGAGCGTTAATTCCAGCTCTTTTCGTAGTATGCTTTAGCTGATCCTTGAAACACCTCAAAGGGGCTCCATGAGGTCTTGTGCTGGAACAGAGTTCACCCTATAGAATTTGACAAGGAAGCTTGGTTTCACTCATGTGATGGACGTGCCCTATCCATCTGAGAAGGTGGCGAATGATGACAGCCTCAATGCTTATAGCATGTGCTTTCTCAAGAACTGCAAAGTTGGTGACCCGATCCTACCATTTGATGTTCAAGATGTAAGTTTTTGCAGATGGAAGCGGTCTAGCTTTTTGATATCCTGACGGTAGAGGGTCCACGTTTCACAGCCGTAAAGCAGTGTTGATATGACAACAGCATGGTAAACCATGATCTTGATATGCATTGTAAGGTCCTTATTCATGAAGACACAACGGGATAAACGTCCAAATGCTGAGTGGGCAGCACCAATTCTCCTGTCAACATCTTGTGAGCAATTAGCAGTTGTTGAGAGGATTCTCCTTAGATATAAAAAGTGGTTGATCTGCTCCAGTGAAGTATTCACAATGGAGATATTGAAAGGTGGGAGGTTCAATCCAGGTGCAGGGTGTGAGAGTACTTTGGTTTTCTGAACATTAATGGAGAGACCAAAACGATCACAAGCACTCTTGAAACAACTGACTGACTGTTGCAGCTCCTCAGGTGTGAGAGCAGGTGCGGCAGCATCATCTGCATACTGCAATTCTGTAATGGAGTAAATCTTAGTAAGCTTTTGGGAGTAAAGTCTAGCCAGATTGAACAGTCCCCCATCAGAGCGATATCTGATCTTTACACCTTGGTTGTCTGTAGATGTTCCATATAGCATCGCAGGTAGGTAAAGAGCGAAGAGTGTTGGAGCAAGCACACATCCTGTTTTCAATCCATGAGTGATTGAAAATGGATTAGAGATGATATTTTGATGAACGACTTGCCCAGAGATGTTATCTTGAAGAGCCTTGACTAGATCTACAAAATTCTGCGGACAGCCAAAGTTTTACAGTACTGTCCACATAGCTGGGCTCGGGACTGAGTCAAAAGCCTTTTCCAGATCATAGAATACTAGGTATAAAGGAGTCTGGTGCTCTTTGCATTTTTCCTGGATTTGACTTGCACAGAAGATCATATCTGTTGTGCTTCTGGACGTTCGAAAACCACACTGCGACTCAGGTAAGATTCTCTTGTTAATAATCTGCAGGCGATTGAGCAAAATTCTAGCAAGAAATTTACCTGCTAAAGATAGCAATGATATACCACAATAGTTGCCACAAACACTACGATCACCTTTTTTGAAAAGAGTAACGATAGTGGCATTTTTAAGGTCACCAGGTACTTTGCGGGTTTCCCATATTAAGAGGATAAGAGTATGAAGTCTGGTCTTTAGAGGTAGGCCTCCACTTTGAATCAGTTCCAGAGGAATATTATCTGGGCCAGGAGCCTTGCAAGGTTTCAGTTTACTGAGAGCAGTATTGAATTCCGTGAATGTTGGTGGAAGAGCCATCCATGGTTGTTGAGAATGTACAGGCAAAACATCGAGAAAGTCTTTAGCAGCATTTGATCCCCAATTTAGAAGAGTGGAGAAATGTTCTTTCCAATCTTCTAGGATTTCTTGACTGTCAGTAATAGTGGTAGAATTATCTGCAGTTTTCAGTGTCCCAGAGGAGGAGCAAGTTGGGCCATATTCCTGCATAGAAATTACGCAGGTGCAGGACTCGGGCATCAGACATACTTTGCAGTTCCTGAGTTTCCTGTTGCAACCAGTTGTTCTTTATCTCTCTTATTTGCCCCCAACATTTACGCTTGAGTTCGAGAAAGTGCGCTTTCTTTGTGTCTGAAGATGGATGGATAGAAGAAGGGATAGATGGGATTCTTGTTTAGCATTGATGACACACAAAATCTCTTTGTTGTTGTCATCAAACCAGCCTTGTCTTACATTTTTCTTAAAACCAATGGTTTTCTCAACTGATTCTGTGATTACTTTCCTATGTAGCCCATTCCTGCTCTACATTCTTTGTGTTGACTGGAGCACCAGTATTTCAGAGATCATGTTGTGGAAATTCATGGCAGTGAGTCCATCTTGAAGTTTAGATGAATTCACCTAGTAGGAAGAGTATCTTTAGTTGGTACGTTGGAAATGGTTGTGGAAAGCAAGTTATAGAACTGGTTTTTAGCATCTAATGTAGGAGCATAAGCGGAGATGATAGTCATATAACTATCTCTGGAGAGGGGTATACAGAGAGTCATAAGTCTCTCACTAACTGCAGTAGGGACAAGTTGGTAATTAGCAACTATATTTGTCTTCACAGCAAATCCAACACCATGAATATGATGCTCTCCATCCTCTTCACCCTTCCAAAAGATGGTATATCCTGAACTGGATTCAATAACTTTGCCTTCACTGGATAATCTTGTTTCAGTCAAGGCAGCTACATCAATATTCAATCTAGAAAGCTCGTGGGCAACAAGAGTTGTTCTCCTTTCAGATCTGTCGCTCTCTTTTGTGTCAAGCACTGTTCGGACATTCCATGTTACAATATTATAAATTGTTTTCCTTGATTGTTTCGACCACCTATGGGGTGACCAACTGGATGCAATCACCCAGCTGAACAAAAGTGTGACTTGCGATGTTTAGTCCCCCTTTTCTGGGTCTTCCCCATTTAGGGAAGGGCAGCGGTGAACCTAAATAGACCTGCCCAAACACAGGTGCAGGACCGAATTCCCAAGTAATCACAATTCTAGAAAGACAGCCATCACACACCTGCTGCCAACATGCAGGTCCAAACTGAAGGCTTCCAGTTTCACCCGAGAACCTGCCTCCACCGTCTTTACCCCATCGCCGTTGGACTTGGAGTGAAGTGATGATGAAGACGACACATACACCCAGCCTCCCTGCCAGCAAAATTAACTAATAATGGTTAAAATTCCCAGCCCTGCCAGGAATCGAACCCATTTCCCCTGTGGCCAAAGGCCAGCATGCTAAGCATTTAGCCGGACAGGATTGGACAGATAATCCGCTGTAAGATATATTGAAGTAGGAGGTGTGTCTATTAGTGGCAAAATTTGGAAAGTAATGTCCTCTCTTACATTTAACCATACAATATGAAATGTACTTCAAATGCAAATACAAAGCTATTAACTAAGAGCAAACCAAAGCAGAAAGAAAGATTATCATATCATATTACAGTATTTGGTAAATTAGTGATATTTATAAGCTTAAGGAAATAGCAAAAGAATTATTAATTTACGGAGGACACACACATCGCGTTCATTCATTCCACGTACTGTGGTATGTTTAGGAACTATAACACACAAACCATAAATCCTGTATTGTACAAGTTAATGTTGTTTAAAATTTGAGTTATAGAATATTTTATGCTTCTTGGAAGGAAACTTTTGCTTTGAGTAATAGAGAAATAATTACACCTAAAGAATAGAACAGATGGCCAGGATATTGAAGTTACTTCAAGGTACTGAAAATTCATATAATGGAGGTTTGAGATATTGAGGTTCGACTGCGTATATTTGTTCTACTATAGATGCCGTACTTGATTCTCTGTGGTAGAAAATACCAAGTAGTATCCTCCTGCTTATTTCCATTTCCAGTATTGAATTCTCCATTACATCATCTCTCAAGTACTTGCAGCTATCCACAAGAAGATCTTTTTCTCTCATCATCATTATTGTTTTACCCCACACCAATTCTCATTCCCTGTTCTTCAATGTTTACTTGACCATACAATTTATTTCTGAGGGAATACTTTTATATCGGCTGTGAAGCCTGGACTGTCAAGGCTAAAGACAAACATTGCAACAGTGTGTTTGAGATATAGTGTTGGTATAGATTGCTATGTGTTGCTTGGACTGAAAGAAGCACTAATGCATTTATTATTGAAGAACTGAATATCATGAAATGTCACGTGACCATGAAAGAACCCTTCACTCCCTTGGGTACATTTGAAGATTTTAGATAAGTACATCATAAAATGCCATGAATGCCTTAAGGAATACCTTAAGGAAGGACAGCAAGGAGATGGATGGATCAGCCTCACATCACCAGGTTTGCTTCCTTAGCTAGCCTTGAGAGTAGCTGAAGATCACTTTGGGTGGCAACATCTCATCAAGGATGAAATTCTACAAGCAAAAAACAATGGGACTCTCATAGCTCAAAAATTAGTAAAAAGACCTATGACCTTTTTCAAATAAATTGTAAAATGCATAAATATGCACTTGTTCTTTATATTAAACATGATCTACAAAAAATAATGGTGTAGTGTACTGTATACCCTACTACAGCCAAAATCTAGAATTTGACATCTTTTTCAAATTGTCATCGTTAGTCATTCTGCTCATTGCTAAGCATTGTGACGTCATTAACTTTATCATTTCTGTGTTGCAACCTTGTCAAGATATCTCTGTCCAGAGCGGTCTTCAGCTTTTCTTAATCTGAAGAGCTAGGCCATTGATCTTCTTCACTTGATCTAAGTATCTACTTGCTTTCTCTTCATGGTCTACTTTCTTCATCATTGCCTTGCAAAATGGTCTTTTCCAAATTCTGTCCTTCTCTTCTAAAAATGTGGCCAAGGAACTGGAGGTAACACTCACTCACACAAGAAGATAAGACGTTCCTTGATGCTTAGTTTGTCTACAGTTAAAACATTTGTTCTTTATATCCAGGGTATACATAGCATTCTCCATCAACACCATATCTCCAATTGTATGGAGGTGTAAAATAATTGCAGTGACCAGTATTTTAAAAGTTTCATCAAGATTTATATCAAAATAATGGTGACACCCATTTCGGCTCTGCCACATCTATAGCATCAGATATTCTGTGATACCAATATATTTCTCCTGAAGGAAATGCTTTTCAGCCTAGCTTTAATGTAGGCTGCAGTGATGTAACAAGAAGTATATATATATATATATATTTCTGAAATGAAAAGTGCTATTGATGTGCTGTTTTCATAGAAATGAAGTGTAACCAAGGGCTCGTAATTGTAGCCCGTACACAGATTTTATTAATTATTAGAAAGTGTATTTATTGTTTGACCAGATGAAGGAGTTGGTTGGGAGGTCTCTACATCATGTGACCCATCTAGCACAGGATAAAAGAGCATGGCAAAACTACACTACATGCAACTACACATAACTTGCCATCACACCCCGTGAAAGGTACAGAGAGTTCATTTTAGAAAGTTACATTTTTTTTTTTCAAAGGCAAAAATGCTATTGGCATTAACAAAATAAAACTAGAGTAAATTAGAATGCCAATGGTGTTTTTTTTTTTTTTTTTTCTGGATTGTAGTACAAGTTGTTTACAGGCTATTGTAGTTTGAAAATTTTAACAGTTGTCTGCTCCATGTACCAGCACTAACTTAAGAAAAAGAGTGAATAAACAAATGCTTTGGATTCTGAAGAAGAAAGAGAATTGGCCTTCAAAGGCTGTGTTCAAAATTATGACCACAGGCTTCCAGTCTACCATGTAAAGATTAAAGATTGATGTGCACGTTCTAGTATTTCACCAGAAATTTCAGCTTAGGAAACAGTAATAAGTCATTTCATATCATCTGGTGTAGTCTATGTGTCCTTCGAAACAGTGTCTTTTAGCTTTCCCCATAGAAAAAAATCTAAAGGTGTGAAATCTTGGTGAAATCTGCAGGTCCCCTTTGTCCAATCCAATGATTCGGAAACAATCATTGAAGACAACCTGTAGTATGTTGTGCACTATGTGTTGGATAGCCATCATGCTGATACCACATGTTTCTCATAATCTGCAGTAGAACATTTAACATCTGTGGAAGTTGGTCTGTTAGGAGATTGAGATACTTTTGAGAATCTACTGTTTCTTTTATATATTTAAAAAAAAAAGGGGGGGAACCTATGAGCTGATGTTTCACTATTCCACACCACACATTTAAATTCCATGGACGCTGATGTTCCATTAGATGAGACCAAAAATTAACACAATTCTCAATATTGTGTCCTTGCAACTCTTGATGGAGAGGGACATGATATGACAGTAGAGAACACTTAGTATACTTGCCTGTCTCATGCCACTTCCTCATGCGATTGCATGGTAACTAACGTGTAGATCTATTGCAACAGCAGCTAGAAAATTTCACCCTCTTCTCCAGTCACTTGTTTCTTTCTGTTTTCTGACAAACTTCGGACATTAATCATGGATACCCTCTGAGTTTTATTTATTTAGCATATGGCCCATACAATCAAGTTGAGTTTAGATATAAATTATATACATATTTACATAACAAGAAAACAATGAACAAGAAAAGGCTCCCTACAACTGAATGTCAAGATCACTGATCCACTGTATTGCTTCTGGAGTTGCCATCAGGAAATCCACTTTGTTGCCTGTGTATGCCCGCGTTTCACACTCTCTGACAATATGATGTATGGTTTGTCGTGCAGCTCCACAGTCACACGCGGGTGTCGGCAACTTGTTCCATTTAAACAGCATGTCTCTGCATCTGCCATGGCCTGTTCTTATTCTGTTCAGAGCAGACCATGTTTTACGTGGTAGTTGGAATCCACTTGGAAGTTTGGCATTCGAGAACATACTGTGCAGGTGCGTCTCCGTTGCTGCTTCCCACCGTCTTTTCCACTCTGTAGTTGGGTTGTAGCTTCTAGCAACCATGTCTGAGGCGTTACGTAAAGTTGGATGGCGTGAACATAATCTGTTTTGGTTGATAGTTCGTAGATCTTCGTGTACAGGTAGATCAGGGTTGCTTAAGATTTTATTGAATTCCTTGATAAGAGCGGTGGATCTGCGTAAATCAGATGGCATTATTCCAGATAGAAGCGGGAGCCAATGAGTTGGTGTAGATCGAATTGTGCCAGTTATTATGCGCATAGTGGAATTCAGTTCAGTATCAATGAGTTTTTTGTGATGACTGTTCATCCATACTGGAGCACAGTACTCAGCACTTGAATATACCAAGCCTAAAGCTGAAGACCGTAAAACGCTTGCCGAAGAACCCCAGGTAGTTCCACAAAGCTTATGAATGATGTTATTACGTGTTTTCAGTTTCTGTGCAGAACCCAGCAGATGTTGCTTGTAGGATAGTGTTCAATCCAAGATTACTCCAAGATATTTTGGGTTCCTGTTGTGGTGAAGTATCCTGCCACAGAAACTTAAATTCAATTTCGTATTTGCTAAGTGATTGTTTAAATGGAAACAGGACACCTCCGTTTTATTGGTGTTGGGCTTAAGTCTCCAGTTCTTGAAGTAAGTTTCCAAAATGGACAAATCCCTTGTTAAAATCTCTTCAGTTCTCTCCAGTTCTTTGTGTTGTACAGCTAATGCTATATCATCAGCATAGCAGAATTTCCGTGATGTAACTTCAGGAAAATCAGATATATATAAGCTGAACAGAAGTGGCGATAGGACTGAACCTTGTGGCAAACCATTTTTAAGCTTCCTCTCCTTGCTCACATTGTTCCCGATGATAACCTGAAGCCTCCTATCACTCAACATATTGTTAATAAGTCTTGCTATCTTTATGCATGGTATGACCCGGAGAAGTTTATAGACCATACCTTCCCTCCACATGGTATCAAATGCAGCAGTGAGATCAACAAAAGCAACAGATGTTTTCAATTTTCTTTAGAACCCTATTTCTATGAATGTTGTAAGTGCCAAAACTTGAGCACAACAGCTGCGACC
The DNA here is from genome assembly GCF_040414725.1 of Anabrus simplex. NCBI lineage: Eukaryota > Metazoa > Arthropoda > Insecta > Orthoptera > Tettigoniidae > Anabrus > Anabrus simplex. The sequence goes on from NC_090268.1 coordinate 332,173,311, forward strand.
TGGTCTGAAGCCTGCCTGATCCATGGGAATGTGCTGTAAAATGATGCTGCTTATTCTGTTAAATATGAGACCCTCTGAGTATATTTGTATAAGGGACCTTTGATCTCTGGTGGCTCATTACAGAGTAATTTCATTTGGTTTGTTGCCCCAATTAGCTTTGTATCTGTACTGCACCAAAAATAATAACCTTATTTGTTTTAAGTTCATCCTAAATGTTAGTTATTGACAGACACCGGGGTGCTGGAATTTTGTCCCACAGAAGTGCCGCACAGAAGCACTGAATATACATAGCATATGATGAAGTAGTGACATGTCTCCAAGCTGAGGCTTGTGTCACACACTAGATTCCTCATTTTCAGAAAGCTAGCACAAGCCATTTCTATTCATACACAGATCTCTAAATCCAGGGCTAAGTCCTCAGTAATCCAGCTGCCAAGGTACTTAAACTTCCATACTTGTTCAACTTGTTCCCCAATAATGTTCATAAAAATGTACATGTTACGAGTTCTGGAAATGGTCGTCACCTTTGTCTTGTTGGTGTTAATTTTTTCTGCTACGATTCTGCCTACCAGACACTGAAGATCTTAAGTACTGTCAGCAAAGAATTGTTACCTTTAGAATACCCATTAAAGGCATATTACAGGCTTTTTCACTGTTGTGAAGGTATTTTCACAAAAATAAGGATGCTTGGGGTAACAAACCAAATAAATCATAATTACATTATTAATCTGCAACGAGCCACGAGAGACCACGGGTCCGTTATACTAATATACTCAGAAGGTATGCCTGAATAACCTCCAAAAGTTTGTCGGTAGAGTTCGAGTTCACCCTCTATAAATCAGAGTTTAGATGAGGGATAATACTTAGGTGATAGTCATGAATGTTAACCAATCTTTTTAAAAAAGGCTATTAAGCATAATAATATACAAATATTTAAAATCTATGCCTTGTTTAAATGTTGTTTAGTTGCTTAAATGTGGCCAGTATCCAGTATTCGGGAGATAGTGGGTTCGAACCCCACTGTCAGCCCTGAACATGGTTTTCCATTTTCACACCAGGCAAATGCTGGGGCTGTATCTTAATTACGGCCGCGGCCGCTGTCTTCCCATTCCTAGCCCTTTCCTGTCCCATCGTCGTCATAAGACCGCTGTGTCGTGTGATGTAAAGCAACATGTAAAAAAAAAAAAAAAAAAAAAAGTTTAAAATTTACCCCTTGTTTGAATGTGCTCCTCTCTCATATTCATATTGTAGGCTTCTGATATATTCTGCTTTCATTTTTAATAGTAGCAAATGAGAGATCTGTTAACTTGCTACAGTGCATAATTCCTTCTATTGCTATTTTATCCTTAATTATAATCATATACATGGTTGTGAATTATCAGTGTTGGATTGGCGAACTGAATACTGTAGCACACATGTTATAACACTAAACAGCGATGATTACTCTGGTAGTAGACTGTAGTTTGGTTATGTATGTGATGAGACCATACGGCCGAGTCATTCACGAATAGTACACGTAATAAAACTTTTATTTAAATTATTTATAAATGACAAAATGCACAAACACTATTTACACCTTATAGAATAAAATTAAATGCCTGGATGGCTATCGATTAAGTTTGAGGCCATGTGGCCACGAATGCGTGCCTAGTCGATATGTTGTCGCTATCAAGTTTGTCTTGTAGTTATGGGAATTCTGATGCATTCTGGTCACTCAAACGAGATGCTGACAAGAGTGCACTCTGTATAAATTTTCTCTGAGAGGACGAAACAGTCTCCCCTCTGTTGATTGCATTCAATCAAGACAACATACAGTTTCAATGAAAATAACACTAACATAAAAACACAAAAATGTCATCAGAATACAAATACATCAAAAATGTTGCACTTAAATGAACTTCAATCACTAATTAATTAACTTAGATAAAGTGAAACATAACTGTACACTGGTGTGCAGATTGATGCATTCAGTTTTGTTCACACCTGCTCAATGAAATTTTTTGAATTGTTCATCTTGTTAAATGACTGACCAAAGAATGAAATTAACCTTCAAATCCTGTAGAAAATAAATACAAATGCAACTTTATTCGCCAGTCAACCCACTGTCACTGTACAGAATCAATTGCCATTTAAAAAAATGTAAAAAACACTATGGAAAGGGGCACAATTTCACTATTGGTCTCTTGAAATTTCCATAAGCAGTTTTTATGGTGACTGCTCACACAAGTCCATCGGAACCTGGTGAAGTTCCTCGACCACACCTAGTCTCCACTGAAGCGGGGGTAAATTGTCCTTCTTGATAACTACCACTGTTCCAAGTTGTATATTGAGTTGCTGGGAGGCCCACTTTGGCCTGTGTTGTAGTTGGGTTAAGTATTCCTTATGCCATCTGGTCCAAAAGTGTTGTACTATTTGCTGCAACCGTTTCCATAGTGAAAGTTTATTGCTAGGTACAAGAGTCAGATTGGATTCATGAAAGGAATTTAAACTGTTTCCAATGAGAAAATTACCTGGAGTTAAGGGTTGAGGGTCAGCAGGATCTGAGGATAGGACTGTAAATAGACAAGAATTTAAACAGACTTAAATTTGTGTGAGCTCAGTACTAAGTTCTTCAAATGTTAACGATGAGTTTTCAACAACTCGATGCAAATGATATTTAACTGACTTGATGCCAGCTTCCCATAATCCTCCAAAATGGGGTGAACGAAGTGGAATGTAGTGCCAGTTGATACCCTTGTTTGCCAGATTGCTTACAACTTCCTCTTGATACTGCTGTGTTGCCATGAATTGGTGAAGATCTTTTAATTCTCTATCAACTCCAATAAATGTAGTAGCATTGTCACTAGATATTTGTGGACTTTCCTCTTCTGACTATGAAACGGTGAAGTGTGGCTAAGAAGGCATCTGTGGTAAGACTGCTGACTACTTCCAAACATATAGCATTAGTTGTGAAGCAAACAAACAGTGCGATGTATGCCTTGATACGGACATTGCTCCTCTTGTTAATTGGGTGAAGTAGAATTGGACCTCCATATCAATGCCCCAAACACTGAATGGACATGCTGGTTGAACTTCATGCTCAGGTTGTTAGCCATGAATTGATGACTAGTTATGGCTTTCAATTTGTAACATGTTACGCATTTGTGCACTTGCTGTCTGGCTAAATTTCTGCCATTCAGAATCCAATAACATCGACGAAGGGTTGCTAACAACAAATCTAGTCCTGCATGAGCCTGTTGTAACTGTCCATGTTTGACAATTAGAGTTGTCAGGTGATGTTTTGATGGTAATAAAATTTGGTGTTTTGTTGAAAATGGGAGCAACGTGTTCTTCAGTATACCACCAACTCTTAGTACGTTATCATATAGAAATGGACAGAGATTTTTCAACTGACTCTTTCTTGATACAATGCCTCCCTTCTGTAAGTCTTTGATTTCTTCACTGAATGACTCCACCTGAGCTAATGACACAGATGTTGACCCCCACAGGGAATCCGAAATATCCGTCCCGAATGAGTAAATTTATAATACCAATATAAATGGTCCGTCATTGGACATTATAAATTTTCCAGCTAACTCATTCCTGGCCGCCAGCGCCCCGCCCTCGTGCGCCAGGGCGGGCCCACCAGTTGGCACCCAGCACACCCACCCATACGCCGGCCAGCGCACACCGCGGAGGCCACTGCGCAGGCCAATCGGAGCCACCGGCAGCGCCAATGCACCAAATATGACGATTTAAAAAAATTCTCAGCTGATAGAAAAATACATATTTTCAAAAATGACTGAGCGAGTTGTCGTGCGGTTAATATCGCGTGGCTATGTGCTTGCATTCGGGGGATGGTGGGTTTGAATCTCACCGTCGGCAGCCGTTAAGATGGTTTTCCGTAGTTTCCCCATTTTCACACCAGGATATGCTGGGACTGTACCTTAATTCAGGCCATGGCTGCTACCTTCCTAATCCTAACCTTTCCCACCGTATGTCACCGGAAACCTTCGATGTATTAGAGTAACTAGCATTTTTTCTAAGAAAGGAGTTCATAGTATGAAGACCAGATGGCAGCTGCGAGCACTGAATGCTGTTGCTGCTGTCTTACCAGCACATACTACACAGATGCAGTAGGAGAGGTGACCAATGAGCCGTGAATCGGATCACTGTATCGATTCAGTAACGTGAACGGAATCAAATGAATCGAATGTCCCATCACTATTACTAAATGGGCTGATGATTCCTCATCATCATCATCAATGTCCCACTCCAGTCACCCGGATGTGGTCAACAAGCCTCATCCTTCCACTTTTACTGCTCCATTACTTCCGCCACATCCAATCCAGCCTCTCTAGGAAAAGGCTAGGAAAGCAACAGATAGGGAATCTGCCACCTGGGCGACTGCCCTAAATGCAGATCAGTATTGATTGATTGATTGATTGATTGATTGATTGATTGATTGATTGTCCTTCCCAATCTGATCCACCCACCTTCTTCTTGGTCTTCCAACTGGTCTCTTTCCCTTAACTTCTCTTTCCAATTCCCTTCCAATTCCTTTCTTGCTACCCATTCTTTTCCCATTCTTTTTACATGTTTGAACCATCTCAGTCTTGCTTTCTGTATCTTCTGTATTAATGGTTCTATATTTAGCTCTTCTCTGATTTTAATATTTTGAATTCTCTTCTTGTCTTTTTAATCGATGTTCTTAAAAATTTCATGATAATCCTAAAGCTTGTATGGTGTCATCATTATTGAACTGGAAGGGTAAGTTAATTTCTCTGTCTTCAGGTGGAACAGCAGCAAGTATAGCTTGGTGATTTGAGCCCCATGCCCTGATGGGAAAACCACCTTTGTTGAGTAAGGTTATGAGTTCATTTTGCAATCATAATGCTTCGGCGATGTTTGACGCACCACACAGGGCATCGTCAATTACTCCTCTTTAATTGTAGTTTCAATATTTTGTATTCCACGTGTAACCTTTCTATCTTATTTTCATCCCTCTGATACGTTTTTTTGCTTTTCTTTATCCATTTATTTCTTCACGTTCCTTTCTTTTTTTATTTTATTTTTTATTTTGTCTGTCCACCACCGTGTCTCCTTTCCCTTAACCTTTGCTTTTGCTTTTCTGCATACCTCAATTGCTGCTTCCACAAATGTCTGTCTTAAATTGTCCCACTCTTCTTCTCCAATTCGTAAGGTAATTAAAGGAATCTGACTTTGTAAACTGAAGAGTCCCATGTTGCATTGTATGATGTTTCACATGCTTTTCACTTTTACCGAGTAATATCAGGTATGGAAATGGACCAAAAAAAATGTGGGAATGATGAACTGAATACTGTAGCACACATGTTGTAATACTAAACAGCGATGATTACTCTGGTAGTGGATTGTAGTTTGGTTATGCATGTGATCAGACCATAGGGCCCAAGTCATGCACCAATATTACACGTAATAAAAATTTTATTGAAATTATTCACGATTAACAAAATGCACAAACACTATTTACACCTTAAAGAATGAAATGCCTGGATGGCTATCGATTAAGTTTGAGGCCATGTGGCCGTGAATGTGTGTCTAGACGACATGTTGTCACTATTAAGTTTGTCTTGTAGTTGCCGGAAAACCAGATGCATTCTGGTCACTCAAACAAGATGCTTATAACAGTGTGCTCTATATAAATTTCAATCAATCAATCAATCAATGATCTGCATTTAGGGCTGTTGCCCAGGTGGCAGATTCCTTATTAATTGTTTACCTAGCTTTTTAGTAGACATTTTCAAAGAACTTGGATATTTATTGTTCATTTCCCTTGATAATTTATTCCAATCCCTTACTCCTCATCCTGTAAATAAATATTTTCCCCAATTTGTCCTCTTAAATTCCAATGTTATCTTCATATTATGAACTTTCCTACTATTAAAAGCTCCACTCAAGCTTTTTCATCTTCTTATGTCATTCCACATCACCAAGACATTGACAATAGCCTACAAGGCCACTCTTCTAAAGCAGGAAGGATCCAGTACCTCAGTTGGTGGTCAGCTCACTGCTTCAGATAACTTCTTGCTATATTGATTACCGTATGTTAGAACCCTTAGTATGGCCATTCTCTATTTAAGCCTCTTGCTTGTGAACTTAGCTTCTGTGATTCAGATGTAGTGTGTCGGAAATCCAATCACAGAATCACAGGTTCAATTCCTACTGAGGTAGCCAATGTTTGGAGGGCAGTTAAAAGTTTTGGCATTCCATTCCATTATTCTTGGCATGTTATAAAGACCTTTGGTGGTACAATTGACATCTACTCGATGGAATGAACTACTCTGTCTTAGGACATCCTATAGAGTTCCACCTTCACTCCTAAGTTGCATCTGGAACAACTAAATTGGTTAACTGCTTAAATAGCACCACTTTAGAAGCAAACTAGTAGCTAAGCTGATGATACTAAATTAGTATTATTAATCAAAGATGTACAGGAAAAATATTGAGAGCTGGCTTTGTGGTACAGGCTGCATAGGTGTAAGTCTGAATTTGGGAGATGGTGGTTTCAAACCTTCCAGTGGCAAACCTGAAGATAGTTTTCTGTGGTTTCTGATTTTCTATCCCATCATTGTCAAAAACCTATCTGAATTAGTGCGACATTAAACCATTAGCAATACAGGGTGTCTGAAAATAAGTTATGGAAAATTTATGGGCATAATAAATCCAATAATATAAAAGAGGATCCATCATCCATTTTTTCCTAACCTGTTTGGTTAATCGCCAGGGGTAACTGGTTCATATTCCTTGTGTCCTGCAACGTAGTGCACTGAATTCTCAATAGGACGTTAGTGGTGAAGAGTATTAATATTAGCAAACAATGATCCCTGGCTGCCAAGGAAAATGCAAGGGGTACACAGAAATGATCAGAATCTCTTCTAGCAGATGGAGTACACACATGAGCGTGTGACTAAGGAACGCACAGTAGCAGCTGTTTACATGTGCTGTGCAGTTGGCAAGCAATACAGTAGTGTGCATTGCATGACTCAACACATGTAGCAGAAGGGAGTGGGCAAGCGGGGCATTGGGAAATAAATTTAAAACATCATTTCCTGTAAGTTTTTGTGTTTGTGCCCTGCGCCATGTGAAACACACTACAACAATGAAATAAAAAATACCAATGTTCACAGTATGTACAGCACAAACAATCAAGAGAATTCAGTTATCACTAAACATATCTCCTCAATGGCCTAAGGACTCTAAGTTCAGCTGGGAAGGCCCAGCCTGTCATGTCAGGAAATCTAAATAACATAAAAGAGATATTTGGCATTGATAGTGGTGTACATTTCTGATTGACACCTATCGAAACACAATAATAACGTACAGATCTAAATAGGAGCAGTACCAGTACAGTGTGAGGACTCGATAACAGAGGATGTTACAACAATGTTGGAGGTGGAGTTAACAGTACAAAAGATGAAGATGGGAAAAGCAACAGGGACGGATGAAATCAGTGTGGAAATGCTGCTGGACCTGTTGGTATGCAATGGTTGTACCAGCTACTAAAGCGTGTGTGGAAGTACAAATGCGTACCGGAAGACTGGAAAAGAGGGATAATAATACCAGTGTTTAAGAAAGGGGGCAGAAAGTTTGTGGTAACTATAGAGCAATCATACTTATATCGCAGGTAGTTAAAATACTGCAAAGTATATTAGAAAGAAGAACAAGAAGGAAGATTGAAGGAGAGTTACAAGAGGAACTATATGGTTTCAGGAGAGGAAGATCTACAGTGGACCCAACCTTTAGCATGAGACAGCTGATGGAAAAGAACTGGGAATATGGAAAGGATCTGGTTATGACTTTCATAGACATAGAAAAGGCATATGATAGTGCCCCCCAGAGAGATTTGGGAAACCATGGTTAAAAAGAGACTTGGAAGAGAAATGTTAGAAATGATGAAAGCAATGTGTAACAACTGTGTTATCAGGGTACTGACTCTTCTTTTTATTATGGTCATGGATGAAATTGTAAAGGAAACAAAGGAAACCTATGGAGATAAAGAGATGAAGATACTGTACTGCTATTTGCAGATGATGATGTGATCTGGGGAAAGAACAGGAAAGAAGTGCAACAACAACTAGATGTACTGAACAAAAAAATTGAGAAGTATAGCATGAAAATCAGTACAGATAAAAGCAAGGCTATGGTGACGTCAAGAGGGGAAAGGCAAGAAAAGAGCACTGTAAAAATTGGAAGTCAGAGTCTGAAAATTTTGGACAGCATTAAATACCCAGGAAGTGAATTAATGCAAAATGCTAAGGTGGACATGGAGATTAGCAGGAGGGTACAGTAGGGCAATGCATTCTACCAAAGTGTAAGAAAACTTGTTCAGAGCAAAGAAGTACCAAGGAAAAGTAGAGAGATAATGTACAAAATGTACTATGTACCCATAATGACTTATGCAGCTGAGACTTGGACTCTGACTAGCAGGCAAGAGAATAGAATTCAAGCCAGTGAGATGAGATTCCTAAGAATTATGATAGGAAAAACAGAGTGAGAAATGAAGATGTTAGGAAAGAAGTTGGGATAGGGAAGCTAACTGTGAGAATTGGTGGTTTGGACATATAAAGAGGCTGTAGGAAAATAGAATTCCAAGACACATGCTGGAGGCAAAGTGCAAGGGCAGGAGGAAGACCTAGAAGAAGGTGGATTGAATCAGTGAAGAGCGGCATAAGAAGACGAAATTTAGCCTGGGACAAGATAGTGGAAGAGGAATGGTGGAAGGATAGACAGAGGACGAAACAATCAGTTACTGTTGTTCTTGGTGGTGGGCAGACTAAAAGATATTCAAAGATAGAAACTTAATTTTATGTTTATATAAATAGTAGTCATGTTTTTCCTGTTATAAACTGCTGGTGAGGAAAGCAACGGGAAACTACCTCACTCCTCATTTCCCTAGTACGCCTCTTCAGTGATGCCTAGGCCATCTATGACAGCTGATGGCGGAGCTGTTGAGGATCCAACCAGCCTTAGGGCTGAAGACTGAACATACATACAAACTGAATGCTAAAAGAAGCTGTAAATTCAAAGTTGGTTACCATTGTGTTAGATGTGATAGTAAGTAGAGTATTGTTATTAGGGTCCTTAAAACATAAATCACTACGCAAGAGGTAGCATGTTTTACTATCCACTAAATTTACTGAACTACTATTTACAGTTAATCACAAGTTAATTTGCGTTTGGAGTTTAACACTCGACACAGTTTTTACTCACGATTGTGGTCGAACACACACTACACTAGCATGTCAAATTCCTGTTCTCCATATGGCCTCTCAACACAGTGTTATTCCAGAACAGTTCACAGCTAGCAAGCCTAGTTGAACTCCACGTAGCCATCTGAAGGACTCGCTCGCAATGAATGACTCATCACATACTCGCGACCATCCGCTTATGTTCACTCATTCGCGACTGATGCAACACTGGCTCATTCGAGACTGACTGTCCACTCCCTCGCACCTCTTTATATAGACCGGCAGAAGTTTCTCGTAGTTTCATTTTGGGTACCTGCTCCATTGTTAACAGCTTCTAGCTTCTTCTAGGTGCTTCCTTATTGTGAGCCTCAACAGTTTGCTGCCACTATTGTTTTCCTCACTACTGTCCCACCCACATTGTTGCCACTCCACCAGTACTGTCATCTGTCGGTCCCAAATACTCCTGGCCTTGTTGTCACAGAATGTTACAGTTCCTTCCCTACAAATGTTTTGTGGTTTCAATTATTTATTTTTCAATAAATGCTAACTGGTGAAGCAAAAACAAATAATTCAAAGAAAGGCTTCACATTTTCATTATTTGGTGAGTTGAGGAATTTCCTAAGGGTGTTCACACTGCTGGCAGTCAAGTTGGGCTGGGTCAGCTGACCCACACGAATGGCATAAGCCAACGCATGTAGATGGCTATGTTCATCCTGCCTGCCAGACCAAGCCAGTCTGAACAGAGCAGGAATACAAAGCTCAAGCAAGTTTGTGCTTCCCACTTCAACACACTGGAAATAACCATGAAGTTTCATCTATTAAAGACATGGAAATGAACACAGGAATGTTCAATGATTAGTAAGATCTCATTCAGCTATTTGGAATCACAAGAATAAGTACAGTATCATCATAAGAGAGTCATAACATCTAAAATGTGGAAAGAAATTGCCACGGAATGCAATTTAACAATTACGCATGCTTTAGCCTTCTGATAAGCACACACATGCAGCACATACGGTGAACTGCTGTTATTTGATATATCCTGGAAACCGAGAGGATTAGAAAATTCCATTCTCAGCTATTCTCCCCTCACCCTGAGCACAATCAAGTCGCTCTCTCAACTCTGTAGTGAATAGGCTGATGTTTTGCTCGTTTCATAGCTGCTTAGAAAATAGCTATTGTATGCTACAGATACGTACAACCATTTACACAACTTTTTTCTTTCTCAGGCAGTATGTCAAACTAAGAGAGAATTTTCAATCTTAGCAGTCCTCTGGATGTGGAAGCTGTCAGGAATGCATTATTGAATGATGAACATGATGAAAAAGATTTCTTAGATGGCAGTGACACGGTCGACTAGAATGGGGAATCTAGTGAACAATATAGTGATGAAAACCATGATACTGAAGTGTATATAGCCGCTGCAAGCAAAATAATAAGGTCGTAACCCCTTGGGACTAACAGAAAACACCACTACAATGAAAGTTTGCAAAACATAATATATTGCTCCACCTTCCAGGGGTCACTGGGGCAGCCAAACATATCACAAGTATCCTTGGAGTGTGGACATATCTATTTTCGTTTTGTTTGATACAATGCATCATGAAATACACTAACAAGTATATGCATTCCATAAAAAATCATTGTTGTTGGCCACGTGATGCTCGAGAAACAGATGCTATTGAAATGAAAGCCCTGTTCAGCTCGCTCTGTTTAGCTTGGGTTTCTTATGCAAGTCATCTCAACCTCCTGGAATTGTGGAAAATGGATGACGTAGACAACATATTTGTGATGATCAATGAACAGGAATTAAAACCTGACAAACTCTTTGAAACAGTTAAATGCTTTGGATAAGCATATTCATTTCACATTAGAATCAGAAGATATCAAACTTTCACTTATTTGGATTCAACAGTCACTAGACATAGTAAGAATAATTTTCAATATCAAATATACCCACTCAAACAGATACAATAATTAGTAGTACAGTTGAACCTGCTTTATACGTAACTCTATTGTGCGTAATTCATATTTGTATGTAATTTCCTTTAAGCCCCGGCAAAATGTAATTTAAAAGCGTGTTAATTAAACCTTATTTATGTAATCCGTTTATACGTAATTCGCCGTTATATGTATTAAGTGTCAGTGAAATATAACTGAGTTTTGCGTAATTGTAATGAGCACGTGCTTTTTTAAAAGAAACTCTGTATTTACGAAGTTTCCTTTTTGTCGGCGTAGGCGGAAAGTAGAGCGGTCTGGTTTCGTTGCTGAAACAGAACACACAGAGTCTCACCGAGTGACGTGGTTGACACTTACTTACTGGTGGCTTAACAAAGGCCAACTGAGCGAGTCCCCTTCGCTCTCTATCTCGCTCCTCCTCTACCTTCGTCATTTTTTACCTTCACAATGCTGCCAAAGATTAAGTTACATTACAAGGAAAGTGGGTGGTTTCCGTGTGGAAACAAAAGAAAATTCAGTAAATTTGTTTGAATATCAGAATTTCTTTCGGAGGAACAACGGAGAATTAAAATGTCCATGGTGCCGGTATCTGGTGTTTACTGTTGAACAGTAGTTTTGTCATTCAGTTGCTTTTGATTAGCCATGGAGAACAGAAAAAGGAAAAGTTATACCCTAGATGAAAAAGTAAAATTTATACGAGAAGTGGATGCTAATCCACACAAAACAAAAACTGAAATTGCTTCAGACTTAGGGATTGCTTATACCACACTATGCACAGTCATCAGTAAAAGAAATGCTATTTTGGATGAGTTCTTAAAAGTGGGTTCAAAATCAGCAAAGCACAGCCATGAGCAAGAAGGAAGGTACATAGATTTGGAGAAAGCACTTTTCACATGGTTCCAGCAAAAGCGGGCTGCAGCTCTACCAATTAGTGGCGACATGCTGAAGGCAAAGGCGATAGATTTAGCTAAAATGATGAGTATCACTGCTGATTTCAAGGCTTCATCAGGACGGTTGCAAGGATTTAAAGATCGTCATGGAATCACAGGGAGAACAATTTGCGGTGACTCAAAAGCTGTGGACGACGTCGCGGTGCAACACTGGTAAGAAGAAGTTCTGCCGGGTATCATAAGCGATTATTAGCCTCCAAACATCTACAATTTTGATGAGACCGGCCTATTCTACAATCTCCCTCCTAATAAAACATTAGCTGAAAAAGGTGACTCATGCCATGGAGGGAAGAAAAGTAAAATTTGTGTAACAGTACTTCTCGCCACCAATGCAGATGGATCTGACAAACTTCCTCCAATTGTGATAGGAAAATCGAAAAATCCGGGGTGTTTTAAGGGTGCGAAAACAAAACCTACAGAATATTAATCGAACAGAAATTATGGATGACTATGCTTATAATGAAACAGTGGTTGAAAAAGCTGGACATTAAAATGAAAAAGAAACAGAAGATCCTTCTTCTAATGGATCAATGTGCAGCACATCCACCTCAAATCATTCTGGAGAATGTTCGAGTGAAATTTTTCCCTCCTAGCTGTACCAGTGTTCTACAACCGCTGATTTGGACATCATTGCAAATTTCAAAGTGCATTACAGAAAAATGCTGGTTCAACATTTGATAACACTGAGTGATGCAGGATATGAACCTCTCTCCATTAATTTGCTACAAGCCATGGACTTTATTTTGGCTGCCTGGAAGCAGGTGTCATCCTCCACAATCAGCAACTGTTTCCGCAAAGCTGGTGTCATACTAGAAGAGGCTGCCTCTAATGACAATTATGGGGACGAAGTTTTGTCTGGCAATGAGCTAACGCTACTGGAGGATGTAGAATTCAATACTTTTGTGCATTTCGATGATAATTTGGATGTACGTGAAGAACTACCAGATGAAAAGGTTATTGCTGATGTATGTGATGGACCAGCTACAAGCGATAGTGACAGTGATGTAGATAACGACTTGAATCTTGAAACACCTCAACTGAGTGAAGTGTTAAATGCAATCACTGTGTGTAGGCGTTACATCAGTGTGAAAAGTAGTAGTGAAAATGCTTTGAATTCATTACCAAGTTTGCAAAAGGAAGTTAATGCAAGAAAAGTGAAACAAGCCAAACTATCTGATTTCTTTAAGGCTGAACCAAGTTCAAAATAATATTTTCTGTCTTAATGTATTTATTATTTGCAAGGATTTACACATGTAGGTCAATTCCATTGGTTTTTCAGTAAATATTGTGCAAGTCTGATTTCTAAGTAATTCTCAGTTACAAGTAGTTTTTTCTCTTCCCTTTGATATACGTATAAGTCAGGTTCAACTGTAATTCAAATCATCTAGGACACCAGAAAAATCAGCATTTTATAGTACAATTATAGGGTCATCAAGATTCCTCTATCTAAAGAAAAAATAATTTTGTTAATAAACATACACACATACATACATACATCCATACATCATTATAGAAGTTATGCCTTTCAGCATTCAGTATGCAAGCCTATGAATTTACTAGACACCACCACAATACTATATTTGCAACTAGTGCTGTGGCCTCATTTAGTTCTATACCTCTTATCTTTAAATCGTTAGAAACTGAGTCTAACCATTGTCGTCTTGGTCTCCCTCTACTTCTCTTACTCTCCATAACAGAGTTGATTATTCTCCTAAATAACCTATCCTCCTCCATTCCCCTCACATTAGCCCACCACCAAAGCCGGTTTATGCATACAGCTTCATCCATGGAGTCCATTCCTAGCTTAGCCTTTATCTCCTCATTCCGAGTACCTTCCTGCCATTGTTCCCACCTGTTTGTATCAGCAATCATTCTCGCTACTTTCATGTCCATTACTTCTAACTTATGAATCAGATATCCTGAATCCACCCAGCTTTTGCTCCCATAAAGCAAAGTTGGTCTGAAAACAGAACACTGTAAAGATAGTTTCGTCCGGGAGCTGACTTCCTTCTTACAGAATACTGTTGATCGCAACTGCGAGCTCACTGCATTAGCTTTACTGCACCTTGATTCATTCTCGCTTACTATATTACTATCCTTGTTAATAAAATCAAGAATAAAATTAATAAGGTCGTAGCTTCTTAGGACTAACAGAAAACACCACTGCAATGAAAGAACAACTTTATCTATAGATCAAAAAGAAGAGGAAAAGAAATATGCAGTTTTGACGTTTAGAAATAAGCAATCATATCAAATATCATAGGTCTATTTATTTAATGACAACGGTCATGAATTCACAGACATAGAACACGATATGAAACTTATTCATTTGACGCAGAAAGATAGATTTATGGATGTTCTTGAAGGTATTGAAATTTACTTGGCGCAGAGGATTAATAGTGAACTTAGTCTTAAGGAAAATGGTTCAGAAGAGAATTCATTGTTTAAATTAGCAGGTGGATATATTGGAAAAGAAAAGGGATAAAATTTATAAAGATAAAGAAACATTGAACCCCTAGCTGTGTTGCCTCACATGAGACATAATCATACCCTCTACTTCTCTCCTTTCTCTGCTCAGCTGTTCAAGCTACACTGGTGTAACAAGGTAACGCTTTACTCAGCGCCTATCCAGCCCACTTGACGCACAGTTGTCACCTTAATTTACATTTTTGACACTGTAAGTTTGTGCCTCTTTATTTAAAGCATCTCTTTTTTGTTATTTTATTTCGTTTTATGTAGATTTTCTAATAGTAAGGTCTTTTCATCATAGGATAAGAATATTTGTTTTGAGGGTGGCATAAAGTAATATATCTTTTCACTTCTCCATATCGGTTCCTGACATCCACGTATCAAATACGTGTACAAATAGACATCTTTTTTACTTGTTTCTAGATACCAAAATTTGAATGCTTCACCAGCTGTTTCAGACAATTGCATCCACAACTCAAAAATTTTAATGCTGTACGTAGTGAATGGTACTCTAATTGAACAAGTTGTAAGGTTGTAACATTGAACAATTTTTCTCAAGAAAGAAAATGAAGATATCTTTTAGACAATGACAAGAAATAGAACTGTTGAGATTTTAATGTGGTTTTTAAATGTAGATATTTTATTTTAAGAGTCAGATTAATTTTAAGATTTTATGTGTTATACATTTAAGTATCTCCTTAAGGATTTTGACATGTTATTATCATTGAAGAAGAGAATAGATCTATTTCTCAAAACATGTACAATGGTAGTATGAATCAAATAAGTAGTGAGCAGTATATACTAATTGTATAATCAATTGTATTAAGAGGCAGACCATTATTAGCCCTATTTCTCACAGGTTGATGAATATTAATAGTCAATACCGAACTATCAGGAACCAAAAACGGTCAAGCTTATTAATACTTCTGGCAGCTGCATGATCACCTACCGAGTGAGTTGGCCATGCTGTAGGGGCCCGCAGGTGGGAGCTTGCATTTGGGAGATAGTGGGTTCAAACCCCACTTTCGGCAGCCCTGCAGATGGTTTCCCATGGTTTTCTATTATCACATCAGGCAACTGCTGGGTCTGTACCTTAGTTAAGGCCATGGCTGCTTCCTTTCCACTCCTATCCCTTTCCTATCCTAATCAGCATAAGACCTATGTGTGTCGATGCGATGTAAAGCAGCTTGTAAAATAAAAAAACTGCACCACGCCTCCCTCTTTCTTGTCAAACCTCGTCTCTCTAAATATTTTAAACAAAGGGTAAGTACCACGTACAAATTTTATTAAAGCAGCAGAGATTTACAATGCAGTGGAAACATGCAGTATGTGGATACTTATGGTGGACTCAGCCAGAGCGGACGTAGAACAGTCATGTTGAACTCGCATCATGTATCTTTAAATAGTAGTTACTTATGAAGTGCCACTCTGTTCAAATGCAAGAAAGGATAAAAGGTATGATATTTATTCAAAACACACAAGATAGGAAATAATAGGAAATTGCCAAATTAGTAGGAGGCTAAAGGATAACATAGGTACTCTCACACTCTTGTGTATATGTTTGGGAGAGGTTAAAAATGTAAACATGCCATAGTGCTACAGGTGCTCGAAGAAATGGTGATTGCAATTGAATTCACTGTTAATCAGCATTGCTTGTACCATCTTGAATGGAAGATATCTTCTTGAGTTTGTAAGAGTACAACACACTCATCTTTGTTAATTACTTGACACAAAGGAGAAAGGTTATTAAAATGAGTGGGTCAAAAAGTTATACACCCACACAGAAGAATTAAAAAACCCTTGTTACACTCCCACAGAATACTCAAAAGTCAAGATATAAAACTGAAGGTGTATTACTTGAAAGGATCTGAACGCAAAGGAAAAAAAAAGGGGGACCTGTGTGCGAAACCCAAATAAATGGAGACTCGTACAAATATAAACATGAAGTTGCCATAGTTACCTGAAAGGATTATAATGTAAAAGGAATAGGGAAAGATCCCCAAAGATATCACACACAATGAAAACAAGATGAGACCATAAGTTGAAGAAAAATGAATTGAAACAACTCTCATTGCAAAACTCACTGATATACAGCCCATTGATCACACTCTCTCACAGGCAACCGATCAGAGACCTCTGTAGTAAAATAAAACATACATATATACATTGTCTTTAAAGACTGTTATGCCTTTCAGCGTTCAGTCTGCAAGCCTCTGTGAATTTAGTAAACGTTGCCACAATCTTCTATTTGCATCTAGTTCTATACCTCTTATCTTTAAATCGTTAGAAACTGAGTCTAATTATCATCGTCTTGGTCTCCCTTTACTCCTCTTACCCTCCATAACAGAGTCCATTATTCTCTTAGGTAACCTATCCTCCTTCATTTGCCTCACATGACCCCACTATCGAAGCTGGTTTATGCATACAGCTTCATCCATCAAGTTCATTCCTAAATTAGCCTTTATCTCCTCATTCCAAGTACCCTCCTGCCATTGTTCCCACCTGTTTGTACCAGCAATCATTCTTGCTACTTTCATGTCTGTTACTTCTAACTTATGAATAAGGTATCCTGAGTCCACCCAGCTTTCGCTCCCATAAAGCAAAGTTGGTCTGAAAACAGACTGATGTAAAGATAGTTTCGTCTAGGAGTTGACTTCCTTTTTACAGAATACTGCTGATCGCAACTGCGAGCTTACTGCATTAGCTTTACTACACCTTGATTCAATCTCACTTACTATATTACCATCCTGGGAGAACACACATCCTAAATACTTGAAATTATCTACCTGTTTCAGCTTTTTATCACCAATCTGACATTCAATTCTGTTGAATTTCGTACCTACTGACATCAATTTAGTCTTCGAGAGGCTAATTTTTATACCATACTCATTGCACCTATTTTCAAGTTCCAAGATATTAGACTGCAGGCTTTCGGCACAGTCTGCCATTAAGACCAAGTCGTCAGCGTAGGCCAGACTGCTAACTACACCTCCACCTAACTGAATCCCTCCCTGCCATTTTATACCTTTCAGCAGATGATCCATGTAAACTACGAACAGCAAAGGTGAAAGATTACAGCCTTGTCTAACCCCTGTAAATACCCTGAGCCAAGAACTCATCCTACCATCAATTCTCACTGAAGCCCAATTGTCAACATAAATGCCTTTGATTGATTTTAATAATCTACCTTTAATTCCATAGTCCCCCAGTATGGCGAACATATTTTCCTTTGGTACCCTGTCATATGCTTTCTCTAGATCTACGAAACCTAAACACAACTGCCTATTCCTCTCATAGCATTTTTCAGTTACCTGGCGCATACTGAAAATCTGATCCTGACAGCCCCTCTGTGGTCTGAAACCACACTGGTTTTCATCCAACTTCCTCTCAACTACTGATCGCACCCTCCCTTCCAAGATGCCAGTGAGTACTTTGCCTGGTATACTATAAAATAAATAAATAAAACATTTTTTTTTTTTTTTAATAAAACATTGTAGACATAATTTAAATCAATGTGCATGGGTACAAAATTCCCATCCATTTCCAGGAATGAATAGCTCACATCGTGTAGCCCCTCAACAGCCAACTAACATACACAGCCGGCCACAATTGGACACTCCAGTAGCCCTTTTCTCCAACACACACACATAACCATCAGAAAACATAACCTTGCCTCTAACCAACTATCATAGATGAATAAACCAAGCATATCGTTGAGGCAATTAAACTAGGAAAACTGGCTTTAGGCTGAACTAGAAATACATTCCCAACACAGGGAATCGAAGTTCAGTCTCAAGAGGTCCATATAAGGACAGTCACACTCCACCACTCAAACATATAAGATCAAGCATCATAACATATCTATAGCAATTTTCCCAAACAAGTAGGAAAATAATGCTACAACTAGATTAAAATTATGAGTGTTATGTTACCTCTTGACTCCAAAGAAGATATGCTTTTACAAACTTTCATAATGAAGTGGGATCTTGGAAGAAAACAAATCATATTTAAAATGGTCATCTCAAGACTAGTGGACTCCGTTTTTAACTTGGGTCAGACCGAGAGTCAATCAAAGAACTGCAAACGTGGAAGTTAAGGTGGAGAAAATATCTTTGGAACAAGATGGGATATCAGCACCACCTGTCCACATTAATTCAAATTAGGTACTAAATTCTTTCGTGAAAGAATACATCATTGTCAATGAGTTTGAACCAACTCAGAATAATTGAGGCCCATAGGCCATGGTAGTGATATTTAGCGACACCAGTATTGTCTCGTCTTCTCCCTGCCCCCAGAAAATGAGTCTTTTCTTGTTGATCAAGCAAGAAAGGGCTCATTTTACACAGGGACACAAACCCCTGCAATATTAAATACATGAGTATATTCCTACTGACTAAAATACTTACATCTATATTAACATATATCTCCAGTTGTAATAGACCATAGCAGCTAAAATTTATATGGGTGTGTGTGTTTGTGTGCTGTTTCACTATGAACTACACTGTATATAAATGTAATTGGTGCTACAATATATCATGATCCTCCCTTGTAAATAATGTGTATGAAAAGAACTGTATTCAGAGACCTACACAAATATGTGATTGGATCAAATTATTTTTAGGGGAATTTGGTATACCTAGTATAGAATTTACAGAAATCTAGTTGTTAAACTATCATTAGAATATATGTATACATGAATTTCTGTAGGGGAAAGAACATTGAATTGGATGTCATTGCTCTTTCTAGCCTACAGAACTTTTAAACATGAAACATGAGAATGGATGAGCCTGACATTCCTCTGATTTTTGTAAACCATGTGAAGATGATTATTTATTTTATTTTTAAATGTTTTAGAGTACCTATATATTTATCTGTAAACAATGGTGTAACTTAGAATGAGAATTTTTATTTTAGCCTTCAGACTTTCAGTTCTCAACCAACTTGCAGAATTTTCCTTTGAATCAGTTTTGTTTAAGGTATGTTTTATTTTTATATTATTGTATTTTAATATTGACATTTGCTATCATACCTATTGTTGACAACCCAGAATTTGGGTGATCTTTGCATAACTTTAAGAATTCAGCTAATGAAGGTATGAATAATTCATGAGCTCATGGGAAAAGTGACAAGTCATTTGACAGTCATCTCTGAATTACTTGATTCAAGAACTGGAAAAGATTCAAAATAAAGATGTGCATTTTGTTCTGGGTGAGTTCTGACAGACAAGTGGTGGTACAAAAATGTTGCAAACTTTGGAGTGAGAGGAATTGGGAGTGAGGGGATAAGGACAAACAGCTCAATTAAAGCAGACTGCTCCAAGCTGTCAATGGACATATGGCTTTGAATGACATTAGTAGATTAATAAGTTTGAGTGGATTAAGGTTTACACATATTATTGAAGGAGAGACTGAGGGATTTAATTTTAGAATTACCATAGACAATGATCCAATAACATGTTTTAATGTATCAATGTATTATTCGCATTAAGTGTACCAATTTTTAGTAATTGCGCTACAACGCTGGTCTTTTGGCTGGATGTAAGGTGGGTGGATGTAAGGTATTGAACAAGTGGTTTAATAAATACCTTCATTTTTTTTAACTATAACAATTTTCAATATGGATCAATAATGAGGTGTATAACTCGTAATAAGTGTTATGTTCCGAGCTGCCAGTGGAGAAATGGCATAGAATGACATTAGTAGATGAATAAGTTTGAGTTGCGTCTTTAAAAGTAGATCACAATATGAAGGTAATGTTGGAATTCAAGAGGACAAATTGGGGCAAATATTCATTTATAGGAAGGGGAGTTAGGGATTGGAATAACTTACCAAGGGAGATGTTCAATAAATTTCCAATGTCATTGAAATCATTTAAGAAAAGGCTAGGAAAACAACAGATAGGGAATCTGCCACCTGGGCGACTGCCCTAAATGCAGATCAGTATTGATTGATTGAGTGGAGTTTGTAAAATAGGAAAGATCAGAATATGAAGATAAAGATCAATCAATCAACGGAATTTAGGACGATAAATTGGGGTAAATACTGATCCAAAAGAAAATTCTACAAGTTTATTGAGAACTGAAAGTCTGAAGACTAAAATAAAAATTCTCATTCATAAGTTACACCATTGTTTATAGGATGAAGAATAATTAGGGATTGGAATAATTTACCAAGGGAGATGTCTGATAAATTTCCTGCTTCTTTGAAATCATTTAAGAAAAAACTAGGTAAGCAACTGATAAGTAATGTGCCACCTGGGCAGCAGCCCTAAGTGCAGGTCAGTTGTAATTGATTGATTGATTGATTGATTGATTGATTCATTCATTCATTCATTCATTCATTCATTGACCAATAGCATATTTTAGTTACTTAAATGTTGTGATTGTTTAATATTCTATGTCAGTTTCTAAATAAAATAAACCTGATTTAAAAATTTTGAGATGATATATTCTTTTGTTCCCTTGTTGTTTTCCTCATAGAGATGCACCAGATTGGAATGCAAAAACTGATATTGTTTTTCTAAATGTGGATAATTTTACTTAAATGAAACTACTGCAACGAGTGAAACAACAAAACTTGGATCTCATACTTTCAGTTTTAGAAAAAGCAATTCACTGTCCCCCACTCATGTGCTTTTCTGAAAGCCTAAATCTGTATCAGGAATATATAATTGCTTAAGTTTTCCAGTTCTATATACAAGTTTTCCGGGCTTGTAGGCTGTGATTCTCCAACGTTTCACTGATGACTGCATTTGGCATTCTTCAAGAGTCCACTCTCTTTGAACGTCGGTTGTGGACTGATGCTTAGCTTGCCTACTCCCCATATATTGAGCTCCGCTCGTTCTCTGTGCAGTTCATACCATGAGAAGGGTGAATACAATGAATACAGTATAAATACAGGGAGCAGGTGAGCTGAACTTCAGTCCACTGCTGACCTTTGGAGAGACTAGACACACAAGAATGCCAAACGTGAAACGTCAAGAGATCCCATCCCTTCCGCTCCATAGCCTAAAGGGCTGAAAACTTGTATATAGAATATATTGGGAATATCTTCTGACTCATTTCTCATGTAAATAATGCATGTATAAAGAGAAGAGGTGAGGAAAGCAATGACAAAGTACCTCACTCCCATCATGCATAGTATGCTTAGTTTTGGTAGCAACATCAGATATTTTGGGTTTCCTACATGACCTTTGATGATGCTATTTGAGGACCCAACCTACCTTTGGGCTAATAACCTAATAGACAGACAAAAAGAAAGGGTTAAAGCATATCTTCCTGGTACAAGTACTCAATATGACCTCAAATTTCATGACATATTGGCCATTTCAATGAGCTTCATTGGCAAAAATTCTGACCTCAGAACTCTAGATTATATCAGTGCATGTATTCACCCTTCTTTTCTCTGTTTTACGATGTCTTTGTCCATCAAATTTTAATCCTATTTACAGTATTTTGTGCTTAATATTAATGGAATGAATGGACTGTTGTAAGGAAAAGATATTTCTTGGAAGTCCTCTTGTATTTCTTTTTGTTCATTACTTAATTGGTATCAGTTACACATGAGTTTCCTCATTCAGTAGAATGTAGCTATGTGGATATACCTACGGATTGTGTTTATGACAGGAGTGGACAGATGGTCTCGTATTGAAGAATATTGGTCCACTAGATACTTCTTTCTTACCTGATGTGCAACAAAAAATTCTTTATGGTATTTCCAACTGATATCATAATTCCTTCATTTTGCAGATAATCAGGCATGACCAGCTGTCTGTCAAGATCAATTGTTCAAAATCAGACCAATTGATGATTCCCTGGTGGAGAAGCTTAGGAATGTTTGCATACCTGAAAAATAAATGTCAATAAATAAGGAAATTATGGCATAGAAAGTGTACCTTTTCTTGTATATGCCTGTAAACCTGACAAGTAATAACACTGTATCTGCATCTAAACGCAAGTAAAAGTAGATTAAATTTATTGCAGAAATTAAGCCCTATTAACACTAGAACTGGCAACTGCCCAATATTCGACACATTGGTCTCCGCTGTAGTAGCACTGTCGAATGTTCAACACGTTCGTATTTCATTATGTAATTTCCTCAGTTCTTCAACCAATGTAAATGATAGTCTATGTTTTGACATTATCGATGTCCATAGCAGCCGTGAGTTCAGTTTCATTCATAGTTACAACCACTTTGGGTGGAAATTCATGAAAATAAATGAGTGCAGTTTTCTGACCATCTGTTTGAGCGCCATTGCTGTAGTGTTTGATGGGCATTGCTTTGCTATTTTATTTCATAGTTTTGCATTTGGTGCCACTTATTTACTTATGTATATGTATAATTTGATTGATTATATAAATTTTTAATACAGTGTGTGTCTCTAAAAGTGGCATCTTCATGACGGAAAATTAGTGATGAAGTATGGTGAAATTTGTTGGAAGATTAAAGTGACAGATCTGACTTTGAGGATATAGAGAATGAACCAACAGATTCTGAGTCGGATTTGGAATTTGTATCAGCTATTTCTTCCCTTCAAATATCAGAAAGTGAAAGTGATGACACCGGACGAGTTGGCTGTGCGGTTAGGGGCGTACAGCTGTGAGCTTGCATCCAGGAGATAGTGGGTTCGAACCCCACTGTTGACAGCCCTGAAGATGGTTTTCCGTAGTTTTCCATTTTCACACCAGGCACACCTTAATTAAGGCCATGGCCGCTTCCTTCCACCTCCTAGGCCTTTCCTATCCTATCGTCGCCATAAGACCTATCTGTGTCATTGCGATGTAAAGAAAATTGTAATTAAAAATGTTAAAAAAGAGAAAGTGATGACGAGCCTGCATTACAGCAACCTATTGTAACAAAGTGGTCTAAAGTCACGCCTCCTGAGCAAGGCATGCCAATACATTTTCCCTAATATTTTCAGGAATATAGCCCTCAGAGGGATTAAACTTTTGCTAATGCATTACTGGTACATTGTTGACAATTCATATGTCTCAGTTTTCTTGTGGCATGTTTCAGTTTTGTGTACTCCACCCTTCTCCCGGGCAAAGAATCACAGCCAGCCTCTCAGGGTTTGTTTGTTTGTTCAATCATTTAATGTCGGATCAAAGAAGACTCGATGCGCCCAGTACGGTGCTACCTAACTCCTCAGTTCACACGATGGATTTCTCCATCCGACGTATCGATAGATCGACAGAATAATTCAAAATGCATTATCCTTAACTCTATTACAGCTTATTCTACAATAACAATCTATAAATAATACCTCCAGTGACTTTTATCAACTAAAAATATTTATTAAAATAACCGATGAAAGGAATGTAGGAAGAGGAAATTATGATAACATTGTCGAGAATAAAAAAAAATGATAAATTAATATTTACAGTTGATGTGAAATGCTCATCTGAATATCACATTCTCTTTTATCTTCAAACTCCAATCCTTCTCTTTGATACATTTGACATCTAAATTACTTGCTTAATAACACTACTAAATTTTTAACTTGACAACCTTTCCGAATTGTTTCATGGGATCTTTTATCTCATAATAAGCTTTGGACGACTCAATAAA
This sequence comes from Anabrus simplex, assembly GCF_040414725.1. Classification (NCBI taxonomy): domain Eukaryota; kingdom Metazoa; phylum Arthropoda; class Insecta; order Orthoptera; family Tettigoniidae; genus Anabrus; species Anabrus simplex. The sequence continues at coordinate 332,197,464 of NC_090268.1, forward strand.
TTTCTTGTTTACCTTAAGCAAAATCTGTTGCTAATATCGTACATTTATTCTATCATTTATGGTATGTCCTAAAGTCAAATACTTGTTCAAAAAAGTTATTCACAACCTCAAAATATGTCCTACATATGACTAAAATTTTGTAGGTATCAATAAGCATAGGGATTACTTCCTTTTGAACGCATAATACAACCTAAATTCATTCATATGATCTTATATATCTGCATTGATCCATTATACTAATATAACCATGCCTTGATTCAATTAGAAGGGTGCAGCTATCTATAATAAGCTTAAATTTATTATTTTCAAGTGTAATAATATTTATTTGTGGTAGGGATGTCATTAGATGGTCATGACTCTTCATCATCTGCCTCACATAGGTTAGATACTGTACCAGGAAGGCCTAGGTCCTGGTCCATGTTAATTGAAAGAAATGTTATTTCCAGCATTAAAAATCCGACCGACGTACGAACATCCATGTAAAGAATGTTCCAGTATGTGCCAGACCCTACGAGTGCGCTAGGCGGAGTCAAGTGACGTCACCTGTCGCTTGAAGCTCACCTCCCCTAGAGATATTTCTCGAAAGAAATTTTCTTTTAACAGCTTTTTAACGCCTTAACCAATTTCAACGGGACAAACGCTGAATTATAGCAAACATCATAAAAGTTAATCCCTGTAAATTTCAAATTAATTCATCAAACGGTTGTTGAGTTATAATAATTTAAAGTCTCAACGAAATTACGTAATCACGGTCACATGGCCGAGAGAGCCGCCACCCCTCCCTGCGCTGGTATCTATATATGTCAAGGCCAGACAGCCCGCAAACTAGTACAAGGACAAGCAAACAGCTGTGTGAGTGAGATAGCGAAGAGACCGGCCCGCGTACAGTATGTTCGCGCAGTCACGGTAGAAGTACTTTCCGTCGTATCTCCGGAACGCGAAATTCTATCACCGATAGAATTATTAAAGGACGTCGCACTGCAGTTAGTATACCGCGTCGCGATTACAATATAATCCTAAAGACATTTAAGACTGTAACGCGAGTGAACTTATTGGAGTACAAATATTAACTATTTCATTACGTGTGGACTTAGGTAACTTCAAGTAACATTGAACTTCTACTGAGCCTAATACTTAGAATTACCAGAACTCATATTCACGTCACATCAACATAAGACTCACAGTAGTAATTTGAGTGAAAAAGTGAGAACTTTTCTGTGTTAATATAACATTATAGTAACAGGATTAGCAGAAAATAATCCCTAGCAACTTCAGACTGTGTTCAAAGACTGTGCTTATCGACTTATTTTTTTTTATGTGAACTGTGTGATTATGAACGTTTCAATAACGACTGTAAATAGCATTTCGTACAGAAAGGACTGTGATTCTTCATACGCCATAAATAGTGTTCAACAGTGTCAGTGATAAACTACTCACACTAAGTAAATTTTCGTGTGCGAAAATCACCCGAGCAAGCTACAACTCAACGTGATCCAGTTCCAGCTGTCATCACCTCATTGGGAACGTCAACATCGCCAATCCTGATTCTACATGGAACATTCCAGACGTCCATCTTTCGACATTTGGTAGCAACAGTTCTTGTCATAAGTGAGTAACAAACTGACTAAACTTTTTCATTTATTTTGAACAGTGAAACTTCAGTGTCGCGTGTGAACAATTTTCATAATTTCTCAAAAGTGATAAATTTAATTTCAGTTTCATTTCTCATAGAAAGACTGTAGGCTTTCAAGTGTGCTATATATCGAGATTGACGAACTGAGAACTGAAAACTTCGATAATTTTCTCATTTACAATTACAAAAGTGTGCTTAGGTTTAAAAAGACTTTAGGTGGAAATTCCCCCATATGAAAGACTTTGAAACCAATGATATTTATGCCATTTTTTTTTTAAGGAGATTATTTTCGACATTTAATTTCTATGCAAAATTTGAGTCAATAATCATACCGCAGGGTGAAAAATTAATAAATTGTTTTAAGAAAAAAAATTATTTACCATCTATTATTCGCTCTGCGAGACTATCCTTCTCTGTATCGGCTCCAAAACCCAGTTCCACTCCCTGAGGTCCTACTCATGCCCTTTGCCCACAACTTTTCCTGGTACAATACATTGCCATTATGTTTATGTATTTATTTGATGAGATACACTCTTATTTATTACTATCATATGTGATCCTAGCTTGTGTCGACATAACTTGAAATATTCCATCTCTTCTCCATTCACAACGCATAATACTCTCATTTACTTCATATATCATTCTCATATCAACTCCATAACTTCATAACTATACATTTTAATTCATATCTCTTCTTATTTTCATTACCTCTTCTTAATAATGGCCTCCCTCGACACACACTCTTCACATATTCCTATATTACTGTATTGGATCCATAAAATCTCATCTTGCCATAACCTTCATCCTATCATATGACATTTCAATACTTCTTAACATTACAATAACAATCATAATTATACAATAACATAACAATCATAAACTACAATAACAAACCTACATGTGTTCTCTGGATCTGTCATCTGCATTAATATAAAGTCGTGACTTGGAATCTTTATTATTCCTAGAACATTCACTTCCTGAAAAGAAACACAGGTAGTTTAGAATCTTGGCATAACACTGCTTGGATCGTTATCCGCTCTTTCCTTCTTGAATTTAGGTTCTTTGTTTATATATTCATAGAAAACTACCTACTCCCTATAAATCAATTCATATTCAGGTTATATGTAAGAATCTAACATTAATGGTTAATTTTCACAGATTAAAATAAGAATATATATCGACTACTAATGAACTCAAAACATTATTTCCTATCAAAACATGTAAAGATTTTTAAAACAAGAAACTTATCTTGTGACCTCCACCTGTAGGATGGTTTAGATGTGGTCCATTCTCCTCTGCTGCTGGTGGGTGGGACCCTTGTGACTGGCGGCTGGTTGTGCCATCACCTCTGGTCTCGGCTGCTTATGGCATGACGTGGATAATTCCAGGCCATCCCTTGCCCATCTAGTGTGATGCCATTTCTCTTACATGATCACAGGAATAGAAAATACATATGACATTACTTGATGCATAATGACGATTTTAAGGGCTACGGTACTAAAATTGCAGTTTGTCTTTTCTTTTCAAGATTGATTAAGTTGATCTTTATATTCTCTCTCCATTCTTTATAATGCTAGTTTTGACTTCAATATTTGATTAAAGTTGGTTTCTTTTCAGTAACTCAATGATGTTATTTGCATAATGTAGCCTTGTTCTTCTTTGTTCTTCTTAATAGTGTAGGCGTCTTAGGGCAAGTTGGTTGGTAGTATATCGCCACGTATTTGACGAAATATTTCGCTCAGTTGATATTTCTTTCTCTACATCGCGAGATCTCAATATATTCCTCTTGCTAATATATTCTCATATAATTCTCTTCCTTTCTTGAATTTTTACTTGTTAAATTCCAACTCTTACTTGTAGTACATCTATCTGCTAAAATTGCATTTATTTTGTTCTCAGTGGTGGCTTGGCTTAACAATCCAAGTTCCATTTCTTTGTTTTTTCACTCCCATGATGATTAACTCTATACTTATATCCGGTCAATGTAGACTTCTGTGACATACTGTGGATCCAATCCTCCTACTTAACTGTGCCCCAGACAATCACGTTTATTCTGATTTAACCAGAATCTTACCTTAAGAATATGCAATGGTACAGTACATATGATCAAAATTATTATTATTTTGAATTTGGAAGTTCCTCTTTTTGGACAGACTGTACATTTTTCTAGTCAAAACATATATGTAATTTTGTGTCAACACGAAAATCCTCGGTGTATTAGCTTTACGTAGATATATAAAACTTTGTAGATTTATTTCATAACTCATGGATATTTTGTATTTTATTTAGACGAGTAAGAGCTGCCAAATATGGCTGCCACCACAAAATTTAACATTGCCAGTTCTAGAGTTAAGGAATTAGCTATTGACCTTTTGGGGGAGCTTCTAGATAAACGACAAATACAATAATAATAATAATAATAATAATAATAATAATAATAATAATAATAATAATAATAATAATATTTTATTGCAGCCAATGGCCATAAAACTAAATCAAATTACAGTTCATATAACCCTGTAAGTTACACTAGAATGACATGAGCATAATTTGAACTAGAACATTTTGCACATTTCAGCAAAGAATCTTTTAAGTAACCATTAATTGCTACAGAAACTTGTCAGCGATACATTTCTCTGAGGACAGAGAAGAGTGTGTTACCTACAGTATCACAGGCAATACTGCATAAAGTGCAGATACACCAGGAATAATTACTATTATAGAATTGGAAATAAATTGTACTCCAAGGAAATACATATGTGTAGAAAGTGAAGCATTCAAAGAAGAAAAGAATGCCATAAAAAACTTGAAGGGAGAATCTGTGTTCTGTAGAAAAGTTCAAGTTCTCATAAATGTGTGGAAAGACAGAAGTGATGTGAAGCTGATTTGCACTCTCCGCATGGTAAAAACTGAGAAGACTAATTGGTAAGGATAACAAAGATGATTGGGAATCACAAGTCAACACATGGGTGGTGGGTTATGAGCCGAGTTGGCCAAATGCTTCACTATTAGTCATGTTTGCAGAAAACTGTCAAGTGGACAGACAAACAGGTATTTTTTTGTATTTTTCTTGTTGCAAATGGGAGCACTGAATACTTGCATTTTATTTTTCAAAAATACAACAAGTAACAAGTACCAAGAAATACCAATTCAAAGACTTTATACTGGACTATGCAGAGAAAATGACAGAACAAAACAAAGGAAGCGACATGAGGGAAGAACATCACAGTGTGTTTGCTCATAGCTGAATATTTATTATATTTAGAGGTGTTAAAATGACTGATTATGGATATTCTTTTTCTACAATAGATCAAGATAAGGAAACTCTTTACTATGGTAATACAGGCAAATTACTCGATATTTACAAAAAAACTCATTTATTGACATTGACCAAAAGCAAAACACAATCCTTAATTTAAATGAAATCTCAGATAAAATTAACACCCTTCTTGATATATTTTTCCAGTGCAACTTCAAACCAAAAATATCCAGTCGAAACCATCTTCATATCCCCTACCTATTTAATATTCAACCTTCCCTCAACCCCTTCCTTCAACCACATTCTTTAATTTTCATATCCCATTATATTTGATTATGAATACCTTTAAACCATTTATTATTTTCCATATTGTACCAGGAACAATTAGGCATGAGGTTTGTCAAAGGGGTTTCGCGCTCTTAATATAGAGAAGGGTATGCCAAATGATGGTATATTTATCTTTAATAACATTTATTCTTTCCATTGAACTTGAAAGGTTGATTCCCTATCATTTTTTCTTGATAATGATTTCTATTCTGAAAATGGCTAGCTTTAGTAGAAGTTATCGAAAGTAAAATATTTATCATGCACATAGGCTTGTCAAAATTATGAACTTTTCTCGAAGTCTTTAGAATTATTCTTAAATGAAAATAAATTATATCTTAAGGTAACGAATTCTTCTGATAATGTCTCTCTTGAAATAAGTTCATTAGTGAATGGAAATTAAAAAAATATCTTTATCACTTGTAACATGAATTCTGTTTTTGAGTTTATAGCACTCGAGATGCAAATCTATGCTTATAATTTACCTAAATTTAACACCCTGAGATTTGCAAAATTGTGAAAGTAGAAAATAAAGTTTGTCTTGTAAAGTTCAGTCTTGACCTTTAAACAATTGCGTTAGACCCAAATGATTCTAGTTCAAGTTTATAATGTTTGTCGAGCTACTCACTCCATAATCACTCAGTTTACTATTCCACAAATGAAAAGTTAGTCTGGTGGAACTACAAAGTTTTTGAAGCACTTATATCACCTGTATTACTGGAACACTGGACTGGATTGGAGAACATGTAGTTCAAAAAAAAAGATCAGATGTAAGGCTTTTCGGGCGTTTGCTCTATTAACCAGCGTTTCGTCTTAGGTCTGACACTAGACTCGTCAGAGTGGGATGTGTCAGACCCTACCCACTGACGCTGGGGTGTATGCAGGTGAACTTATCAGAAGCCCTATATAAGAAGCACAGTCTGATAACTGCATACGGGAGATAAAACTCCACAATGGAATTATTGCCCGCCTAGCAATTCCGAATGGAAATTCTAAATTCCCAAGGAGGGAATTAGATATTTTTCCACCAATAGAGCATGTCAAAAAACAGATCAGATGTAAGGCTTTTCAGGCGTTTGCTCTATTAACCAGCGTTTCGTCTTAGGTCTGACACTAGACTCATCAGAGTGGGATGTGTCAGACCCTACCCACTGACGCTGGGGTGTATGCAGGTGAATTTATCAGAAGCCCTATATAAGAGGCCCAGAATTTCCAACATGTAGTTCAGCGAACCACACGTTGAGTTCCCTGTAGTCGCAAGTCGTGATGTCCACCATGGTACCACCTTTGATTACCTCATCGAACCACGATCCGATATCCTCTGTCGGACCACGATCCGATGGCCCTCGCTGACAGGTGTAGATAATTGCGATAGGCACTCATCAGGATTTATGGTATTCAAAATATACTTGTAGAACACGAGAAAGTCCAACTGACTATCTTTAACTTCGGGAGTGTCCTATTTTAATATGGCACATTATTTAGTAAAGTGCACACGAGTGGGGTATTTCATCACTTGTAATATATTTCAAGATTCTTGTACTAGAAATCATTTGTCCATAATACACCTACGCTTGTCGTCCATAATCAATATCACAGTCTATTTATAGCACAGTGCAATTGTCCATAAATCATGTCACACAGAAATTACAGTATATTGAAAACATAGTTCATTAGGGTCAGGCTCCATGGCTAAATGGTTAGCGTGCTGGCCTTTGGTCACAGGGGTCCCGGGTTCGATTCCCGGCAGGGTCGGGAATTTTAACCATCATTGGTTAATTTCGCTGGCACGGGGACTGGGTGTATGTGTTGTCCTCATCATCATTTCATCCTCATCACGACGCGCAGGTCGCCTACGAGAATCAAATCAAAAGACCTGCACCTGGCGCGCCGAACATGTCCTCAGACACTCCCAGCACTAAAGCCATACGCCATTTCATTTCATAGTTCATTAGGAATAATTATGAGTGTCCTTACTTGGGAACAAAATCAAATTTATAAGTAGTGTCACTAGGAACAGAGTTTGTTAACAAAATTGTATTTCCCAAATATCGTTGCAAAAATCAATTTCACTTCACATAATTTTACAAGTGTCTGCATGCAATGATAGAGTATACTCATGAAGAAGAATTGTCTCGTAATATTTAGAAGTATTAACATACGAGAATAAAGTCCATTCATGACTACAACAGTCTCCAAAATTCAGAGTTTGAATGTGGAAGAAAGAAAGCATGTAACTCAATGTCTCACACTCGCCACTAATGTATCACCATTCCACAGTCTTATATGTTAAAGTACGATTGCAACCAGTCTATTTTAGAGGGCTAAGTAGTCTGTAATTTTGTAAGAAGTGTTCTTAATTCACATGTGATTGTTAGTATTAAAAAGCTTTAAGTAACTTCTTGTCACTGACGTCTTAAACTGTGGTTAGTAACATGAAGTTGATAACTACAACCATCCTAAGTCACCGTGTTATTGAAAAGTTTCTAAGTGTCGTAGCACTCACTGAATTTACAAGTCCATATTCAATCGAAAAATTTCTAAGTACCAATATAAATGGTCCGTTATTGGACATTATAAATTTTCACACAAGTCTGTTCCAAAGATCCTTCGCGTACCGTACTAGGTTGGAATGCCAAGTATAAATTCATTCTCACCAGCCTGCACACGCTACAGCTGTGAGTGCTGAACTTGAACTAGTACTGACCCTCTCAATGCGGCTCTCCTTTATACCCAATAGCCGGGCTATCACCTGTGCCTTGTGGAAGATTGCATTTCTATCTCATTGAATATCTACCAATTCCATGGGTCGGTTTTCACCAGATTGGTTTACGTTTAAACTACGGGCTACAAGGTGATGTAGTTTCTAAATTGAAATTCCAACAGGTTTAGATTTTAGAAAATGTTCTGTTAATTTCTAGATCGCCACTCCTTGTTCATGTGCTATTGTGTCATCACTGACGTGGAACAGGTGACGTGTACTGCATGCTGAATGCTTGGCCGTGCCATGCCGCTGAGAACCTAAACTCCGGCCGTCCCATTACAAATATCGGACTTTAGAATTTATGTTCCAGGTGACCAGTTGTTTCTGGTACAATATATATATATATATATATATATATATATATATATATATATGATATGGTGGACGTGTGAAGAATTCTACATTTATTTGACGAGAAGATACCACATTTGATGTAGCTACTTTTCACATTCACACTTTATATTTAGCCATCTTGTGGTAATTTTATTAACTTTTCATCAGTGAACTTAGTGAAAATGAAAATCTACAACCTGTTTCCAGTCATTCGACTGGGTCAGGAATAGAATGAATGAAGCCCCCATCTAGCGGCAAGGATAGGAATTGTGCCGACTATTGAAGCCTCTTGCACTCCTCTGGGGCAATGATTAATGTATGATAGATGAAATGAAATGATATTGGAGAGTGTTCCTGGAATGAAATATGACAGGGAAAACTGGAGTACCTGGATAAAAACCTGTCTTGCCTCCACTTGTCCAGCACAAATCTGACATGGACTGACCGGGATTTGAACCACAGAACCCAGCAGTGAGAGGCCGGTGCGCTGCCGCCTGAGTCACGGAGGCTGTAATGAATTTAGTTATATATATTTGCCCATCTTGTGGTGATTTTATGAACTTTTTATCAATGAGGTCCAATATTTGTTTTGAATTGTCTCAAATACCAATACTGCATTCACAATCTTTTCTTCAAATGTATTTATGTTAAAATCATTTCATACATCTATATAATAATAATAATCATATGGCCACAGCTACCGTGTGCAGACATTTCAATTTGACGCCATCTGGCTGTCTGCTCATCAGTTTCGACGTTCCGTTTTACTCTAGGCCCCCACTAGATGGCAGACCGAGTAAACCGAAACTCTCTTGGGCGTCTATGGCTGAGATTTAATTAATTTTGTCGGGTAAACACCAAATGTGTCACCAGAGATCTTTTACATGCTGACATCGTACGACATGGAGTGTCGAATGGACTTTTTTCCGCCTTTCAGAAATCCGACTACCTTATTGAATTGTTTGTGTGGTGATGATGGTTCCAAGAGCCGAAACATGGCCACTTTTGTTCCATAAATAATCTTTTTAGATTATAATATTGTGTATTGATTAGGAGGTTAAATTTTTTTTTCTCTAGAAAAACTTACTCACCAAATATAACTCGAGACGAAGTTTAACTCGTGCTTCCTTATATGTCACAAAGACCCTTCATGGTAAAATTCGAAGTCTGAAGACGGAGAACAGAAGTCTACATTGAAGTTGAAGATTACCAAAGAAAACTCTACATTGAAATAAGAGAATTGAACCTGAAAATTACAATCTAAAAGGGATTGTGGAGATCTTCCCTAATATACACGCAGCTTAATCACATGTCTGGTATTCTGCTGACCTTGTCAGTCCATTCTCACACTGGCCGATTGCCCCATCTCCATTGATTCACCTTTCAGAGGGACCCTCCTCTTTGATGCTCAATACAAGTTACACTGCCACCAGACAAGACCCGAATACAGCAATAACCTGTCCTTAAGCAACTAATGAGCTAAACATATGAAAAGGAAAAGAAAGAGAAGATGTGATTTGAGAATAGGTTTTTAGGAAAGGAGCAATATAATTGGAGGACACTTTACTAGTACAGTATGGGTGGCAACATAAACAAAGCATACAGACTACATGATCAAACTAGAAAACCCGAATTTCTTCATGTTAGTTAACATCCTTGAATACTAGACAGTGTTATTGATGCACCAGTAGAGACATCTGTTGCTTAAAGTTGACATTTCTTCCATCAGATAATTCATGCTTTTTTGCAGTAGGCAATACTACCATAGAGCTGCAGACAATTTGAAGAGATTGAGGGGGCAAACTCATGGCTCAATAACTATAAGGCATTACATATACGTGCTAAGATCTCACTCGAACTTTGGTGACAGTTCAGCTTGCAAGGCTGCCTGGGCAGACGGTTTGTTAAGAACTGCTGGCAGCAAGCCAATTTAGTGAAGTGAGAGGGACATGTTTTTTTTTTTTTTGTTTTTTTTTTTTTGCTTGCTAGTTGTTTTACGTCGCACCGACACAGATAGGTCTTACGGCGACGATGGGACAGGAAAGGGCTAGGAGTGGGAAGGAAGCGGCCGTGGCCTTAATTAAGGTACAGCCCCAGCATTTGCCTGGTGTGAAAATGGGAAACCACGGAAAACCATTTTCAGGGCTGCCGACAGTGGGGTTCGAACCTACTATCTCCCGAATACTGGATACTGGCCGCACTTAAGCGACTGCAGCTATCGAGCTCGGTAGAGGGACATGTAGTGTTACTACCGAGCCCACTTGAACTTTGCTGAAGTTCTGCACAGCTTTCTTTGGCAAGCTCTTCTTGTGTGGCATATGCAGCAGAAACCTGGACATTGACTCAGAGAGATGAGAGTAGAGTACAGACAGCTGAAATGAAATTCCTGTGAAATATGGTACAAAAAAAAAGAGGAGGGTTAGAGTAAGAAATTAAGACATATGAAATGAGATAAATGTGCTCAAACTAAATGACAAACTGGAACAGAACAGATTGAGATGGTTTGGACATGTCCATTGAATGAAAGAAGAAATACTGCCAAGGCAAGCACTGGAAAGACAGATGGCAGGGAAGAGAGGACAAGGAAGACCAAGATTATGATGGATGGACTCTGTGAAGAACAGCATAGGACAACGGAACTTGGAGTGGAACACAATGTTGGATGAGGAATAGTGGAGAGACAGGACGAAGTGGAAAGGAACCATATTTGCTACCATGTGGTGTCAACTGGAAAAGAGGAAATGATGATGATAATTCCAGTCATAGTATTGGTAATAATTTAGCTGTAAAAGTGCTTCTTCCTTTAAGGAAACTTGGCCTGGAGGGCTCGCCTGGTCATCAAAGCATTTCATAAAATAAAAAAAAATTAAGGAAGCCTGCCAGAATATAGAAGACATTTAAATATCCTTTATGCTGAGCACAGAGTAAAAGAAAGAAGAGTCACTCACAGATTACTTTCTAATAGAGAAAAGAAAAGGAAAGAGCTGCTAGATGTCACCACTATGCCAGACATATTTGACAGTGACCACAGGGTAGTGATTGCTAAGTTAAGGATTTGGAAAACAACAGAAATAAAGGAGTTTAGAGAAGGAAGAGAAGTAAGAGAGGATCTGAAGGAAATAGGCTTTACAGCAGAAGACACCACAAATAAGATAAAATTGAACACAAAACTCAAGAATACAAACCTCCGCTTTAGCCTTACACAAAACAAACCAACAAGAAGCACATTTTCTACTGAGGATAGGGCACGAAGATCGGAGCGTCTGCAGAAGTTCTGGGAAGACTGCAAGCCCGAACAATCCCTTCAATGAGACCTGAACGACGGACTGCCTAAAGTGATCCTACGTGGTCATAAAAGAAGAAGAAGAAGAAGAAGAAAGAATTAAGGTATGAAAACTGAAAGAGGAAGAGGAGAATAAATTAGTTTATTTAGAAAAGTTTAAAGACAAGATCCCAAAATCAGAAATGAAAGACATGGGAGAAGAATGGAAAAAAAATTAGGAAGCATTTTTGGAAACTAGGTGAAGAGATCTGTGGAAGGTTTAGCAGTAAGAAGAAAGCAAAAGAAACACTATGGTGGAATGAAAATCAAGAGGACTGTGAGAGAGGAAAAAATGTTAGAAGGAGTGAGTTTAAGGTAGGAATGAGTAAGAAGTAGTACCATGAAGCCTAAAAGATGTGTCAGAAGGTAGTAAAATAAGAGAAACAGAAATGATAGATAAAATGTGCAGGGAACTGCAAGATATGTCGAGCAGGGCAAGAAGAAACTATGGATTCATAAAGAATAAGCGATTGCCATATTAAATAACAGTAAGTATAAAGGATGAACAAGGCAATCTGATCACTGAAGCTCCTCCCATCAAGAGAAAATGAAAAATATACTTTCAAAACCTACTGACTGTGGAATGTGATCTACACAAAGCAAACAAGGAATCTGTCACATTAATGGATGCCACAGGAAGAGAGAGATGTAACTCTGTTGAAAGTAAAAGAAGTACTAAACAAGATGAATAGTGTATGAAATAAGTATAGAAATGATTCCAGCTGCTGGAAATTTGGAAATATATTGGTTAGGTAGGGTGTTAAATGCAGCCTGAAGACAGAAGATTGGAAAGAGGAATTATTGTCCCTATATTTAACTCCTTCAGTGACACAGGAAATTTGAGTGCCACATTACCCAGCGGACAGAGGTGATTGAGGTGCAAGCACTAAGAAAATGCAGCGATCTGTTTAATATTCACTGTTACAACAGTTTGGCTCAGATTATTTTCAAGTGTTCACAGTAGAGATTCAAAATAATGTATTAATTGACTTTATATTATTTTGTCCTTATGCTAATTAAGAGACCCATCATAATTTAGTTGGAATTATACTGTAGTTATGTTCTTGTATTTGCATTGGTTGTTTCAAGATGCAATGAAAACTAATGTAACCATTGCCTCAGAAACTTTGAGTGGAAGAACTGGAAACAATAGTTCAAAAATTAATTTAGCACAAATCTCAGATTAATGGGACTATTAGTTCTTAAGAAAGAGGGCATGTACTGTGGTGTATTTCATCATCTATTACTTGGTCTCATGCTCCATGCACTCTTATTCCATATGCTGTGCATCCATTCTCACTTTGCTCAGTAGGGAAAACTTCGCCTTAGTAGTTTGGTCTGGTGTAGTGTCATAATTCAAACTGCTCCGTTCAATACTTCTGCACCATGCAATATCGTATCCCAAAGCGACAGCAAGGTAAGCAATTATGGGTCATAAGAGGTTTCAAAGTGCAATAATTGTAGGAAACCTTGAATAAAGACAAAATATATAACTAATGAAGTATTCCTAGATCATTCTATCTACTGTACAGTATATGTATTTGAAAACTCAAGTAGTTAGTCACCGATCCACTAGAAAGCTAGAGCTATGCATATTCCTGTGGCACTAGCAGAGACTTAGAGAAATTCCATTAGAAAAAAAAAAAATTACTCACCAGAATAACATCTTAACATGCATATCAATGGAAAGATTGTGATTTATACTATCAATCTACATAAGGAAATGTCATGTGGTGAAACACGCTAGAATGCAGCTGAAATTTTAGTTTGTGTGCTCTCAAGTGGAAAGAGATTAGAATGTTTCTATCGCCATAGAAGGAAACAATGATTCATACATAGAAAGAAGGCAGAAATCTTCAGTTTCAAAGATATACCATTTCCATCTCAACAAATTTAAAACTTTACAAGCTAGGACAAAATGAGGTTAGGCCTATAGGAGTCTATGTCATGCTTGGAGGTCGGCAGGAGGTCTATATTATGTATGGAGTTTGGCATAAAGGGGTTACAAAAAAGAAACTGGAGATATCGTGGGAACTATAGAGGAAGTACCCTGACTCCACACATAATGAAAGTGTTTGAAAGAATTCTAGAAAAAAAAAATTAAGGCCATTGGATGGAACCCCAACTGGAAGAGGAACAGCATAGATTTAGAAGTGGAGGATGAACAGCAGACTTGATATTTGCTATGCTACAGATGTGGAAAATTATGGGAATACAACAAAGATCCAATTCTGGCCTTCATCGATTTGAAGAAACTACATGATTGTATTCCCAGAGATGATCTGGTTAGCCCTGGAGAAGAAAAAGGTCTCACATAAATTGATCCATATGATAAGAGAAATGCACAGCAAATGTACCTGTGAAGTTCAGACAAAGAGAAGAATTTGAAGTCAGAACTGGACTGAGAAAAGGAAGTGTGTTGTCACCTCTCCTGTTCTTTATCATCATGTATGAAATACAGTACGGTACTAAAGAAATCTAATAAAAGGACTAGGCTAGGAACACTAAAAGCATGAGTATTTGCTAATGACATTGTGCTGTTGGATGAAAGTGAAGAGGAAGTTCAAAACCAAGTAAACATATAGAATGAATTGATTGAAATGTCGTATGGCTTTTAGTGCCGGGATATCCCAGGACGGGTTCGGCTCGCCAGGTGCAGGTCTTTATATTTGACTCCTGTAGGCGACCTGCGCATCATGATGAGGATGAAATTATGATGAAGACAACACATACACCCAGCCCCCGTGCCATTGGAATTAACCAATTAAGGTTAAAATCCCTGACCCGGCCGGGAATCGAACCCGGGACCCTCTGAACCGAAGGCCAGTACGCTGACCGTTCAGCCAACGAGTCGGACAATAAATTGATTGAAGAATGGGGAATGAAAATTAATAAGGAAAAGAGCAAAACTGTCATTCTTACATGAGGATAAAAAAATGGTAGAAGTGATATACACAATAGTCTACGAAAAACTACTAGAGGTAAGAACTGAAGTACCTTGCAAAAGCGATATCAGAACAGGGAACAATGACACAGAAGATAAGCAGAAGAGTGCAGTTAGTTGGAGATTTTTACCAGGGAGTGAGAGGACTAATATGGAGTAAGGAAGCTCCAATACAATTCAAAGAAATTGTGTTCATGAACTACTTTCAACCAATCTTGATGTATGGTGCTATAACTTGTGTAATGACCAAAGCAGAGGAAAGTAAAATCCACACAAGTGACATGAAATTCCTTAGAAGTATGTAGACCAAGACAAGGTGGGGCCATATAAGAAATACAGTAGTAGGCTACAAGAAACAGTAAGTGTGTGCAGAGTTGGGGGGAGAGTACAAAGATCGAAACTGAGGTGGTATGGGTCAAGGCCACACTAGATATACAGGTCATGCTGCTCCTCCACCACCTGAGATGCCACGTCACCAGTGTGGATAATTGAAGCAAGCGCCTTGCTTCATTCTCTTTCATTTCTTATCAGCAATCTTGACTGTTTGCATGTTGTTCCTTCGATCAATTCATCCTGCTCTTGACGTAGTTAATCATTTCTAGAACTAGTGATGTGATATATCGTTAAATTCGAATGTGAATTACTCGACAGTGGCTGAATATGCCATCTGCTTGTTACATCCCAGGTTTTGAAAGTAACTATGAACATAGAAATCCTGTCAGTATATTTTTGTTTCCTGAAGATCCCACTAAATTTCAAATATGGCTTAGAGCTATCCACAGGAGTAATTATACAATTAATAATTCATCAAAGGTATGCATCAACATTTTGATGAAAGGTACATAGTGCAGGAAAGTTCGATGACATGGTCTGATGGTTCTGTGCTAACTGTGAATCATTACTGGTTAAAATTAACTAATGATGCCACACCCACAAATTCACATGTAATGTATCTCATAATGGAACCGTATTGAAGTTGATATGTTAAAATTATAAAATTTTATTTATGTACTGAATAGGTGGTTGTAAATAAAATTTTATAATTTTGATATACCCACAAATCTCGAAAACTTGCCTGCATATATATGGAAAGTTTTGCCTCAGGAAAGAAACGATCCCGAACAAAGGCAGAATGAAATAGAAGAATGCATTCAGAATTCCAAGGGAAAAGAGGAACTACTAGATGACATTAATGGCTCCCTAGAAATAACAAGGAATTTCGCAGTACAGTGTGCATCAGAACTGGAAAAGTTTATTTACAGTTTGACGGAAAAACAGATTCCAAAAATTGAAATATGTATCTTCGATAATTAACTCCGATTTGACTTTCACTATTGTTAAAGAGGATTTAGTGGTAAATGATAACTTACACACATTAAAAGTATGTAATTCTTCTAAAGTTTGTAAATGGTCTCAGTTCAAACAATTACGTAACTTAATATTTCGACAGGGTGTTTCGTTAAGGGTTCTGTACAACCATCCAATGAATATTCACTAAATGTAGCTACTACTATACAGACTTTTATGGTATCGTCTTTACTTGTGATATAGCTGTTGATTCCCGTGGTGAATCTGAAATATTTATCCCGAATGTCCAATAACGGACCATTTATATTCGTCTTTACTGTCGAACAATAAAGATGTTGTAGGTATATATCCTTCCAAAGATTTAACACGAGATCAGTTATGTGAACTTACTTTACAGGTCTTGAAGGTGTCGGTAAGAGAAATGTTTGCAAAATTAAGTCTGCAGAGAGAGGTCAGATTATTTCAGCTGTTTTCTGCATAAATCCGACTGGCAATTACATACCAGTGGGCCTTATCTTCCCTAGAAAAAATGCACAAAATTGGAACTTTGCAAGGGTGCACTGATAGGCACGTTGCCTATGATTTCAGAATCTGGTAATATGAACATAGAGCTTTACTTGCAGTAATTATGGCACTGAGTTAATCACATGAAGCCTTCTGCCAATGACCCTGTTCTCCTCATTCTGGATAATCATGTGTCCCATTGTTCTCTCCCAGCTGTTATTTTCTGTAGAGAGAATCACTTCTTCTGTCTCTCCCACCTCACATGTCATGTGATGCAGCCACTGGATAGGGTAATCTTTGCTCCCTTCAAGAAGATCTGCGCTGAAGAAGTGTGTTCTCATCTAGGGAGAGCTGTCTCTCAAATGCAGGTATCCAGTCCGCACACTCATTTTCTGCCAAGAATAGTTACCCATTCAACCTTAATATTATTTTGGAGGAAGATTTTCTTCCCCCAGAGGTCACTCATGTTACAATACCTGTAGAGGACTTCAAAACAAAACTAAGTAGAGAGAGAAGCTATGAATTGACCTCATAGGTAGAAAGAGCTGAAAAGAAACAGGAAATGATAAATCTAATGGAAGTGTTAGAATAAGTGTTCTTTACCCACTCTGGGGCCGATGACCTAGCTGTTAGGCCCCTTTAATCAACAAACATCATCATCTTTACCCACTGCCGAAGTTTGAGAACAAGGCTCACACCGAAATGCATGAAAAAGGTCTGAAATGTTGTCAAATTCTCCATACAAAAGTGCACACATGGAGAAACAAGTAAAAAAAAGAGGAAGAGCTTCGTAGGAAGGGAGGGCAAAATCTAAATTGGAGAAGAATGAGAGAGGAAAAACACTTTTGAGGAGCTCAACTAGGTGGAAACTTAACTATGTCACATTCCAAGCCACTGACAAACCTTCAGCCTCAACTTCAAAGGTGGCCGAAAATGAGGAATGCGTCTGTCCAGGTTATGGTGAAATGCAGGATGATGACTGGATGCAGTGCAATGAGTGTTCTGAGTGGTGGCACAAACTCTGTTCCTCTTACGAGGGCAGAGGTGCTTTTGTTTGTGACTATTGTTAGTTGTTTCCAGACATCTTAGCTGTTTTCAGATACCGGTACTTGTTTTAATTGTATTATCATATATGGACAGTATAATTTTTATTTACAGGGACAATTATAAATAAAATATTTGAAAGGCGTACTCTTGGCCTCCGTAATGCATACTCTTACCTGCATAGGACAGCCAAGAGTACGCATTTCCCCAAAACTACTAAAAGTAAATTAATGTAATTGTACATGAATGGTAATGTGTTCTGACTAATTATTAATGTTGTTTGATTGTTTTACTTTCACGTGTTGCAGCTTCATGAATAAATGTTAGCGTAGTAAGAAAGTTATTAACCAAAATAAATCCTCCTCTACCTTATATAAATTTATCATTTATTGAATCGTGTCAAGAACATATAGAGTCAAAGATATTAAAAGATTACATAAAATACATCCAAAAATTAGTATTACAAGCATATTGTCATTTCTAGTAACTACACATCATTTGGACCTACCTTACACAAAAAAAATTTAAATATAATGTGACCAGTATCTAGCCAATTCGCACACTTCCTTGATGGCATCAGGTTCTGAGGAGAGCACATAGTTGGCCACAACTTGCAGACAAGGATATGATGGTCTGCTCTTCATCGCATTTACATAGTATGGAGTTGCAGGCAAATCCCCACTTTCTCATATTGGTCCTTGATCTGTCTACTCTGGAGCACAGCCTGTTGAGTGTCATCCATGTTGACCAACTTTCCTTTTGACCAGAAGGTACCATACATTTAGTGAGGTAGCTGTATCTAGAACACCATGAATTTACTCTAAATTTTGAAGGTAGTTCATTGAGGCTTTCTGTTGAATGAAGGAAGCTTTTTCTTGACTTAAGCCTTCAGGTTGATATCCATATACGGTATGGGCCTTCGAGATCAGTGGCTGCCTTAGATTTTTCTAGTCTAGCTGCAGACTCACAACATATACCTGGAGGTGATATACGTTATAGACAGCACACTTTTTTAAGTGGTGTAGATCTCAAATCTGTAATGAGTCTGCAGGACTCATTTTAAGGCAATGTCTACTTGATCAGCGTGGCTGGATCTGCACCAGATGGGACAGGCAGATTCTGGAGCTGAATAACAAAGGTCTATAGCTGAAGTTCTGAAGGTGCGAGACTGTGTCCCCCAGGTTGTACCCGATAGCTTCTGAAGAATATTGTTCCTTGCTGCTACCTTTCGGTGTTCAAGCATATGTTCTGTAGGTGAGAGCTCAGTCAAGAGTTACTCTTAGATATTTGGGAGTGAAGCAGTGTTCTAGTTGTGTTCCTTACTAGGTCACCTGGAGTTTTCTTGATGCCTGTCTGTTTTTGAGGTGGAAGTTGCAGACTTGTGTTTTTGATGGATTTTGTTTCAGCTGGTTCTCTTGGTAATAATCACCTGGATCTTGCAGAGCATAAGAGAGCTTCTCTTCAGCATGTTCAAAACTTACCTCTTGAAATGCTAGAGCGAGATCATCCGCATAAATAAAACTCTTTGTTCCTTGTGTCCGGCTCCATTGCTAAATGGTTAGCGTGCTGACCTTTGGTCACAGAGGTCTCGGGTTCGATTTCCAGCAGGGTCAGAAATTTTAACCATCATTGGTTAATTTTGCTGGCACGGGGGGTTGGGTGTATGTGTTGTCTTCATCATCATTAATTCATCCTCATCACAATGCCCAGGTCGCCTACGGGAGTCAAATCAAAAGACCTGCACCTGGCGAGCCGAACATGTCCTCAGACATTCCTGGCACTAAAAGCCATACACCATTTCATTTTATTTTTTATTTTTTTGTTCCTTGCAGGCGGGGTTGGTCATTAGTGTAGATGTTGAAAAGTATAGGAGCTAGCACACTTCCTTGTGGATGATAACTCATCAGATTTCTACATCAGCTCTGTTGGCCTTGAAATTCAACAAAAAAAAAAAGCATTTTGACCCAAAATATAGCTTCCGATTGAGATAGCCAAAAGCCTAGTACGTCGGCACTGCATATAGCTTGCAGTGGTGTAGCTACTGGCATGCTAGCCGGTCAGTGTCTTGGGAAGGTGCGGTATCCAACTTATGAGCCTGTGCCGCACTGGGGGGAAACACTGGTCATTTTTGACGATTGAGTTTCCTGAATTTTATTTAGCTATCTCAATCGGAAGCCATATTTTTGGTCATGTTAGCCCAGGAGGGCATTTATAGCAAGTGGAGATGCAATTCTCCCCTAGTACGTTGGCACTGCATTGTCCTTATCACATGTATAGCTTGCACTGGTGTCGCTACCGGCGTGCTAGCTGGCCAGTGTCTTGGGAAGGTGCGGTATCCAACTGATGAGCCCATGCCACATTGGGGCGAAACACTGGTAACTTTTGACGGTTGAGTTTCCTGAATTTAATTAGCTATCTCAATCGGAAGCTATATTTTTTGGTCATGCTAGTCCAGGAGGGCATATATAGCAAGTGGAGATGCAATTCTCCCCTAGTACGTCAGCACTGCATTGTGCTTATCACATGTATAGCTTGCAGTGGTGTCGCTACCAGCGTGCTAGCCGGCCAGTGTCTTGGGAAGGTGCGGTATCCAACAGATGAGCCAAAACATTTTGTTCTGCAGAAAGCACTCAATCATTCACGTTAGTTTGTAGTCCTTAGTAATTCTATAGAGTTTACTTAGCAGTATGCAGTGGTTTACTGTGTCATAGGCCGATGTCAGGTCAGTAAAAACTAACCCAGTGGCTTTTTTGGGATGTAGTATTTGGGAAGTACAACTTCTGCCTGCTTATTCTGAAATGTGCAATGATTCTTCCATTTCAGACAGTCTATCGAATATAATTCATTCTGAGATTTTGTACAGATGGCACATCAAAGAGATTGGTCTGTAGTTTTTGAATTGTAAAAAAAAAGAAAAATTCCAGAGCGAAGTGATGAGAAAGAATACTGTTTTCCTGGCTTGCATTGTTGGATGCGCTTGAGAACGGTTGGCTGTTGAGAGAGCTCTTGCATTATTGTAGTGATAAAGTAGTGGAAACCTATTGAAATAGCTTAATTTTGTGTATATCTGATTCATTTAGTGCTGTTTATACAGTGGTGTGTAGTGCTTGTTGGTAGAAATTGGGAGTAGTAATAATTATTTAAATTTTGTAACAAGTAATTCAGCTGGTCTTCAGTAAATTACGTTTTCTAGGTTAAGTAGGCTAGCTAGGTGCACCTTGTTTCGAATTTAGGTTTAGGTAATACTTTAGGTAACAATATTAACTTTAAAAATATTTGTAAATACCGGTATCTGTAGGTTCGTTGGTTGTACTTACAAAGGCAGATTATCATAAGGAATAGTACCGTAACTTCTGCATCAACTTCTCCGGTATTTCGTATAGATATACGTTCAAACTATCGCGAAGGTAATAATTTACTACATTAAAAAACACGATACGCCTGTAAACTTCCATTTAAAAAGAAGTTAAAGAGATTACACGGTAATAGTTAACAGTCGTATTGTTACTGATTATTGTCGCTCCTCATATTCAAATATTGCATTGTTGGCTAGAGTCGTGAACAAAGGGTGTAGTGTAGTCAAGTAAATATAAATAAAAATCAGCTGACCTTGTATTCCATTCATTTGTACTTCTGAGTAGGTAGTTAGTATCCGTAATTTATATTTCGCTCCCTCGATCTTTCAGTATTTATGAGCGGTTAGCTAATAATAATAATAATAATAATAATAATAATAATAATAATAATAATAATAATAATAATAAAGTTCATATATCCCAGTAATTGCAGTTCAAGTCCCTGGAGTAATAGTAGTAGTAGTTTTGACAAAAATATTTGAGAAATTATTGTAGACAACCTCGTATTTTTCAGTAGGCCTAATTAAGGACACTTTTTTTTTTCTCCGTCCCGTGGAGTACGGAAAATAATAGTAATCCACCAGCTGTAATAATCACATAACCACATTTCAGTAGAATTGTAGTGAAGATAAGGTATAATATATTAGATAGTATCTTGCCAGTTATATTTGTGTTTTTCTTCGTGTACGACAATCCTTTCGATACTTAAGCATTTAACCAAACGCAGTAGGAGTGTAGTGTAGATACATTGTAGTATAGATACAGTACGGTACATTTAGATAGTGCCGTATCTTGCCTGCTATATTCGTGTGTTATCTTTCGTGAGTATCTATTAGACCCTAATACTAATAATAATTTGTCTAAGCATTTAGCTTCGTTGGTAATCTTTGAGTACAGTAGTTCTTGCAAATTTCATTTCTGTTGTGCTTAGTAGTGACATACGGCACGGTACCGGTATCGTAATTAGGATACGTCTGAAAGTAGTTTAAAAATTACTGTAGTGTACTGTACAGTAGTATACGAGTAATATCCTATTAGAATTTAGTGTGATTATTTTATTATTGTAAAATATTTGTGTAGTACTGGTGTAGTAGAGGTATCCGTAGAAACTCTTACTAAAATATTGTTGAAATTAGGATAGGCTTAATTGCAGTTAGGAATTGTGTAGTTCTTGTGTATTACTTTCGATATTCAGTAATTAACAGCAGTTTTTATCCTGTTAGGGGTTGTAGGATAAAAAAAAATAGAGCACGATTAAGTAGTATTGTAGTGTAGTCGTATATTAATTACCTTATTGTTGTGTACTATCCCAGACAATATATCCCTCCGTTCATTTATTTTTTTGCAAATAAGTTACTTTATTTTTTTAATTTATAATTTTCCCCCCGTAAAGAATGGCTAAGGAGCGCAAGTGTACTTATTGTGGGTGTGGTGAGGCATTGAGGGGTATGAGGGAGGAGTTGGAAAGTTTGAGGGAGATAATTAGGATTCTCACAGAAGACAGGAAGGAAGATAGGACTCCCTCAAACAATGTACAGGTTACAGTAGGTGTACAAGAGGGAGGGGAAGGAAAGGGAGGAGTTGTAGAAGACAGGTGGTCTAATGTTCTAAGGGGAAGGAGATTGCAGGCCAAGGGCTCTATTCAGGATCAGAATTCAGGACAGGTGTCTGTGCGAAATCGGTACGAGTCACTCCAGGTAGAACAACAGAGGGAAGATGAGGGACAGGGAACTGTTGCTGAGATGCATGGAAGTAGGAGGAAGGGAAAAGGTAGGAAAGGGAAATGTAGAGTAGAGGATAGGAAAAGACAGGTGGAACAGGGTCATGGGAAGGAGAAAAGGGAGGAGGAAGTAGCTTCTGCAGCTATCAGGAAAGATAGGGCTGACCAGGAGGGGAGGAGATCAAATGATTTGGGTAGGGTTGAGGCTCTGGTCATGGGGGATTCCATCGTTAGACACGTGGAGAAAGTGTGTGGAGGAAAGGGAACCAGGGTAGAATGTTATCCAGGAATTAGGTTGAGGCAGATGTTGAGGAAAGTTGAAGAGAGGGAGGAGGGGAAGGAGAAGGTGGTAGTGTTTCACGTTGGTACCAACAACGTAAGGCAAGCTGATATAAGTACCAACATAGTTGGAGATGTGTGGGATCTGGTAAATGCAGCACGGGTGAAGTTTAAGAAAGCGGAGATTGTTATTAGTGGAATACTGTGTAGGAGGGATACTGACTGGAGGGTGATTGGGGATTTAAATGAGATTATGGAGTGGGTATGTGGGAAACTGGGAGTGAAATTTCTAGATCCTAATGGGTGGGTAGGAGATAGGGATCTGCGATCGGATGGCCTTCATTTAAACCGCAGTGGTACGTATAAGTTAGGAAATTTGTTTGGAAGGGTAATAGGGAGGTACATTCAGGGAAACGGGATGGCCTAGGGAGCGGTGATAAGGGAACAAGGAACTGGAAATCAAGTAGGGATGACATAAAATTGTTAGTGCTGAACTGTAGAAGTATTGTAAAGAAAGGAATAAAATTAAGTAATTTAATAGATATATATTTACCAGATATTGTAATAGGAGTTGAATCATGGCTGAGAAATTATATAATGGATGCAGAAATTTTCTCACGGCACTGGAGTGTGTATCGTAGAGATAGGATAGGAAAGGTGGGAGGGGGAGTTTTCATTCTGGTGAAAGAAGAATTTGTAAGCTACGAAAAAGTTAAAGATGAGACACATGAAATTCTAGGTGTAAGGCTCATTTCTAAAGATAATAGGCAACTTGATATATTTGGAGTGTACAGATCGGGAAAGGGTAGCACTGATGCGGATTCGGAATTATTTGATAGGATAGTCAGCTATGTGGGAAACGACATGGAAAGAAATGTGATTGTAGCGGGAGATCTGAATTTGCCAGATGTAAATTGGGAAGGAAATGCGAACGACAGGAAGCATGACCAACAAATGGCAAATAAGTTAATATGGGACGGACAGCTGATTCAGAAAGTGATGGAACCAACCAGAGTGAAAAATATCCTGGATGTCGTGCTGATAAAACCAGATGAGCTCTATAGGGAAACTGAAGTAATAGATGGTATTAGTGATCATGAAGCTGTTTTTGTGGTAGTTAAAAATAAATGCGATAGAAAGGAAGGTCTTAAAAGTAGGACTGTTAGGCAGTACCATATGGCTGATAAAGCAGGTATGAGGCAGTTTCTAAAAAGTAACTATGATCGGTGGAAAACGGTAAATAAAAATGTAAACAGACTCTGGGATGGGTTTAAAGAAATTGTTGAGAAATGCGAAAACAGGTTTGTACCTTTAAGGGTGGTAAGGAATGGTAAAGACCCACCTTATTATAATAGAGAAATAAAGAGACTAAGAAGGAGGTGCAGACTGGAAAGAAATATAGAAATGGCTGTGGAAGTAAGGAGAAATTGAAGGAACTTACTAGAAAATTGAATCTAGCAAAGAAGGCAGCTAAGGATAACATGATGGCAAGCATAATTGGCAGTCATACAAATTTTAGTGAAAAATGGAAGGGTAAGTATAGGTATTTTAAGGCAGAAACAGGTTCCAAGAAGGACATTCCAGGAATAATTAATGAACAAGGGGAGTGTGTATGTGAGGATCTTCAAAAGGCAGAAGTATTCAGTCAGCAGTATGTAAAGATTGTTGGTTACAAGGATAATGTCGAGATAGAGGAAGAGACTAAGGCCAAAGAAGTAATAAAATTTACGTATGATAACAATGACATTTACAATAAGATACAAAAGTTGAAAACTAGAAAAGCGGCTGGAATTGATCAGATTTTTGGGGATATACTAAAGACAATGGGTTGGAATGTAGTACCATATCTGAAGTACTTATTTGATTATTGTTTGGTCGAAGGAGCTATACCAGATGAATGGAGAGTTGCTATAGTAGCCCCTGTGTATAAAGGAAAGGGTGATAGACATAAAGCTGAAAATTACAGGCCAGTAAGTTTGACATGCATTGTATGTAAGCTTTGGGAAGGCATTCTTTCTGATTATATTAGACATGTTTGTGAAATTAATAACTGGTTCGATAGAAGGCAATTCGGTTTTAGGAAAGGTTATTCCACTGAAGCTCAACTTGTAGGATTCCAGCAAGATATAGCAGATATCTTGGATTCTGGAGGTCAAATGGACTGTATCGCGATTGACATGTCTAAAGCATTTGATAGGGTGGATCATGGGAGACTACTGGCAAAAATGAGTGTAATTGGACTAGACAAAAGAGTGACTGAATGGGTTGCTATATTTCTAGAAAATAGATCTCAGAGAGTTAGAGTAGGTGAAGCTTTGTCTGACCCTGTAATAGTTGAGAGGGGAGTTCCTCAGGGCAGTGTTATCGGACCCTTATGTTTTCTTATATATATAAATGATATGAGTAAAGGAGTGGAATCGGAGGTAAGGCTTTTTGCGGATGATGTTATTCTCTATAGAGTGATAAATAAGTTACAAGATTGTGAGCAACTGCAACGTGACCTCGAAAATGTTGTGAGATGGACAGCAGGCAATGGTATGTTGATAAACGGGGCTAAAAGTCAAGTTGTGAGTTTCACAAATAGGAAAAGTCCTCTCAGTTTTAATTACTGCATTGATGGGGTGAAAGTTCCTTTTGGGGATCATTGTAAGTATCTAGGTGTTAATATAAGGAAAGATCTTCACTGGGGTAATCACATAAATGGGATTGTAAATAAAGGGTACCGATCTCTACACATGGTTATGAGGGTGTTTAGGGGTTGTAGTAAGGATGTAAAGGAGAGTGCATATAAGTCTCTGGTAAGACCCCAACTAGAGTATGGTTCCAGTGTATGGGACCCTCACCAGGATTATCTGATTCAAGAACTGGAAAAAATCCAAAGAAAAGCAGCTCGATTTGTTCTGGGTGATTTCCGACAAAAGAGTATCGTTACAAAAATGTTGCAATGTTTGGGTTGGGAAGAATTGAGAGAAAGAAGAAGAGCTGCTCGACTAAGTGGTATGTTCCAAGCTGTCAGCGGAGAGATGGCGTGGAATGACATTAGTAGACGAATAGGTTTGAATGGCGTTTATAAAAGTAGGAAAGATCACGATATGAAGATAAAGTTGGAATTCAAGAGGACAAACTGGGCCAAATATTCATTTATAGGAAGGGGAGTTAGGGATTGGAATAACTTACCAAGGGAGATGTTCAATAAATTTCCAATTTCTTTGAAATCATTTAGGAAAAGGCTAGGAAAGCAACAGATAGGGAATCTGCCACCTGGGCGACTGCCCTAAATGCAGATCAGTATTGATTGATTGATTGGTAATACAATTTTTCATTTTTGCCTTGGGTTTATACTTCATGGTTTTCAATACTATATTATGCAATATTATTGAATTACATTACTAAACTAATGACTAGTGAAAAAGGTGGACCATACAACATTAATTTAATATCGTAGGTTGTGATATAAAAGCAATCGCCTTTAGGTACCGGTATATCATTTTAATTGTGATGATTGTTATCAGATTCCCCTTGATTTGATTTTCAACAAGAACTGATGATGACTCCAAGGAAGTCGAAACCGGTCTTCTTATCAATGAATATATTTTACAATGTGTTGAAAGGTGGAACATCCCTCAAACTTTATCTTATTATTAATTTAATTATTATTGTACCTCCATGAGCTGCCTAGAGATTTGATTTGCTGAGATGTTGCTATGTACTGATGTCTTAGTTGTATCATTACTGAGGTGTCTGAGTAACCTCCATTAAGTTGCATTTGGATTCAGAAATGGAGGAAATGACGTGCTGTTTGCTTGAGATGATTTTGTCACTGAAAGGGTTCTTGTGGAATAGGTCTTTGTATTCTTTCAACAAAGTAGATGTTTCAGAAGTAAGGCTTTGAATGTAAGTGATCGTGCCTCTAGGAATAGCTTTTCGGAAACAGCACTTGAAGGCTTCTACCAACTCTTTGTATGCCTCTGGAACAAGACGAATTGTTGTAATACTCTTATCGAGGATTGCAATGAATTTTTGCCAGTTTGCTTTCCTGAAATTGTTCCTTTGCCTGAAATGTATAGTGTGTGGCCATATTGCTGGTATTAATTGACACATAATTGGATGATATTGTGGGTGCGGGGTGGGTGTACAAACTGATTTAACACTTTGTTGAGCTAATTCTTCACTCACAGAAATGAGTTCAGGGTTATATCTGCATTGTCATCTGCTGCTATTAAAAGATGGGGGAAGTTCATTGTCATGGACTAAAGATAGTTGATGTAGGTCTACCCACTCTAGTATGGCATCTCCATTTGGATCATCTTAAGAGTAGCCCACAACAATGCTATGGCTGTTGAAATCACCAACAATACGGTAACAGATGCTTTCTGACCATTGAAATTAGCAGGTGGATTAAATGAAAATATCTCATTAGGAGGCTTGTAGACAGAGGAGATTATAAGCTTGCTAACTTCAACAGTGATAATTTCAATGTTGTATCCCTCTTAGATTGAAGTCAAGAGAATCTGAAGAACTGGTTTGGCGAATATGGCACTATCATTCTGATCATGTGGTCATTCGGCCACTAATTTCTTGCCTGGAACCTTAGGACAATGCAAGTGAATGTCCTTATGTGTTTCTTGGACATACAATAAATCACATGTATGGGTACGGCAAGGGTTGTGTAATAGTTGTTCTTTACACACTGACAAGCCTTTCATTCTGTATTTATAGAAATAATTACCATACTTGGCTGTGATAAGAGCCTTGTCCAGTTTTTGGAAATCTTAATCATATGAGATATTTTACAGTATGCTTCTGGAATGCTCATGTTCAGTTCAGTACTGAAAATCAGTTCCTATGCAGGGACACCATGTGCAAGAATTGGCTTCACCCCTGCATGTATAAATGATATGATTAAACATCTGAAATCACATATAAGGCTTTTTGTGGATGATGATGTAGGCTACTGTAAAGTGTAATAAATACCGTATGTTACAGGTTGTGAGCAGCTGCAAAACTACCTCAATGAAGTTGTGAATTCAATCAGTGGATAGCATATGATGGTAAACAAAGTGTAAAGTCAGATTGTAAATTTCAGCAAGAAGAAAAGTTCTTTCAGTCTTAGTTACTGTGTTGAAGGGGAGAAAGTACTTAGCTGTTAACATAAGAAAAGATCTTCATTGAGGTAATCACATCAGCGAGTTTGTAAATAAAGGTTACAGATCTTTTCAAATGGTCACGAGGTATTTAGGGGTTGTATTAAAGATATAAAGGAAAGGGTGTATAAGTTGCTGGTAAGACCCCAATTAGAGTATGGTTCCAATGCATGGAAACCTTACAAGGATTATTGATTCAAGAACTGGGAAAATTTCTAAGGAAAGCATCACAATTTGTTCTGGGTGATTTCTGAGAAAAGAGTAGTGCTGTGAAAAGTTTGTAAATTTTGGGCCAGGAAGACTTACGAGTAAGGAGACGAGCTGCTCGACGAAGTGGTATGTTTTGAGCTATCAAGTGTAAAGATTGGATGGAATGACAATAGTAGACCAATAAGTTTGAATGAAGTTTCTAAAAGTAGAATGGATCGTAATATAAAGTTGGAATTCAAGAGCACAAATCAGGGCAAACATTTGTTTGCAGGAAGAGGAATTAGAGATTGGAATAACTGACCAAGGGAGATGTTCGATGATTTTCCAACTTCCTTGAAATTATTTAAGAAAAGATTAGGTGAACAGGTGATAGGGAAACTGCCACCTGCCTGACAGGCTTATATGCAGATGATTTATTTGCTAATTTACACAGTAGGCCTATTTATTTAGTTTCCACTTTTTATAAAATATGTATCCTACATTTTACTATCCCCGTTTGTCAAGTATTTTTTCCGTCGAAAAACAATCAATTGTTCCATTTTGTTTTAAAACTACGGTCTCCTTAAAGCAAAGGGCATACGGCTATTTACTACTATTTCCTGCGGGATATTGACGTCATTGTGACTTGGTTGCACACTCTCTCGCAAAGAAGTTTGAACTCACTGTAACCTATTAATTACCAAGCAATCTGTGGTTTGTGGCACTAAATGAATGGATATTATGATACCCATCTAAGTAATAACTTGTTTTGAATAAAAATGGAGTGTAGGGAACAGAAGGTTTTGTCTTGAGTACCATTCGACTGATCTGGTCCTATCTCAACTGTGGGTTACGTCACACCACAACAAACCGGGCGCGTGTCATTGAATTAAGCTCCAGCTGTCATTGCTTTTTGTCATATTTATAAAGGAACAATACACATGCTTTCATTAAAAGCCAAATAAGGAGACATTTTCATACATCACGCTGAAATATTTGCAGAGCATCGGCACAATTTGAATTTCATATCAGTGGTTGAACACATCAGATAACGATGGGTGAAAATAGAAGTGGCAGCATTATCTCACAGGTGTTGTATTATACTGTTTTCCATATTTTTACTTTCTCATGTAAATAAAATATAACTAATGTACAGACTGAATTGATCATTGTAAATAACCTAGAATTCGATTTATATTTCAGATGAAATCAACCGAAGACGCAATCAAACTATGCTTTTATAGAGTTGAGTCTTTGGAGAAATCTCTGAGGTTTCGGCATTTATCTCTTGATGAAAGGTAAAAATTTAAATTCTTGTTAGTAACATTTGAAGTTCCTGACATTTCTCTTGTTGAATACCAGTTATTAGCTTGCAGTTTGCACTTGCGTCCACGGATCATGTAAAAAGGAAATTGCACCTGACTTGCGCCGTGGCCGAGCCTATGCATGTTTGTGGGCGCGCCATTTTTAAACGTATTCGTTGTACGCAAATTCCTGAGACCAGTATTCGGATAGTTTAATCCGGCAAATGTCGCGCCATCGCGCCCTCGCGCCTTTGGTGCACCTTAAATGTCGCGGTGGATCACTATGACCCACGAAATTATCATTTAATTTGCTTTATGTAACATCCTATATTTTATAAAAATTCTTCTAGCATATCAGTTAGTCTATATTTTATTAAGTGCGCATATCAGTTAGCAATGTTTTCATAATATGCAAATGCCGAAACCTTTATTTTAACCCAGGAACTATACACCTATGTTTCAAGAAAGAACACTAACCACACTAACCGTTCACCGGGGCACTGGGTACCCCCCCCCCCAAAAAACCCTCACATTTTACACATTCAGACACCATTTATTTTAAAATGTAATGAAATCAGTGAAATGGATATATATATAGGCCTATGCAAATTAGAACAGCTCTGTAATCGCTGGTAATGAAATAAAATAAAAAGGTCACAATAAAAAAATTCTACCATTTGGTTTTTTGGTACTACTAAGTTTATAAGGTTATCTTTGCAAAATTTGGGCACAACTCCAGCATATGGTATTTGCATAATATGAATATCTTTCATTAATTGCAAATAATATGAATTTTAGACTCTTTGGACAGTCGTTACATATTCCAGACCTGAGACTGACTGGGTATCGTAAATACCAGTTTTTACGCAATAGAAAGGCAGATTCCTCTGTGTCTTGATGGGATTTCCAGTCCTTGTCATACCCAGGATCTCATTAATTCTTCTGCTAATGTGAAAATAAGTTCATCCGAAGCACGAAGGGAAAATATCAGTCATCAATGATCTCCATTTAGGGCTGTTGCCCTGGTGGCAAATTCCCTATCAGTTGTTTACCTACCTTTTTTTTTTTTTTTTTTTCACTTATTTTCTTAGAACTTGGAAATTTATTGAACATATCCCTTGATAACGTTTTCCAACCCCTTACTCCTCATCCTATAAATGAATATTGGCCCGAATCTGTCCTCTTGAATTTCACCTTTATCTTCATATTATAACCTTTACTAGTTTTAAAAGCTCTACTTGAGCTTATTCCTCTACTTATGTCATTCCACCCCAAATCTCCACTGATAGCTCGAAACATACCACGTATTAAATAAAACTAGTATGTTTTTATTGTTTACCCACCTATTCAATACAATAAAGTCTTAAAAATGACTTTGTCCGTATCAAATTGTCAACATAACAAATTATTAAATTAGATAGTGCATGTTTCGCCTCTCATTGTAGGTATCATCAGCCATAGTTTCACCTTAAGAATAAATCAGGTACCTGATTGTAATTGACTTATGAAATACTGTTGATTTATAACTATGTTTTGTAAAATGGATGAGAGGCCATTATACAATGATTAAAATATAAGATGTAGTATATTATTTGATTAACAATAATTGTAGCAATACTGAGTCGAAAAACATAACAATTATTTGAGAAATTATGAAATAAGGTGGTTGATTCGTAATATTAAAAGTTGTTACAATAGGGTTAAAAAATGTACTACATTTTATATTTTAATCGTTGTATAATGGCCTCTCATCCATTTTACGAAACATAGTTATTAATCAACAGTATTTCATAAGTCAATTCCAATCACGTACCTGATTTATTCTTAAGGTAAAACTATGGCTGATGATGCCTACAATGAGGGGCAAAACATGTAGCATCTAATTTAATAATTTGTTATGTTGACAATTTGAAAAGGACAAAGTCCTAATTTTTAAGGCTTTATTGTATTGTATAGGTGGGTAAACAATAAAATCATACTAGTTTTATTTAATACAAGTACTTTCAATACGGATCCAAGAATGATTTTTATCACATGTAACATACCACGTAGTCGAGCATCTTGTCTTCCCAGCCCAGAATTTACAATATTTTTGTAACACTACTCCTTTGTTGGAAATCACTCAGAACAAATTGAGTTGCTTTCCTTTGACATTTTTCCAGTTCTTGTATCTCAAGTAGTCCTGGTGAGGGTCCCATACACTGGAGCCATAGTCTAACTGCGGTCTTACCAGAGACTTATACACCCTCTCCTTTACATCCTTATTACAACCCCTAAATACTCTCATAACCATGTGAAGAATCTGTAACCTTTCTTAGCTACCTCGTTAATATTATTACCCCAGTGTAGATCATTCCTTATACTAACACCTAGGTACATACAGTGTTCCCGCATGAGGTACTATCAGCCCATCAACGCAATAATTAAAACTGAGGGGACTTTTTTCTTTTGATGAAACTTACAACATCACTTTTCATTCCATTTACATTTATACCATTGTCTGCTGTCCATCTCACAACATTGCTGTTGCTCACACAGCTGCAACTCATTTACTACTCTATACAGTATAACATCATCTGCTAATAGCCTTATTTATGATTCCAGATCTTTACTTATATCATTTATATATATATATATATATATATAAGAAAACATAAACGTCCGATAATACTGCTCTACGGGACCTCCCTCTTAATCATTACATGAGGAGATAACGCTTCAACTACCCTACTCTAATTTTCTGAGTTTCGTTTTCTAGAAATATAGCCAGCCATTCAACCACTCTTTTGTCTAGTCCAGTAGCCCTCATTTTTGTCAGTAATTTCCCATGATCTACCCTATCAAGGGCCTTGGATGGGTCAATAGCAATATAGTCCATTTGACCTCCTGAATCTAAAATATCTGCTATATCTTGCTGAAATCCTACAAGTCGAGCTTCATTGGAATAACCTTTCCTAAACCCGAACTGCCTTCTATCAAACCAGTTAGTAATTTCGCAAATGTGTCTAATATAATTGGAAAGAATGCCTTCCCAGAGCTTATAAACAACACATCAAGCTGACTGGCCTCTAATTATCCGCTTGATGTTTGTCGCCCTTTCCCTTGTACACTCAATCAATCAGTACTGATCTGCATTTAGGGCAGTCGCCCAAGTGGCAGATTCCCTATCTGTTGCTTTCCTAGCCTTTTCCGAAATGATTTCAAAGAAATTGGAAATTTAATGAACATCTCCCTTGGTAAGTTATTCCAATCCCTAACTCCCCTTCCTATAAATGAATATTTGCCCCAGTTTGTCCTCTTGAATTCCAACTTTATCTTCATATTGTGATCTTTCCTACTTTTATAGACGCCATTCAAACCTATTCGTCTACTAATGTCATTCCACGCCATCTCTCCGCTGACAGCTCGGGGCTACTATTGTGATTCTCCATTCATTTGGTATCGCTCCTTCATGCAAAAAGTAATCAAATAAATATTTCAGATATGACACTATATCCCATCCCATAAGAGACGTTTTTACAGGGCTAGCTTACGAGCTGCAAGTTCTAGCAGCTTGTGAACTTACCCATAAATACTTGCTAGTTAGATTCCAGCTTACCGGGCTAGTGGCAAGCAGAGTTGAACTCCTGGCTATTTTACAGTCCACTTACCCATCACATGACAAGCTTGCTACATGTAATTGCCGTGTGCAAACACAGAGTTTCTCAGTGACTGGCTAACGCAAACAGAACAAAAATATCATCATAGTGGAATTGTGATGAAATGGTAAGATTTCTTGATATCTATGAGTAATACCAATATAATGGTCCGTTATTGGACATTATAAATTTTCCAGCTAACTCATTCTTGGCTGCCTGCGTTTCGCCCTCGTGTGCTAAGTTAGGCTCGTCAGTTGGGACTTAGCACACCACCCAAGAAGCAAGGCTAGTGCATGATATAGATGTTGATTCCCATAGGGAATCTGAAATATTTGTCCTGAATGAGTAAATTTATAATACCAATATAAATGGTCCGTTATTGGACATTATAAATTTTCCAGCTAACTCATTCTTGGTTGCCAGCGTTTCGCCCTCGTGTGCTAGGGTGGGCTTATCAGTTGGTACCTAGCACACCTACCAATACGCTGGCTAGTGCATACCGTGGAGGCCACTGCGTAGGCTACTGAAGCCACCGGCAGTGCCAATGCACTAAGAGACTTTGTCTCATTATCAAAAATTGATGCCTGCTTGGCCATCAGATGATATAGATGTTGATTCCCATAGGGAATCTGAAATATTTGTCCTGAATGAGTAAATTTATAATACCAATATAAATGGTCCGTTATTGGACATTATAAATTTTCCAGCTAACTCATTCTTGGTTGCCAGCGTTTCGCCCTCGTGTGCTAGGGTGGGCTTATCAGTTGGTACCTAGCACACCTACCAATACGCTGGCTAGTGCATACCGTGGAGGCCACTGCGTAGGCTACTGAAGCCACCGGCAGTGCCAATGCACTAAGAGACTTTGTCTCATTATCAAAAATTGATGCCTGCTTGGCCATCAGATGATATAGATGTTGATTCCCATAGGGAATCTGAAATATTTGTCCTGAATGAGTAAATTTATAATACCAATATAAATGGTCCGTTATTGGACATTATAAATTTTCCAGCTAACTCATTCTTGGTTGCCAGCGTTTCGCCCTCGTGTGCTAGGGTGGGCTTATCAGTTGGTACCTAGCACACCTACCAATACGCTGGCTAGTGCATACCGTGGAGGCCACTGCGTAGGCTACTGAAGCCACCGGCAGTGCCAATGCACTAAGAGACTTTGTCTCGAGACTAGCCAGCGTATTGGTAGGTGTGCTAGGTACCAACTGATAAGCCCACCCTAGCACACAAGGGCGAAACGCTGGCAACCAAGAATGAGTTAGCTGGAAAATTTATAATGTCCAATAACGGACCATTTATATTGGTATTATAAATTTACTCATTCAGGACAAATATTTCAGATTCCCTATGGGAATCAACATCTATATCATCTGATGGCCAAACAGGCATCAATTTTTGATAATGAGACAAAGTCTCTTAGTGCATTGGCACTGCCGGTGGCTTCAGTAGCCTACGCAGTGGCCTCCACGGTATGCACTAGCCAGCGTATTGGTAGGTGTGCTAGGTACCAACTGATAAGCCCACCCTAGCACACGAGGGCGAAACGCTGGCAACCAAGAATGAGTTAGCTGGAAAATTTATAATGTCCAATAACGGACCATTTATATTGGTATTATAAATTTACTCATTCAGGACAAATATTTCAGATTCCCTATGGGAATCAACATCTATATCATCTGATGGCCAAGCAGGCATCAATTTTTGATAATGAGACAAAGTCTCTTAGTGCATTGGCACTGCCGGTGGCTTCAGTAGCCTACGCAGTTGCCTCCACGGTATGCACTAGCCAGCGTATTGGTAGGTGTGCTAGGTACCAACTGATAAGCCCACCCTAGCACACGAGGGCGAAACGCTGGCAACCAAGAATGAGTTAGCTGGAAAATTTATAATGTCCAATAACGGACCATTTATATTGGTATTATAAATTTACTCATTCAGGACAAATATTTCAGATTCCCTATGGGAATCAACATCTATATCATCTGATGGCCAAGCAGGCATCAATTTTTGATAATGAGACAAAGTCTCTTAGTGCATTGGCACTGCCGGTGGCTTCAGTAGCCTACGCAGTTGCCTCCACGGTATGCACTAGCCAGCGTATTGGTAGGTGTGCTAGGTACCAACTGATAAGCCCACCCTAGCACACGAGGGCGAAACGCTGGCAACCAAGAATAAGTTAGCTGGAAAATTTATAATGTCCAATAACGGACCATTTATATAGGCTAGTGCATACCGTGGAGGCCACTGCATAGGCTACTTGAAGCCACCAGCAGTGCCAATGCACTATGAGAGCTAAGTCTCATTTCCAAAAATTGATGCCTGCCTGGCCATCAAATGATGTAGGTGTTGATTCCCATAGGGAACCTAAAATATTTGTCCTGAATGAGTAAATTTATAATACCAATCTAATGGTCCATTATTGGACATTATAAACTCATTCATAAGTTAGCTGGAAAATTTATAATGTCCAATAACGGACCATTATATTGGTATTATAAATTTACTCATTCAGGACAAATATTTTAGGTTCCCTATGGGAATCAACATCTACATCATCTATGAGTCATACGAGTGCCTTTGTAACATATGACATTCTTATTATTGCAATGAAAATAAACAGGATTCTGACATGATTAAATTAATGAGTGCATTGGCGAAAGACAATATTTGCATAGATAATATAGAGAACTTATGTAAAAAGATGAAAGTAATAAAAAATGTTTATTGCAAAAATTACTCAAGACAGAGAAGTCTAAAAGAAGTGGAGCTGGTGTAGATGATATTTTATCATCCCCAACTGATATGGTTTAACAGAGCAGATGCTTTCCTGAGGAATGTAATAAGTTGATAACTGACTGTAGAGTTCCTGGAAAAAAATCTTGATATTGTGCATGGTGGTATTGTGAACAATAATGCAAGAGAGGGAAAGCTATCTCCACTTACAAGATATCAAAGAGTAACCTCAAGCTAGGTTCTTGCTGGAATTGCACATTTCATAACCGTATCCTGTTTAGTAATATAAGGTTCGACCATCTGAGCTGCTCCTAAAATTTATCTACACACAGTCTAAGATGTCTTCTGTATTTGTGCAGGTCTTTATTTGATAATTCACAAAGCACACAGTCTGATGCACAATGATATTCTCTGCGAGCAGTCCATTGTCTACATGGCCGTAGTTTTCAACTTTTTCTTCACTATTTTTCTAAGTTCTTCAATAAGACTACTACTACAGCAGCAGCAGTAGCTTCATCAAAATCACACATTCCCATCGAAACCACAACAATATACATGCATCTACCTTGATCTGAGTGTGTGTAGACAATACAGAACGATGTGTGGGTTGAACTACCTGGCAACTATGTCTAAATTATAGGTCTTTTCTCCTCTGATGGCGGGGGGCCTACATGCTGTCAGGGGAAGCGGGGAGCAGGGGGCCGACTATTCCAGCACGAGGCAAGAGACCGTTAAGGGAAAGAGACATAGTCCACTACTACAACGTTGCCAGGAGTGCCCGCGCGTGTTAAAAGTTGTGTTGAAATCCACATAACCATGAAATACGAAGCTTCGTATGTTGTAGTTTACGTGGATGAGTTTTATTATTTTTATTTATTTTTATTATTTTATTATATCTTTGATGTAGTATGATATGAGTTAATTAATAATGCACATAACAAGTGTATTGACAGACTGAAAAAAATTCGTTCAAAAGTACAGAGTTACACAACACATTTTTTTTCTTATTTTCTTACTTTACCTTACCTTATTCCAGCTGAAGTATCCGTGTTACAGTACTCCGACACTCGTCATCGTCACCAGAGCTGTCACCAGGAATATCCTTGTCACTCGACTCCTCACTTTGGCTGTTGTCTCGCAGATTAATGATGATATCATCCATGACTGTGTCCAGTACCACGTCCCTTTTGTAATCCTCCTCCTGAAATTTTTCAGCATGTGACACACAAGCCTTCCACTCCTGTTCGGTTACTTTATCCAGCTTCTCTCCCATCTGGATGTGCTAGGAGTAAGTGATATTCGAGTAAGGGGAGATAACGAGGAAGAGATAGGAGATTATAAAGTGCACTTGACGGGTGTTAGGGAAGGGCAGAGTCTGGGGTAGGGCTTTTTATCAGGAATACCATTGCAGATAGTGAAGAGATGTTCAGTACTGACGGAACAATTCTTTTTTGTAAAGCATATGAAGTTAAGGTAGTGGCGATAAAGCAATTTAATGTGCAACAGCACTGTGCTACGGCTAAGCATAACAGCTGCGCGAATCGAAAGTCTTCTGAACAAAGCAGGCAGGCTCTTTTGTTTGATACAGTGAAATGTTCGTCAACCAAACTTTCTGATTTCTCAAAAGACCTGTGCAAAATGTTGGTATCTACCAATATTCTGCTTAACAAAATGAACAACGAACACTTCTGAAAACTCTTAACTAAATACACAACACAGTCGATCCCGGAC
The DNA here is from genome assembly GCF_040414725.1 of Anabrus simplex. Classification (NCBI taxonomy): domain Eukaryota; kingdom Metazoa; phylum Arthropoda; class Insecta; order Orthoptera; family Tettigoniidae; genus Anabrus; species Anabrus simplex. Next base: position 332,235,005 of record NC_090268.1, read on the forward strand.
AAGGCAACATTGTGAAAAAGTTATTTGCTCTCCTGTTATGAAGACGCACTTGAAAAAATTAGAATTATTGTAGGCAACAATAGTGTCTGGGCATCCGTTGATGAAAGTACGGATGTTTGTGGTAGGCATGTTGTGAATGTTATAATTGGCACACTTCTCGTGGATCGTCTGGGCGAAGTATATTTACTTCATTCAGAGGTTCTAGATGCAGCTAACCATTCCACAATTGCAATACTTTTTGACTATGGCATGAAGCTTTTGTGGGATGGTGAAGTTAAGCGAGAACGAATCTTGCTGTTACTAACCGATGCTGCACCATACGTGGTGAAAGCAGCAAGGGGCCTTACATCATAGAATGGAGGAGGCATACTATTAGATGATAAGACAAGCTATTTTTAATCCCCTCTCAGACAAGTGCATACTCATCCAACTAGCCTCCAAACCCATTAATATAAATATTATTCAGGTTTATGCACCAAATGCTGCCAAAAAACCCTTAGATATGGAAAACTGGTATCAGGAGATGAAAAGACATATTGAAACATACCGAGAAGGAAGATGTAAAAGTGTTAATGGGCGACTTCAATTTTAAAGTACAGTATGCAAGGGGAAGGTATCTCCTATAGTAGAAGATTATAGTCCCAGAGACAGAGAGAAATTTTTTTAATTTCGTGTGGCTATTTCTTGCCGAGTGCAGCCCTTGCAAGGCAGACCCTCCGATGAGGGTGGGCGGCATCTGCCATTTGTAGGTAACTGCGTATTATTGTGGTGTTGGATAGTGTTATGTGTGGTGTGTGAGTTGCAGGGATGTTGGGGACAGCACAAACACCCAGCCCCCGGGCCAATGGAATTAACCAATTAAGGTTAAAATCCCCGACCGGGCCGGGAATTGGACCCGGGACCCTCTGAACCAAAGGCCAGAACGCTGACCATTCAGCCAACGAGTCGGACAGAGAGAAATAACAGAGGTGAAAATTGATTGTTTTTGTCAAGAAGAGAATTTAATAGTGACCAATACTTGCTTGAAATTACCTCCATGAAGGCTGTATACCTGGACAGCATCCCTCCACAGTGAAGGCAGTACAAAATCAAATTGATTTTACCCTTATAAATCAGAGATTCTGTGTAAAAACTTACCCAGGTAGGTATATAAATTCAGATCATCAATCAATCAGTCAATACTGCTCTGCATTTAGGGCAGTCGCCCAGGTGGCAGATTTCTCTATCTGTTGATTCCTAGCCTTTTCTTAAATGATTTCAAAGAAATTGGAAATTTATTGAACATCTCCCTTGGTAAGTTATTCCAATCCCTAACTCCCCTTCCTATGAATGAATATTTTCCCCAATTTGTCCTCTTGAACTCCAACTTTATCTTCATATTGTGATCTTTCCTACTTTTAAAGACACCGCTCAAACTTATTCATCTACTGATGTCATTCCACGCCATCTCTCCATTGACAGCTTGGAACATACCACTTAGTCGAACAGCTCATCTCTTTTCTCCCAAGTCTTCCCGGCCCAAACTTTGCAACATTTTTGTCAGAAATCACCCAGAACAAATCAAGAGCTTTTCTTTGGATTTTTTCCAGTTCTTGAATCAAGTAATCCTGGTGAGGGTCCCATACACTGGAACTATACTCTAGATGGGCTCCTGCATCCTTACTACAACCCCTAAATACCCTCATAACCATGTGCAGAGATCTGTACCCTTTATTTACAATCATATTTATGTCATTACCCCAATGAAGATCTTTCCTTATATTAAGACCTAGGTACTTACAATGATCCCCGAAAGGAACTTTCACCCCATCAATGCAGTAATTAAAACTGAGAGAGACTTTTCCTATTTGTGAAACTCACAACATGACAGAGGTGAAAATTGATTATATCAAGAAAAGAATTTAACAGTTTAACATCATACCATTGCCTACTGTCCATCTCACAGCATTATCGAGGTCATTTTGCAGTTGCTCATAATCTTGTAACTTATTTATTAGTCTGTATAGAATAACATCATCTGCAAAAAGGCCTTATCTCTTGATTCTACTTCTTTACACATATCATTGATATATTTATGAGAAAACATAAAGGTCCAGTAATACTGCCATGAGGAATTCCCATCTTAATTATTACAGGAACAGATAGCGCTTCGCTTACTCTAATTCTCTAAGTTCTATTTTCTAGAAACATAGCCACCCATTCAGTCACACTTTTGTCAAGTCCAATTGCACTCATTTTTGCCAGTAGTCTCCCATAATCTACCCTACCAAATGCCTTAGATAGGTCGATCGCGATACAGTCCAATTGACCTCCTGAATCCAGGATATCTGCTATATCTTGCTGAAATCCTACAAGTTGAGCTTCAGTGGAATAACCTTTGCTAAACCCAAACTACCTTCTATCATACCAGTTATTATTTTCACAAACATGTGTAATATAATCAGAAAGAATGCTTTCTCAAAGCTTACATGCAAATGCATGTCAAACGGACTGGCCTCTAGTTTTCAGTTTTATGTCTTATCACCATTTCCTTTATACACAGGGGCTACTATAGCAACTCTCCATTCTCCTTTATGCAAACAATATATCAATCAATCAATCAATCAATCAATCAATCAATCAATCAATCAATCAATCAATCAATACTGATCTGCATATAGGGCAGTCGCCCAGGTGGCAGATTCCCTATCTGTTGCTTTCCTAGCCTTTTCCGAAATGATTTCAAAGAAATTGGAAATTTATTGAACATCTCCCTTGGTAAGTTATTCCAATCCCTAACTCCCCTTCCTATAAATGAATATTTGCCCCAGTTTGTCCTCTTGAATTCCAACTTTATCTTCATATTGTGATCTTTCCTACTTTTATAGACGCCATTCAAACCTATTCGTCTACTAATGTCATTCCACGCCATCTCTCCGCTGACAGCTCGGAACATACCACTTAGTCGAGCAGCTCTTCTTCTTTCTCTCAATTCTTCCCAACCCAAACATTGCAACATTTTTGTAACGCTACTCTTTTGTCGGAAATCACCCAGAACAAATCGAGCTGCTTTTCTTTGGATTTTTTCCAGTTCTTGAATCAGGTAATCCTGGTGAGGGTCCCATACGCTGGAACCATACTCTAGTTGGGGTCTTACCAGAGACTTATATGCACTCTCCTTTACATCCTTACTACAACCCCTAAACACCCTCATAACCATGTGCAGAGATCGGTACCCTTTATTTACAATCCCATTTATGTGATTACCCCAGTGAAGATCTTTCCTTATATTAACACCTAGATACTTACAATGATCCCCAAAAAGAACTTTCACCCCATCAACGCAGTAATTAAAACTGAGAGGACTTTTCCTATTTGTGAAACTCACAACCTGACTTTTAGCCCCGTTTATCAACATACCATTGCCTGCTGTCCATCTCACAATATTTTCGAGGTCACGTTGCAGTTGCTCACAATCTTGTAACTTATTTATCACTCTATAGAGAATAACATCATCCGCAAAAAGCCTTACCTCCGATTCCACTCCTTTACTCATATCATTTATATATACAGGGTGTTAGGGGTATACGTGCAGATATTAAGCTAGACGGCAAAGAAAAATACATCTCACAATATATGCTATGTACTTTTTACCTTGTCCTATTAGTTCGCCCATAACTGAGCCAAATATTTCAGGACCTAATGTGTTTTGAACGGCCGTAGCAGGATATGCCGGTTACGTCATTCTGTCCACGCGTAGTGGAAGCACAGTAGCAGAGTATAGGGCTTGTTGAACCTGTTTCTTATCGCAGGCCAACGCATGTTGTTGTGCACTTCCCCTAAAGCCTTGGCAAGTAGGAGAGGATGACTCACGTGCCAAGCCACTTGCTGTACTCGAAAAGCGGTCTAGGGTACTCTGTGTGAAATGTACACAGAATTCTTACAGTGACCTCGAAGATACGTACCAGCACATACATGCGAATCAAGTATTGTGTAGTTGTGTGTGATTTTTAAGACGTCAATGGCATTACTCAGTGATCCCAGCTGACAAAATGAAAGGAAATAGTTAATAAGTAAATTAAAAATGAGCGCAACATTTCTGTGCTCTTATTGCGACAGTCCACGATGAATTTCTGACAATAGACAATGCGAGTTTTCTATGCTTATTCATAAACTTTTCAGGTCAGTGAAAGGACGGTGGACACTGAAAGAAAAGGTTGTAAGTATTCAGTCATACTGTTATTAATGAGACAGATTTCAAAAACCGTAGCTGCAAATATGCGTGAACATTGCTCGAAGGAAAAATAGCTACTGTGGATTTGCTCTGCTAGTTACTTTACGTCGCACCGAGACAGATAGGTCTTATGGCGACGATGGGACAGGAAAGGGCTAGGAGTGGGAAGGAAGCGGCCGTGGCCTTAATTAAGGTACAGCCCCAGCATTTGCCTGGTGTGAAAATGGAAAACCACGGAAAACCATCTTCAGGGCCGCCGACAGTGGTGTTCGAACCTGCTATCTACCGAATACTGGATACTGGCCGCACTTAAGCGACTGCAGCTATCGAGCTCGGTCTACTGTGGAATTGCCGCCGGGCATTTCTAATAGAAGGCTTATTCTTCTTTTTCCTAATCTGTTTACCCTCCAGGGTTGGTTTCCGGACTCACCACTACCGCCTCAAGGGCAGTGTCCTGGAGCGTGAGACATTTTCCTAATCTGTTTACCCTCCAGGGTTGGTTTCCGGACTCACCTCTACCGCCTCAAGGGCAGTGTCCTGGAGCGTGAGACATTGGGTCGGGGGATACAACTGGGGAGAATGACCAGTACCCCGTCCAGGCGGCCTCACCTTCTATGCTGATCAGGGGCCTTGCGGGGGAATGGGGAGATTGGAAGGGATAGACAAGGAAGAGGGAAGGAAGCGGCCGTGGCCTTAAGTTAGGTACCATCCCGGCATTTGCCTGGAGAAGTGGAAAACTACGGGAAACCACTTTCAGGATGGCTGAGGTGGGAATCGAACCACCTCTACTCATTTGACCTCCCGAGGCTTAATGGACCCCGTTCCAGCCCTCGTATCACTTTTCAAATTTCGTGGCGGAGCTGGGAATGGAACACGGGCCTCTGGGGGGTGGCAACTAATCACACTAACCACTATACCACAGAGGTGGACAGAAGGCTAATTACTGGACAGTAAGTGCCGATAGGTAATGTAACGGACCCGTTTAATTAAAACTTCCGTAATAATAATGTTACTACTACTACTACTACTACTACTAATAATAATAATAATAATATCTTAACGTTTCACTAACTAATTTTCACGGTTTTCGGAGACGCTGAAGTGCCAGAATTTTGTACCGCAGTACTTTTTTAAATGCAAGTAAATCCACAGACACGAGACAGGCGTATTTCAGCACCTTCAAATACCACCGAACTGAGCCGCCATCGAACCTGCCAAGGTGGGATCAGAAGACCAGCGCTCTATCGTCCGAGCTACTCAGACCGCCATTGGAGCTTAGAGTAAGTTGATCGTGCGGTTAGGGGCGCGCAGCTGTGAGCTTGTATTCTAGTGATAGTGGGTTCGAACTCCACTGTCGGCAGCCAGGAAGATGGTTTTTCGTAGTTTCCCATTTTCACATCAGGGAAATGCTGGGACTGTACCTTTTATTAGACTTCGAACGCTTCCTTCCCACTTGTATCCCTTTTCTCTCCCATCGTTGCCGTAAGACCTATTTGTGTCGGTGCGACGTAAAACAATTTGTAAGTACATGTTTCGGTAATTTCGCAGACATGTCTGCAATTATAATATTAATAATAATTCGGACCTGTTAAAAGTTCACTATTTTCTTTAGTGTTTTCTGACAGATTACGAGCTACGATGTTTGAGTGGGGCGATTAACTTTTATTTTCATAATAGTTAGTAATAATAGACTAACACAGTTTTTATAATAATATTGTTACTGGCTTTTCGACGGATGCAAGCTGACAGCTGCGCGCTCCTAATCGAATGGCCAACTCGCCCAGTAATAATAATAATAATAATAATAATAATAATAATAATAATAATACATCTTTACGTGCCAATGGAGACGCGCGGTGTCGGAATTTTGCCCACAGGTATTCTTTAACGTGCCTGTAATCTACCGATCAGAAGCGGTCGTATTTGAGCACCTTGAAATACCAGCGGACTGAGCCAGGATCGAGCCTGCTAAGTTCATGAAACCAGTGCTTGAACAGTCTGAGCCACTCAGCCTGGCAACGTTTATTTTGATACGTTTAATAGGCACTGCAAAATCAGCAGTAAGCTAGAAGGCTTTCATTTACATTTAAAGTTCTCTTCGGTTGGAAGCACGAAAGGAAGGTACGTCTAATTCATTTATGTTCATAACATGTCCCTTACTTGTATGAAGTAAAACGTTCGATGTGTTTTGACATTTCAGTTCCGATACTACTCACTTGGAAATCATATCCCATGCATTCTTTCGTTGACGTAATAAACTTTATTTACATAGACGTCAACGCGGGATGTTTCTGCATACGGCGAGTTGCACTCCCAAAAGACCATGATATTGAAATCGCACTGTGGGAAAATATTCCACGTAAGCAGTTCGACAAAAGCACTAAACGTGTCTCGTGCCGATTCCGTTGTCTGCTGTACCTAGGGAAGGGGATGTGGCTGGACGGGTTCCCCGCCCCTACATGAAACCGGTCTGTCTGACCTTGACCTGAATAACAGCTGTCAGAGATGCGAATTATCGTCTGTACTAGTACGCGAGTTACTTCGTAGTAGTAGAATCAGTAGTATTACTTGAATAATGCCAGTGTATGAATACCACGAATACCATGATATGCTGCTAGTGTATCGTGTGGCAGAACAGAACACGGGTCGCCCTTCATGAATCTATCGGGAAAGGCTTCGAGCAATTTATATTTTGTTTTTTATTCACTACGAGTTTAAACAGAGGACACTTTGATTTTAAGGGCCGATGACATTAAGACAGCAATCATCATCATCATCATCGTCGTCGTCGTCATCATCATCATCATCACGTATAAATATTCAATAAAATAATTGTTTTATATTCATCATTACTGAAATAGGAAGTATAAGTTAACATTTAACTTAAGAAGGTTGCCTAGAGTGTTTTGTTAATTTACAAAAGAAAAATTAAAATTTCTTTTAGTGTAAGGCAATCTGTATGTTTTTGTTTTCTAAACTGTTGTACTGTAATGTTTAACATAGGTACATTTTGTTGTTCACAGGCGTTTTCGTGTACGTTCGTAAATCCGTACTTTTCTATTCGAGATAGTCTTGTTACCGTCCACCTGGAATTACGGAGCCCATACTGTATGGTAGTTATTTTTCTACAACAGAGTGTTACTCATGCGACTGTAGTTCCTACGACCACGCCACTCTTATGTCTGTGTCACTAATGTGCGCTTTGTTCGGCTCTGTACTGCTTGACCATGTGGCTCTCGTTACCTTCTTCTGCCACTTCTTCTACTGCAGCCTTATGTCTTATTCTACCGACATCATCTTAACACGCAGTAGCGTAATCTGTTGCGATTTACCGAGCTCGATAGCTGCAATCGCTTAAGTCCGGCTCCATGGCTAAATGGTTAGCGTGCTGGCCTTTGGTCACAGGGGTCCCGGGTTCGATTCCCGGCAGGGTCGGGAGTTTAACCTTAATTGGTTAATTTTGCTGGCACGGGAACTGGGTGTATATGCCATCTTCATCATCATTTCATTCTCATCACGACGCGCAGGTCGTGGATACAGGTGCTTATGTACCACAACATCACCGGCTTTCAGGCCGGCTCCTTGGCTAAATGGTTAGCGTGCTGGTCCTTGATCACAGGGGTCCCGGGTTCGATACGCAGCGGGGTCGCGAATTCTAACCATCATAGGTTAATTTTGCCGGCACGGGGGCTGGGTGTGTGTGTTGTCTCATCATCAATTCATTCTCATTACGACACGCAGGTCGCCTACGAGTGTCAAATCGAAAGACCTGCTTCTGGCGAGCCGAACTTGTCCTCGGACACTCCCGGCACTAAAAGCCATACGACATTTCATTTCAGCGTGGCCAGTGTCCATTATTCGTGAGATAGTGGGCTCGAACCCCTCTCTCGGCAGCCCAGAAGACGGTTTTCCGTGGTTTCCCATTTTTACACCAGGAAAATGCTGGGGCTATACCTTAATTAAGGCCACGGCCGCTTCCTTCCCTGTCCTAGCCTTTCCAGTCCCATCGTCGCCATAAGGCCTATCTGTGTAGGTGCGACGTAAAGCCAATAGCTGCTGCGATTTGTTATTAGCACCATCATAGTAAAATGTAATATAGTTGTGGCGGAATCTTCTTAGATACCTTCGATATCTGTGGATTGTGTATAATTTGATAACTCATCTGTACTCATGAAAGCGACCGTCGGCCTGGCGTTCAGGTTAATAGCTACATCTCTCTAACGCGTAACCTTGATTATGTTTCTTAGATTTGTTGATGTGTATGTTTGATGTTTATACCCAGTACGAGATTACAGCTGACTCATCCCTACGAGCTTGACCTGGTTATCGTCTTAAGCATAGTAATCTGTAGGTAACTACTGCGTCCGATGCTAACTCACGTGACATACATTTCATCTTGTTCCCTCTTAAACCACGCGTATTTTACTATTTTCTTCCACGTATTTCAGCTTTTAATTACGGTACCTGATAATAATAATAATAATAATAATAATAATAATAATAATAATAATAATAATTGCTTTACGTCCCACTAACTACACCGAGCTCGATAGCTGCAGTCGCTTAAGTGTTGCCAGTATCCAGTAATCGGGAGATAGTGGGTTCGAGCCCCACTGTCGGCAGCCCTGAAGATGGTTTTCCGTGGTTTCCCATTTTCATACCAGGCAAATGCTGGGGCTGTACTTTAATTAAGGCCACGGCCGCTTCCTTCCAACTCCTAGGCCTTTCCCATCCCATCGTCGCCATAAGACCTATCTGTGTCGGTGCGACGTAAAGCCCCTAGCAAAAAGACCTATCTGTGTCGGTGCGACGTCAAGCAAAATAGCAAAAAACTACTTCTACGGTTTTCTGAGACGCTGAGGTGCCCGAATTTAGTCCCGCACGAGTTCTTTTTATGTACCAGAAAATCTGCCGACACGAGGCTGACGTGTATTTGAGCACCTTCAAATACCACCGGACTGGGCCAGAAGTTGGAGTCAAAAGGCCTGCACCTCAACCGTCTGAGCCACTCAGCACGGAAGGAGGTACGAAATATAGGTACGTTTAATTTATTTAGTTGTATAACATGTCCATTATTCATTTGAAACTAAACGTTCGATGTGTTTCGATAATTCAATTCCGATGCTACTCATTTGGGCATCCCATGACTGTTTTCGTTGGCGTAAGGAACTGCCATCTTTCTTCTACCTTTACGCAATGCACAACGGGGATCGTACCGTATTTCACGTCCTGGCGCGCTTATCCCAACCAATAATTATATCAGTCGTACTGGTCCCGCACCGATACAGGTTTTCAGGTCATTTCCATACTCACTAGACCACGGGGCTGATGACCACAGATATCCCAACCCCCTAAATGACAAAACAGCAAATGAACCAGTATTAACGCTGAGAATTCGGTACATCGTCAGGGTCCGAAACCGATGACCAGGGTTGTCTGAAGCCCCTAAGACGGAAACTAAATACTGACACGAACCCAGTCTGGCGAGAATGTAACGTAATATGGCATACACTACTGTAGTAGTCACCTTCAGCTGTTATCATAGCTCAGTGGCTCTTAAACATAAAACCAGTTTGACAAGTATGTTACGTAACATCTCGTGCAATACATTGGCAGCGTTCAGCTGTTACAATAGCACACTTGCTTGTAAACATAAACAGAAACCAGTTTGGCACGAATGGCGCGTGACTCGCCTGTTCTCAATGCGAAGCTATTCATTCACAAGAACAAGTCATACTACCTATTCTAAAAACATCGTATCTTTTTGCTCTCGAAAATAACTTCCGAGGATTACTAAAAGTTTGATATATAGTGGTTCGTCACATCGTTCTCTATTGCTAGAAGAAATATCTGCAGGTATACACCTAACACCCTGTATAAGAAAACATAAAGTTCCGATAACACTGCCCTGAGGAACTCCCCTCTCAACTATTACAGGGTCAGACAAAGCTTCACCTACTCTAACTCTCTGAGATCTATTTTCTAGAAATATAGCAACCCATTCAGTCACTCTTTTGTCTAGTATAATTGCACTCATTTTTGCCAGTAGTCTCCCATGATCCACCCTATCAAATGCTTTAGACATGTCAATCGCGATACAGTCCATTTGACCTCCAGAATCCAAAATATCTGCTATATCTTGCTGGAATCCTACAAGTTGAGCTTCAGTGGAATAACCTTTCCTAAAACCGAATTGCCTTCTATCGAACCAGTTATTAATTTCACAAACATGTCTAATATAATCAGAAAGAATGCCTTCCCAAAGCTTACATACAATGCATGTCAAACTTACTGGCCTGTAATTTTCACCTTTATGTCTATCACCCTTTCCTTTATACACAGGGGCTACTATAGCAACTCTCCATTCATCTGGTATAGCTCCTTCGGCCAAACAATAATCAAATAAGTACTTCAGATATGGTACTATATCCCAACCCATTGTCTTTAGTATATCCTCAAAAATCTGATCAATTCCAGCCGCTTTTCTAGTTTTCAACTTTTGTATCTTATTGTAAATGTCATTGTTATCATACGTAAATTTTATTACTTCTTTGGCCTTAGTCTCTTCCTCTATCTCGACATTATCCTTGTAACCAACAATCTTTACATACTGCTGACTGAATACTTCTGCCTTTTGAAGATCCTCACATACACACTCCCCTTGTTCATTAATTATTCCTGGAATGTCCTTCTTGGAACCTGTTTCTGCCTTAAAATACCTATACATACCCTTCCATTTTTCACTAAAATTTGTATGACTGCCAATTATGCTTGCCATCATGTTATCCTTAGCTGCCTTCTTTGCTAGATTCAATTTTCTAGTAAGTTCCTTCAATTTCTCCTTACTTCCACAGCCATTTCTAACTCTATTTCTTTTTCAGTCTGCACCTCCTTCTTAGTCTCTTTATTTCTCTATTATAATAAGGTGGGTGTTTACCATTCCTTACCACCCTTAAAGGTACAAACCTGTTTTCGCATTTCTCAACAATTTCTTTAAACCCATCCCAGAGTCTGTTTACATTTTTATTTACCGTTTTCCACCGATCATAGTTACTTTTTAGAAACTGCCTCATACCTGCTTTATCAGCCATATGGTACTGCCTAACAGTCCTACTTTTAAGACCTTCCTTTCTATCACATTTATTTTTAACTACCACAAAAACAGCTTCATGATCACTAATACCATCTATTACTTCAGTTTCCCTATAGAGCTAATCTGGTTTTATCAGCACCACATCCAAAATATTTTTCCCTCTGGTTGGTTCCATCACTTTCTGAATCAGCTGTCCTTCCCATATTAACTTATTTGCCATTTGTTGGTCATGCTTCCTGTCGTTCGCATTTCCTTCCCAATTTACATCTGGCAAATTCAGATCTCCCGCTACAATCACATTTCTTTCCATGTCGTTTCCCACATAGCTGACTATCCTATCAAATAATTCCGAATCCGCATCAGTGCTACCCTTTCCCGATCTGTACACTCCAAATATATCAAGTTGCCTATTATCTTTAGAAATGAGCCTTACACCTAGAATTTCATGTGTCTCATCTTTAACTTTTTCGTAGCTTACAAATTCTTCTTTCACCAGAATGAAAACTCCCCCTCCCACCTTTCCTATCCTATCTCTACGATACACACTCCAGTGCCGTGAGAAAATTTCTGCATCCATTATATCATTTCTCAGCCATGATTCAACTCCTATTACCATATCTGGTAAATATATATCTATTAAATTACTTAATTCTATTCCTTTCTTTACAATACTTCTACAGTTCAACACTAACAATTTTATGTCATCCCTACTTGATTTCCAGTTCCCTGTTTCCTTATCACCGCTCCCTAGGCCATCCCGTTTCCCTGAATGTACCTCCCTATTACCCTTCCAAACAAATTTCCTAACTTATACGTACCACTGCGGTTTAAATGAAGGCCATCCAATTGCAGATCCCTTTCTCCTACCCACCCATTAGGATCTAGAAATTTCACTCCCAGTTTCCCACATACCCACTCCATAGTCTCATTTAAATCCCCAATCACCCTCCAGTCAGTATCCCTCCTACACAGTATTCCACTAATAACAATCTCCGCTTTCTTAAACTTCACCCGTGCTGCATTTGCCAGATCCCACACATCTCCAACTATGTTGGTACTTATATCAGCTTGCCTTACGTTGTTGGTACCAACGTGAAACACTACCACCTTCTCCTTCCCCTCCTCCCTCTCTTCTACTTTCCTCAACTTCTGCCTCAACCTAATTCCTGGATAACATTGTACCCTGGTTCCCTTTCCTCCACACACTTTCCCCATGTGTCTAACGATGGAATCCCCCATGACTAGAGCCTCAACCCTACCCAAATCATTTGATCCCCTCCCCTCCTGGTCAGCCCTATCTTTCCTGATAGCTGCAGAAGCTACTTCCTCCTCCCTTTTCTCCTTCCCATGACCCTGTTCCACCTGTCTTTTCCTATCCTCTACTCTACATTTCCCTTTCCTACCTTTTCCCTTCCTCCTACTTCCACGCATCTCAGCAACAGTTCCCTGTCCCTCATCTTCCCTCTGTTGTTCTACCTGGAGTGACTCGTACCGATTTCGCACAGACACCTGTCCTGAATTCCAATCCTGAATAGAGCCCTTGGCCTGCAATCTCCTTCCTCTTAGAACATTAGACCACCTGTCTTCTACAACTCCTCCCTTTCCTTCCCCTCCCTCTTGTACACCTACTGTAACCTGTACATTGTTTGAGGGAGTCCTATCTTCCTTCCCGTCTTCTGTGAGAATCCTAATTATCTCCCTCAAACTTTTCAACTCCTCCCTCATACCCCTCAATGCCTCACCACACCCACAATAAGTACACTCGTGCTCCTTAGCCATTCTTTACGGGGGGGAAATTTTAAATTAAAAAATAAAATTACTTATTTGCAAAAAAAAAAAAAAAAAAAATGAACGGAGGGATATATTGTCTGGGATAGTACACAACAATAAGGTAATTAATATACGACTATACTACAATACTACTTAATCGTGCTCTATTTTTTTTTTATCCTACAACCCCTAACAGGATAAAAACTGCTGTTAATTACTGAATATCGAAAGTAATACACAAGAACTACACAATTCCTAACTGCAATTAAGCCTATCCTAATTTCAACAATATTTTAGTAAGAGTTTCTACGGATACCTCTACTACACCAGTACTACACAAATATTTTACAATAATAAAATAATCACACTAAATTCTAATAGGATATTACTCGTATACTACTGTACAGTACACTACAGTAATTTTTAAACTACTTTCAGACGTATCCTAATTACGATACCGGTACCGTACCGTATGTCACTACTAAGCACAACAGAAATGAAATTTGCAAGAACTACTGTACTCAAAGATTACCAACGAAGCTAAACGCTTAGACAAATTATTATTAGTATTACGGTCTAATAGATATACACGAAAGATAACACACGAATATAGCACGCAAGATACGGCACTATCTAAATGTACTGTATCTATACTACAATGTATCTACACTGCACTACACTGCGTTTGGTTAAATGCTTAAGTATCAAAAGGATTGCCGTACACGAAGAAAAACACAAATATAACTGGCAAGATACTATCTAATATATTATACCTTATCTTCACTACAATTCTACTGAAATGTGGTTATGTGATTATTACAGCTGGTGGATTACTATTATTTTCCCTACTCCACGGGACGGACAAAAAAAAGTGTCCTTAATTAGGCCTACTGAAAAATACGAGGTTGTCTACATATATTATATTTCGTGTGGCTATTTCTAGCTGAGTGCAGCCCTTGTAAGGCAGACCCTCCGATGAGGGTGAAAGTAAACTCGTGTCCTCATTCCGAGGTGGTGCAGCTCTTTTTAGGCACACCCCCAATGGAGGTGAGCTGCGTGTACCATTTCAGCCACATACCAGCCCTCCTGCCATTCTTAAATTTCTGGCAGTACCGGGAATCGAACCCGGGCCTCCGAGGACGGCAGCTAATAATACTAACCGTTACGCTACGGAGGCGGACTGTGCAAACAATAATCAAATAAGTACTTCAGATAGGGTACTAAATCCCAACCCATTGTCTTTGGTATATCCCCCAAAACCTTATCAATTCCAGCTGCTTTCCTAGTTTTCAACTTTTGTATCTTACTGTAAATGTCATTGTTGTAATTGGTAAATTTTAATACTTCTTTAGTATTAGTCACCTCCTCTATCTGAACATTATCCTTGTAACCAACAATCTTTACATACTGCTGACAGAATACTTCTGCCTTTTGAAGATCCTCGCATACACACTCCCCTTGTTCATTAATGATTCCTGGAATATCGTTCTCGGAACCTGTTTCTGCCTTAAAGTACCTATACATATTCTTCCATTTTTCACTAAAATTTGTATGACTGCCAATTATGCTTGCTCTCATGTTATCCTTAGCTGACTTCCTTGCTACATTCAATTTTCTAGTAAGTTCCTTCAATTTCTCCTTACTTCCACAGCAATTTCTAACTCTATTTCTTTCCAACCTGCACCTCCTTCTTAGTCTCTTTACTTCTCTGTTATAATATAGTAGATCTTTACCATTCCTTACCACCTTTCAAGGTACGAACCTATTTTCACATTCCTCAACAATTGCTTTAAACTCATCCCAGAGTCTGTTTACATTTTTATTTGCCGTTTTCCGTAGGATCAAAGGGAGAGCTGTTTCATGGCATTAAAATAAGAAAAACAGCATACCTTGATCACATTCTTGGGCACGAAAGATTTGAATTGTCTTAGCACATAATGGAAGGGAAGATTGACAGAAGGAGAGGAGAGTACACATAGAATGCTTGCGTTTGCTTGCCTTTTTTCATCACTGAAACACTACTCTTCACAATTAATTCAGTACATACAGTACTTAAGACTCACAGCGTGCATATGAACTGACAAAACAACAGTAGTCGACTGAATCAGTGGCTAAACAAATAGCGCAGGCGTTCTATGATTTATCACACAGGCAGTCTGTGGTTCTAAAAATAGCAGCTGCGTACTCACCCTACCCCACCACCATCTCTCAGCACTTGCAAATAGCACGCACGCCCATTGCACTTTACAGTGAAGTTTTAATTTACATTATAGGAAAGACTGCATTTAATCTGAAATCATGTAATCTGAATAGATCTTGATCCCATTTAATTTGGATTAATGGGACTCTATTGTATTAGATTTCCAGTAATTGACATATTGTCGAGATATTAAAAAATAGTTGCCATGTCTTAATAAATCAGCTGCCACATGTGCACTTCCAAATTATGAATTTCTTTTTTCTTATAGGGAGAAGCTGGAACATGAGCTTGAAGAAGTAAAGGAGTTACTAAAATCAAATGAATCACAACTGAAGTATCTGCGAAAAGAAAATGGAAAATCTTTTGCATCTGCTGTCATACTTATGTTCCTTTGTTTTCTTGTCTATGGGGTGTACAGTATATTAAATAATAAAAATGTAAAATAAACGGATTGATGTAAAACTGTCTTTAATTTCATCCTTGAACACCATCTACAGTATATAGGCCTACAAAGCTGAATTACACATGTCTTTAGCTCCACTGACTGAATTGTAAAAGAATTTATGAGCAAGTATGCAGTCCTTTTGTACAAAAAATATATTTAAAAATTACATTTTGAAATTTTCCAGCTTTCAGTAACAGGTATCTTCCATACTATCATTGAATTGTCTGCTTATGAGTGTAGCTCATGAAGGAGCAACTTTGAATATATTATACTTTTTTTCATGCTCACTTGCGTGGATTTCGTAATTTGATAAAGGTAATCGTTCCTCGGTACTGAACTAACACATTATCTGAAAATCACTAAAGTATAAAAAGTCACCGAAAAATAAAGTTTCATTTACCCCAGAAACTCCTTGTAAATAACGTTTGTGGTATTGCCTTTTGCGGTTAAGATGACCATGCGACATAGAACTGTACATATGTGAGAAAAAGTCTTCTCTCAAGTAAAGTTTATTTTTAAAGGAGATTCCAAATACCTATTTCCACATCTGTAACATCTTCAGTTTTTGAGATATAAGCATCCCCATAAAAAGAATTCTGCCTCTTTATCAGTCCTTCCCCCAGCCCCACCTAAGTAGATTTTCCAAAAACAAAAACAAATACATGTTTCTTTATTTTTAAAGGAGATTCCAATTTTCATGTCTGTAACATCTTCAGTTTTTGAGATATAAGCATCCTCATAAGAAATTATTCAACACAACTCTTTTTTTCATTTCTTTTCACCCCCGTTAAGTGCCTTTACCACCGGGCGAGTTGGCCGTGCGCGTAGAGGCGCGCGGCTGTGAGCTTGCATCCGGGAGATAGTAGGTTCGAATCCCACTATCGGCAGCCCTGAAAATGGTTTTCCGTGGTTTCCCATTTTCACACCAGGCAAATGCTGGGGCTGTACCTCAATTAAGGACACGGCCGCTTCCTTCCAACTCCTAGGCCTTTCCTATCCCATCGTCGCCAAAAGACCTAACCGTGTCGGTGCGACGTAAAGCCCCTAGCAAAAAAAAAAAAAAAAAAAGTGCCTTTACCAAAAATAAAAACATATCTGTTCCTGTATTTTTAAAGGGCTTTCCAAATACCAAGTATGTCTGTCACATGTTAAGCTTTTGACATATACTGTAGTACTGATACTCATTTTAAAAATTCACCCGCTTTTTCAATTGTTTTCAGTCCCTTAAGTGGATTTTCTGAAAACAAAAAAGTATATATTTCTTTACTTTTAAAGAGGATTCAAAACACCAACATTCACATCTGTAATATCTTTAGTTTTTGAGATATCCTTATAAAAATAATTCAACATCATCTTCACTTCTTCCCCTCTCCCCTTAAGTGAACTTTCTAGTAACAAAAAATACGTGTTTCTTTATTATTAAAGGAGATTCAAAGATATCAACTTTTACGTCCGTAACATCTTCAGTTTTTGACATATGAGTATCCTCTTAAACAGAATTCAACTTCCTCTTTACTTATTTTCATCACCCCCCTCCCCTTAACTCGATTTTCCTAATACCAATTTTCACGTCTGTAACATATTTAGCTTTTATAGATAAAAGTATCTCATACAAATAATTCAACTAATTTTTCAATTCTTTCACCCCTCAAGTCAATTTTCCGAAAACAAAAGAAGACTTGTTTCTTTATTTTTAAAGGGGATTCCAAATACCAATTTTCACGTCTGTAACATCTTTAGTTTTTGAGATATAAGTATCCTCATACAAAGAATTCAACTATTTTTTCAATTCATTCACCCCCCCCCCCCTCCCTTAAGTGGATTTTCCAAAAACAATGTGTGTTTCTTTACTTTGAAAGAAGATTCCAAATACAAATCTTCACATCTGTAACATCTTCAGTTTTTGAGATATAAGTATCCTCATAAAAAGAATTCAACTCATTTTTCACCCCACCCCATTAAGTTGATACCCCCAAGAAAAAGGCGGGTTTCTTTATGTTTAAAGGAGATTGCAAATACCAATTTTCACGCCTGTAACCTTCAGTTTTTGAGATATAAGAGATACAAGTATCCCCATAAAAAGAATTCAACCGAGCTCGATAGCTGCAGTCGCTTAAGTGCGGCCAGTATCCAGTATTCGGGAGATAGTAGGTTCAAACCCCACTGTCGGCAGCCCTGAAGATGGTTTTCCGTGGTTTCCCATTTTCACACCAGGCAAATGCTGGGGCTGTACCTTAATTAAGGCCACGGCCGCTTTCTTCCCACTCCTAGCCCTTTCCTGTCCCATCGTCGCAATAAGACCTATCTGTGTCAGTGCGACGTAAAGCAACTAGCAAAAAAAAAAAAAAAAAAAAAAAAATCACACTTATTATTTCCTTTCACCCCCTCCCTTTAGTGAATTTTCTGAAAACAAAAGAATACGTGTTTCTTTATTCAAAAAGGAGCTTCCAAATACCAATTATCACGACTGTAACATCTTCAGTTTTTGACATATACTGTAAGTATGCTCTTAAACAGAATTTAACTCCTTTTTTACTTATTTTCAACTTATTTCAAGTCTATTTTCAGAAAACAAAAAAATGTTTATTTTTCAAGGAAATTCGAAATACCAATTTTCACGTCTGTAACATCCTTAGCTTTTATAGATATAAGAATCTTCATACAAATAATTCAACTCATTTTTCAATTCATTCACACCTCCTTAAGTGGATTTTCCGAAAACAAAAAATACATATTTTGTTATTTTTAAAGGAGATTCCAAATGCCAATTTTCACATCTGTATTTTTTTTTTAAATGATATTTGTTCGTGGTGTCAACCTCTGCAGATCTTTTTCCACTACTTTCACCATATGAGAGGAATCTGCATGTAAGTGTAATTGCAGAAGTGTTGAATGTGAGAAAAGGAACGTTAAGGACGACACAAACACCCAGTCCCCAGGCCAGGGATATTAATCATTTACAATTAAAAACCCCTGACCCGGTCAGGAACCGAACCCGGGGCCGCCGGGTGGCAGGCGGACGTGTTGCCCCCTACACCGCGGGGCTGGTTCACGTCTGTAATATCTGCACTTTTTGAGATATCAGTATCCTAATTAAAAGCATTCAACTCCCTTTTCACCCCCCCCCCCCCCCAAGTGGCTTTTCTGAAAACAAAAAATACATGTTTATTTTTAAAAGATTAAAAATACCAATTTTCACTTCTGTAACATTTTAAGTTTTTGAGATATACTGTAGATATGCTCATTTTAAAATTTCACCCCCCCCCCCCTCCTTTAGTTCCCTTTAAGTGGATTTTCCGAAAACAAATCACCTATGTTTCTTTACTTTTACAGGAGATTCCAAATACCAACTTTTACGTCTGTAACATGTTATGTTTTTGAGATATACTGTATATATGAGGCATCTAGTATCAAAACCGGCCAAGTCACTAAATTTACGAAAATGAGTTAAGGTTATCAATTTGAATTAGAAGTTTAGCACTATCAGGTGAAACAAGAATATGCTTTAAAATCGTCTTCATGTTACAGAGCACTGAATTCTCGGTCGTGCAACAGAATGGGCCAAGTCATGTAGGCAGTAAATTCATAACCGGCCATGTGAAGGAACGAGCGACAATCTTCATGTTGCAGCATTATTGTCTGGAATCTTGTGTTGTTATATTATGCAACAACGTGATAATATCATTAGGCAAAATCGTTCCTTATAATGTATATTCTTTGAAGTCATAATATTTCGTATTTTGTTCGTTTGCAACACTGATTTACGTATTCGCGGGCTTCTTACCGTCATTTGCGCCGAAGCAATCCTATTTCCTGTGTGCTCGTATTTTGTCATTATTGTGTGTTATAACGTGGATATTGTTCCGAGTGGTGAACTGAAAAATTTACTTTCATACCTTGTGCTACATAATGGAAACATCAATAAATGAAACCCTCCAGATCAAGTGCAAGAAAGAGAACAAGAGATACATCACAGTGGAAATCACAACAACGAAAGCAAGAGCGGTAAGAATAATATTTCATTTTATTTTACTACAGATTATCAGAGTTTCTTGTTCGATTCTTGAAACAGTTAGGTTGATTTTAGGTTGATGTCTTTTCAGACATTAGCCTTGCAGAGCTGTCAAAATGAAATTATGTGTTTCTGTGTTTCATTTTTTGAGATTAAAAAATTCAAATGAGCATGTTTGAGACAAAAATAAGATGATCTAATTATGCATGTTTGCGTGAGTGTGTGTTCTAACTCACATTAAGAACCATCGCAATAATAATCTATATAAATAAAATCGTAATGACCGCGTGTATGTACATTGACTATTTTGGAAAAATTTCTGTACAGTTATCCATTTCAGGTGTAATAATGACCATCTGCATATTTTTTAGCTTTGGTGTCTGTTTGTCCTTCTATAACTTGAAAACTACTGGATATATTTCCACCAAACTTCATATTTAAAATCCACCTGTCCTTGGGTAGGTTTTAGGGCAAATATTGTTTCTAAATCCCTGGACTGACTGGGGGGTTTATACGAAACTGAAACCGTGATTTTGTACTCCCTCAAAATATACACAACCAAACTTGATGGAAATCTACGTGCCTTAATTGGAAAAGAAGACCTTCACCAAGTTATGACAGCAGCAGTGAGAAACAAACAGTGAAACACATCATTCAAGACTGTTGTGAGTTCCTACAGCAGTGAATTGAAAGATCTTTATCTTGGTACACCACAGTCAGTGGATTAAAATTGTAATTAATTCTATAGACATGTCTTATGATTAATAATTAATGAGTGTGCTTTTATAGTTAACATTGTGATAAATCTTTTTATTACTGCAACCTTTTAGGCCTAACAGATTAGTGAGTGAAACTTGTCATATAAATCATTTGAAGTCCTTGAGGAAAAATAAAGAAACATGATCAAATGAATTAGTTGTCAGCATAACATTCTGCTCTGTATTCTTGACAAGATTTGAAAGGTGCACCGGAAATAACAATGTAATTTGATTGTATGGGAAATCTGGGTGAGCTGTCTAGGGGTGGAAGACTTTTCTTTCATAGGTTATGACAGAATAATTCTTTATTGTGATATTCAGAGAGTGGAAAGGAGAAGATTGATGGTTTTGATGTACCAGTAGCATTCTTATTTATTGAAATTATCTTTATTGTTGTTTGTTATTTTGTAGTGCTTCATGTTATAGTGTAATGTGGCTCACATGCAACAACCTCTATATCAGTAAAAGAGATGCCATAGAATGGCCCTGGGTAATCTTCACCACAATAAAGCCCGACACGTTGGCTGAATGGTCAGCATACTGGCCTTCTGTTCAGAGGGTTCCAGGTTCGTTTCCCGGCCGGGTCGGGGATTTTAACCTTCATTGGTTAATTCCAGTGGCCTGGGTGCTGGGTGTTTGTTCTGTCCCCAACATCCCTGCAACTCACACACCGCACACAACACTATCCTCCATCACAATAACACGCAGTTACCTACAAATGGCAGATGCCGCCCACCCTCATCAGAGGGTCTGCCTTACAAGGGCTGCACTCGGCTAGAAATAGCCACACAAAATTATTATTATTATTAATGGAAATTAATTTCCAAACCTTTTTTTCTCATGTGCATCATTTCGATACCAGGATTAATAAGGAAGATATCATTAACGGACCGTTTTCGGTATAACTCCCACTGGACTTAACGCAAGAGCAGGTACGCGTAAAGTGTATTTCTTACAACTTGAAAACTACTGAAGATATTTGAACCAAATTTTATATTTAACATCCACCTGTCTAATGGTAGGTTTTAAGGTCAATACCATTTCAAATTCCCGGAATGGACTGGGATTTTATAGAGAACCAAAATGGTGATTTTGCTCTCCCACAATATATACAGTACAACACCAACCTGACTGGAAATCGACCAAACTTGATGGAAGTCCATTTCTAATTTTTTTCTCATGTGCATTTTTTCGACAGGTGGATTAATAAGGGAGATATCATGAAAGGTTGGTTTCTCAGGCTATGTCCAGCGGACATAACCCAAAAGGTGTAGTACATGGAGCGGATTCCTTATCTATCTATATAAATCAAATCGTAACAACCGTGTGTCTGTGCATCGACTATTTTGGCAAAATTTTCGTACAGCTTTCCGTTTAACGGGTAATAATGACCATCTGCATATTTTTTAGCTATAGTTTCCTGAAAATTTTAACCCCCTCACCAAAAATCAAGATTGCCTCACAATCTGCCACACGAGCTGGAAAATTGAAACTGGACAAAATTGTACGTTTTAGCCGGTTACCTACGGAAAACTTCAGAGATCTTTAATTTTTTTTACATTTTATGCCGAAGAATATACAAAAATATGGAGGCAATTTAATGACGGTGCAGAACTTCCTTTCAAGATATTTTGCGGCTAAACTGTAATTCCTATCACTAAACGGATGGCACAATCTCCATTCAATTTGGAGTGATCTACATCTTTGGTCCTGTGAGATTTTGTCATCTCTCTCTCTCTCCCTTTATAGGGTAGATTTGGCTGTATATTTTGAATGTTCGTAAATTTTTGTGCTTTTTACACGTATGTTACATAGTTTGACACACTTATGGAAAGATAGAGTCATCAAATTTGGCACGGACCAATGGATATGTGCGAACCAAATTTCATGATTCTATGTCAGAAGTGTACCCAAATTTCATCCCATTCAAATATCGTAACTCAATCGAACCCGTAAGTATGGAGATACAAGAAATTTTTTTAATACCAGACATATAGCATCATAATCTATGAGCTTCATTTCCGTATTGATTGCTACTACAATATAAAAATAATATAGAAGCCTCCACCTTATCAATACAATGTTTATTTACAATATGTAGTAAATTCAGTACCGGTTTCGACCCCTATGGGGTCATCCTCAGTTGTTATACATTAAATCGGTTTCAAAAATATCACATTATAAGGCATAATGCTTTCATATCACTGACCCAATTTGACAGATCATGAAAAAGTAAATACAGTATAACAGTAGTGTGATGGATCTTTCTCATTGACTAAAAAGTTGCTTATTATGTAAAGCATCATCTCATTGTAGCCTGAGTCTAGTAAACATCAAATGAAGTTTACAACGGTATGTGTGAAATGATACATATTTACATATATATTGATGGAATATACATTGTCTATTAAAAACGAATATATACATGTAAAATTTGACCCGCTATAACAAGCTGTTTAAAAGTGGATGAAATTATTTAAAAAAAGATAAAATAGGTCCACATTTAACTCAGGTTTGTACTGGTTTGTTGTTGCTGCATTATTCTTGTAATATGGTAAGTACACAGTGTTTGTATTATAATGTTTAAACTTGTGATAGTTTTTGTTCATTCCGATGTTTTCTTGATTAATGCTAATATGATATATTACAGTTGTCTTGATGTACTAAATTATTGTGAAATTGCGTGCACCATTGCTGAGTTAAGATAATGCCTATTATAAACTGGAGTATTGAGTAATGCCGTGCATCTTGGGATTAAAACTATGTCGATGTCAACCAATATACATGAGTTCTGGATGATAACGCGAGGGCTTCCTTATATTGTAGATTGTAATATCTGAAATTAGAGATAGAACGTGTAAGAAACGGCATCTAATGGGCTAACCATACATAAACAGAATACATTGAATAAGAAACTAAATGTATTAAAACAATCACATAATCAGCACATACGAAATCACACACCCAATAGACAACACTTGGCTAGATCTACTGACAATGATCAGCATGTATTCCATCCTCAAATGAAAAACTTAACTAATACAGTATTCAATGAAACTGAATCCACTATACTGAGCAAGGGACCCAAACACAATTGGGGAAATGACTCAATATTCCATGATATTACTACTATCATTACTGAAACTGAAAATGCCATAAACAAAATACCACATGAACAACAGGATGAAATCAGATATGAAATCAAGAAAAAATTACCACAAAATATTAATAGAATCAGTAAAGAGAACAATAAACAAGATATCATGAACCACATACAACTTAAAAAGCTCAAAAATAAAATTAATCAAAACAACTTACTAATAATCAAAGCAGACAAAGGTAACACAACGGTTATCATGGATAAAGATGAATACATAACTAAAACCAAAACTTGCTTCCAAAACAAAAATTTTCAAATCAAAAATAAGGATCCCACTAACAGTATTCAAAGAAACTTAAAAACTTTATTAAAAAACACTCACTTTCTTTTAAACGAACAGGAAATCACAAAACTTATCACAATGAACCCAGGACTACCCACTGCTAAAGCATACCCAAAAATCCATAAAGACAATATACCTATGAGGCCCATAATAAATTATAAACCAAGTCCCACCTACAAATTATCACAATTCATTCAAAGATACCTCAAAAAACATTATGTATTCCAAGCCAAAAAAGCCATAAAAAATAGAATTTTGCAACATCACTAAAAATATAAAAATAGAAAAGTACTACAGATTAGCATCATATGATATAATAAATATGTACCCCAACATACCTACACAGAAAACCATAGAAATCTTAGAATCCAATCTCAAAAATCATAGCAAACTTAGTAAGCTAGAAATAGAGGAATTCATAAAATTATTACACTTTGCCATCAACAACAATTACTTTAAATTTCATGACACCATATATCACCAACAAGGACTACCCATGGGATCTCCAACATCAGGTATACTGGCAGAAATATATATAGACTATTTGGAACACCAAGAAATCCAAAAACTAGATAATATCCCCTTTTGGTGCAGATTTGTTGACGATGTATTTGTTATAATAGACAATAGGCATACCAATGAAGACAAAATCCTAGAACAACTAAATGGAATAGATCCTCATATAAAATTCACTATGGAAACGGAAAACAACAATACCATAAATTACCTAGATATATCTATAATTAGACATAATGACCACTTAACATATAAAATATACAGAAAACCTACCCATACGTCCAATACAATAAAAATAGACTCTACCCACCCACATACACACAAGAAAGCTGCATATTACAGTATGATCTACAGAGCATACAACATACCACTTACAAAAGAAGATCTAAACAAAGAATTAAATTTAATCCACAATATAGCCAGACAGAATGGATACAAAAAAGAAATGATTAACAAGATTATTAACAAAATAAACAACCAACTAAAAACCAAGTTAACCAGAACCGAGAAAGATAAAAAAGACTACGTACTATTCACCTACAACAATAGACATATACATCCCATAACAAATGTTTTTAAAAAACAAGGCCTAAAAATAGCCTACAAAACTACACATAGCAACGCCAACAACTTACACAATTCTAAATCCGTCAACAGTAAAAATCAATACAACCACTCAGGTGTCTACCGCTTGAAATACAATGACTGCGAGGCCAGCTACATAGGGCATACCGGAAGGAACTTTCAGATACGATATAACAAACACATAAATGCAGTTAAGCACAGACATTTTTCAACTATGGGACAACACATCGATGACCAAAAACATAGATTTACAAATATTAACCATGACATGCAAATTCTGAATACAAACCCCAAAAGCCCCTTGCTCAGCATCTTGGAAGAATTTTACATTAATTTAGATCAATACGTCAACCCAAATTTCAACCTAAATGAAATCACAGAAAAAACTAACATTCTTTTCGATGCAGTCATTCCCTTTCTAAAAAATTATTATCTGAAAAGAATTAAAAAACAACAGCCCATACATACAAATGAACCGCCTAAAGACCCTCCCTACCCGAGTTCCGCTTTCTCCACAGATGCCTTCCCCTTCGTACCCACGAACTACAGCCCCAGAATAACACGTAACAGATCTCGATGTGCAGCCGTGCAGCACACACAGTGCCAACACTCAACGTAAGTATATCATACATATATTACACTTTTCTTAGCCCATTAGATGCCGTTTCTTACACAATCTATCTCTAATTTCAGATATTACAATCTACAATATAAGGAAGCCCTCACGTTATCATCCAGAACTCATGTATATTGGTTGACATCGACATAGTATATTGGTTGACATCGACATAGTTTTAATCCCAAGATGCACGGCATTACTCAATACTCCAGTTTATAATAGGCATTATCTTAACACAGCAATGGTGCACGCAATTTCACAATAATTTAGTACATCAAGACAACTGTAATATATCATCCTAGCATTAATCAAGAAAACATCGGAATGAACAAAAACTATCACAAGTTTAAACATTATAATACAAACACTGTGTATTTACCATATTACAAGAATAATGCAGCAACAACAAACCAGTACAAACTAGAGTTAAATGTGGACCTATTTTATCTTGTTTTTATAATTTCATCCACTTTTAAACAGCCTGTTATAGCGGGTCAAATTTTACATGTATATATTCGTTTTTAATAGACAATGTATGTTCCATCAATATATATGTAAATATGTATAATTTCACACATACCGTTGTAAACTTCATTTGATGTTTACTAGACTCAGGCTACAATGAGATGACGCTTTACATAATAAGCAACTTTTTAGTCAATGAGAAAGATCCATCACACTACTGTTATACTGTATTTACTTTTTCATGATCTGTCAAAGTGGGTCAGTGATATGAAAGCATTATGCCTTATAATGTGATGTTTCTGAAACTGATTTAATGTATAACAGCTGGGGATGACTCCATAGGGGTCGAAACCGGTACTGAATTTACTGCATATTGTAAATAAACATTGTATTGATAAGGTGGAGGCTTCTATATTATTTTTATATTGTACCAGACGTATAGAACGATAAAAGGGACGTCTGAGGGTGCAAACTGTTTGTTGATATGATCTACCATTTAGGAGCAGTAAATTTCTAAATGAAGGTTTGCACTTACAAACATGCCCATGCTTATCTGTCATCTATATAAATATAATCGTAACGACCGTGTGTCTGTACGTTGACTATTTTGGCGGAATTTCCGTACAGTATCCGTTTCAGGTGTAATAATGACCATCTGCATATTTCTTAGCTTTGGTGTCTGATTGTATGAGTTCTTATAACTTGAAAACTACTGAATATATTTCTATCAAAATTGATATTTAGAATCCACCTGTCCTTGAGTTGATTTAAGGGCCAATATTATTTCTGAATACATAAATTTACTGGGGGTTTGTCCGAAACTGAAACCAATATTTTGCACCCCCTCAAAATATGCACATCCAAAGTTAATGGAAATCTACAATCCTTAATCCATTTCAAAAATTTATTTTCTCATGTGCATTTTTTCGACAGGAGGATTAATAAGTGTGATATCATGAATGGTCAGTTTTGCAGGTTAAGTCCAGCGAACATAGCCTGAAATGTGTTGTACGTGGAGCAGATTCCTTATCTATCTATTTAAATAAAATCGTAACGACTGTGTGTCTATTTTGGTGAAATTTTCGTACAGCTACTCTTTTGAGGGGTAATAATGACCATCTGCATATTTTTTGGTGTAGTTTCCTGAAAATCCTAATTTTACTCCCCCCCCCACCCAAAATCCAGATTGAGGCATAATCTGCCAGACGAGCAAGAAAATTTAAATTTGGCAAAATTATACATTTTAGCCTGTAACAGATGGAAAACTTTAAAGATCTTTACATTTTTCACTTTTTATCCCCGAAGAATATCAAAATATGGAGGCAAATTTAATGATGGTGCAGACCTTCGTTTCGAGGTATTTCGTGGGATAAACGGGAAGTCCTCTCACATAACGGATGGCACAATCTCCATTCAATTTGGAGTGATCTTCAACCTTGGAGTTTTTGTCGTATCTGTATCCCTTATGTGTTATATTCGTCTCTTTTTCTCGATTTTATGTAAATTTGGACTTTTTACATGCATAATTCATACTTTCAATCACTGACAGGAAAGATAGAATCATTTAACTCTACTGGCCCACCCAGTATTATCCATATGTGAGCCAAATGCTATGTCACATAATTATCCGAAAAGTAATGCAATGTAGGATAATCTTACACAAATTTCACCCTATTCAACGTTCTTAACTCAATCTCACCCATGAATAGATGAGATGCGAGAAAATATCACAGGACCAGCCATTTAGGCCACTAAATACTGCACCTTATGCTACAATCCTTTGTCGATATGACATACCGTTTAGCAGCAGTTAATCTGGAAATGAAGGTCTGCAATATTGTAAACATGCATAATACTTTTGTATGTCGATCTACATATATTCATTGATGTCGATTTGTAGCGATCGAGAAAGGGTGTGTTTGCTATCGTTATCAGTACTCCCCACACCGACTTTGACTGGCAGTAGGAATGGGATCCTTCTACAACTCCTGTGTAACTGGCATTAGTAAGGAGAGCCAACCATTGTAATGAATAATTCACTTCTCGATTTGACTTGCAGAAGGCAAGGGAGCATGCAATTTTGTTCAAAACTCCCCTACCTGATTTTGTTTGGCTGTAAGGCAGGGTGCCATTATAAACAAAATGTATCCATCTAAAATGTGTCTAGCATTAGGCATAGTGGCCTGTTATTTTCATGGAAACCCACCAACTCTGTGTGACTGGCAGTAAGCTGGCTGGCAGCAGGAAAAAGGGCCTGTCATTATAATGATAAGTGCACAATTCAGTTTTGACTGGTGGTAAGGAAGTTGCCTGCCAATATAATAAAAACTCTCCAACTGTAATCTGTCTGGAAGTAGGAAAGGGAGCCTGCCATTGTAACGAAAACTTCCCAAATCGATTGTGACCGCGCAGTAGGCAATGGGGCCTGCAATTATAATGTAAACTTCTCAACTCGATTGTGAATGGCAGTAGGCAGGTGAGCCTGCCGTTATCATTACAATTCCGCAACCCACACTTTGCATTGGAAACAACGTATGGGGACCTACCAATGCTATTTCTCGGATAACGCTAAGAGACATGCAATTTTAAAACAATCTTTTTTTACTGCATGTACAATACTTACTTCAATATCCGTATACAATGTAGAACACCGTTGCGAAGCACGGGTACATTTGCTAGTAATAGTAATAACAATAAAGCCTCGGAAAGTAAAAATGAATCTTCTGCCACAGGTATTCTGCAAGTGGGCCACCTAAACTTCCTTCATGTCACCATCCTGTGAAAGAAACTTTCAATTGCATGTCTTTGACAATGCAAGATGCAAGAACATTCCACGAACAGTTCTATGCATCTAGTGACAATTCTAAACAAGGCGCTTTTATCTTGGAATATTTAGAGACTTCTCGAGTCACCAAACATCATCCAAAACAAGAAGATCGGCCACCAAAGTCATTATCTCTGAAATATTATGTGGGAAAATCGAACACAAAATTCAAGTCTGCAAGGAAGCTTTCATGAATATATTAGGTTTAGGGAGACATTGAATTCAAGGTGTTGCTACAAGATTCCTTACCACAGGAACTTCTCTGAAAGAGACCAGGGGGTGGAAATAAATACATAATAAATAAATACATTTCCAGACAGAATTCGGTCATCACGTTTATAAAGATGTTTAAAAGTATTGAGTCACACTACTGAAGATCTAAATCATCGGTCCGTTTTTATATAAGTAGTGACCTGAATATCAAGATGTGGTGAATGTATAATGTACAAGGAGCTACAGAGCTAAAAGTGAAGGAAAGTTTCTTCAGAAACATTTTCAATACCAGATTTAATATTAGATTTGGAACACCCAGAACCGATGTATGCTCAAAATGTTTGCAGTTTGAAGAAAGACTGAAGACAGAGACTGATGCAGAAAAGAGAAACACCTTGATCCTAAAGAAAAAAATTCACAGTGCTAGGGCTAAAGCATTTTGTAGCCTTTTGAGGGAGAATAAACCTGGCTTACTGATTTTCTCTTTTGATTGCCAGAATTTTTTTCTGCCCTGTATCCCAGACCAAGCAGTATATTACAGTAGGCAATTGCCAGTGTACAATTTCCCAATAGTTCAAGGCCATTCAAGAGCATCGGTGACTTAGGACAATGTATTTATTTATTCCTGGAATGAAACAGAGTTTGAAAATAATTCCAATGCCATTGCATCAGCTTTATATCATCGTCTAAACAATAATGACTTCAATGGAATTACCACTCTTTGACTGGTAGCAGATGGATGTGCTAGTCAAAATAAGAACAGTAAGTTGTAGGAATGGTCTCAATTGCTCCTGACTTGGTCACAGAAATACAGATAATTTTCTCAATTGTAGGCCATTCATTTCTAACTCCAGACCGTGCTTTTGGGAGAATTGAAAAAGACGTTAAGAGGCATGATATGCTTACAAACCCTGATGAATATGAAGAGATCTTATCTAATCATGGAACTGTTTTTCATCTAGGTGTGGCTTGTGAGTTCAATGATTGGAAATCACAGGCTGCTGATGTATTGAAGCCTCCTTCTCAATGGCATTTTCCCTTAGCTAAAACCTAAAAGATTATTAGAAAACAGAGAAGGTACAAAATTCTGTTTGTGTAAAAGGTGAGATATTTTACAATAATGATCTTGGGCAGTACCAAAGTCTGTGTAAAACAGGAAAATCGCTGGCTCAAACGACACCTCAAACAGAGATCAATGGAATTACTCTTCCTGCCTCTAAAACAAGATATTAAAAATCTCCTGCAGAACCACTTTGGCCCAACATGGTAATATTAGCAAGTGAATCAGCTTTCACTGGTCATGAGAGTTCCAACACCGTCTCTGAAGTCTGCATCAACAGTCCACGTGAAATGCCTGATAGTGTATTATAAATGAGAGCAAATTGAAGACTTTCAACAACAATATTACTTAGTATGTGTAAACAGTATCTATCTTAATAATGACTATTATTGCTGATTATTTTCTTTTACTATGTTCAAGATCAAAGTAAACTACAAACTTTTAGTGAGAGAAATTCTATTTTCTATTCTCCTCAGCTTTCTGATGTTCTTCTTCATATTTATTATCCCACTTATGCTGAAATGTTTTTTAAATTGCAATAAAGAAGTAATTACAATGTCAATTTATTTTCATTTAATTGCCTTTTTTCATAAGTTAGGAATTTTAAAAAAAATACAGTTTTACAAAAAAACCTAAAATTATATAAAATTGCAACAGAAACTGCCAACTCAAAATTTATATTAACAAAAAAAGATGGGTTCATTATGAGTCAGATTTCTCAAAAGAGCAGAACTTAAATATTAAACCATTAAGGATATACCCAATTGTAGGGAAGGAAAAAAAAAAAAACTTTTGTGACCATCATTGCTTTGTCTCTACAGCTTTTTCATCCGTACTGAAAAATATGCCTTGAGTGACTTGGCCTGTTTTGATACTAAGACGCCTCATATAGTCTTTCTAAAAATTCACCCCCTTTTGTCACTCCTGTTTACCCCCATTAATTGGATTATCCAAAAACAAAAAAACACGTGTTCCTTTATTTTTAAAGGAGATTCCAAATACTAATTTGCATGTCTGTAATATCTTCAGTTTTAGAGATATAAGTACCCTCATAAAAGGTATTCAACCCCTTTTTCACCCCTCCTAATGGGATTTTACGAA
This sequence comes from Anabrus simplex, assembly GCF_040414725.1. Classification (NCBI taxonomy): domain Eukaryota; kingdom Metazoa; phylum Arthropoda; class Insecta; order Orthoptera; family Tettigoniidae; genus Anabrus; species Anabrus simplex. Next base: position 332,266,322 of record NC_090268.1, read on the forward strand.
AAAAAAAAAAAAAATACATGTTTATTTTTAAAGGAGATTCTGAATACAAATTTATTACATCTGCAAACTTTGACGTTTTTGAGATATAGATATACTCATTTGAACAATTCACCTCCCCCTCTTTTTTTTTTTTTTACCCTCTTAGCGATGGAATATCCTAAAATCTCCCTTAGTGAGCACCTACACTCCAATATAAACTTATCCCCAAAATTTCATTTATGTCCAGTAGTTTTGGCTCGTGGCTCGGCGATGATGAATCAGCCAGGCAGTCAGGACATGTTGTTTTATATATATAGATTAGGGATGCCTTTGCTGGCGAGATGTAGTGTTTACAGTGCACTATGTCTTCTGGTATGGGCTATATCAAATTTGTTACTTTCATTGACCTGTCTCAGTCTCATCCTTGGCTTTGACAATATGAAAGTGACTGAGGTATGAGTGATGCTAGTAATGCCATTGCTTATGCAGCCAGTCCCTCTTATGAACAGTGTGAAAATATCACTCATAGGGTCGGTTGGTGCATGCATTTCAGTGGGCGTGGCAGACTGATATGTAATAGCAATGGCTGGCTCGGTGAGGAAAGCAACGGAAAACTCACTCACTCCTCATTTCCCTAGTACGCCTCTTCAGTGACGCCTAGGTTATTTATGACAGCTGTTGGTGGAGCTGCAGAGGACCAAACCAGCCTTCGGGCTGAATACCCAACATACAACACATAGATTACGGATGGGAAACAACAGTGCATGACTCAAGAAGCCCAAGAATTTCTCACTGCCTTGCTGACAAGAGATGTCTCATGAGACTCTCCTGATGTCATATGGTACACTGAGAGCGACAACACTTTGCAACGTCTCAGTCAAGCAGATTAGTCAGAGAGGGTTTGTCTTCCATTTGCAGCACACGTATGTGCACTTGGGAAGAAAGGTGGTAGGTCTGATTTACCCCAGTCAACCTATGAGGTAGACAGCAGAATTTGTCATTTAATTTCAGCCTGAGCCTTTCATTTATGGTGGATGAGAAAGATCTGAGCCCTCCTACTCATAATTTATTTGTTTTTGGTGCATAATAATGGCTACCATGAGAAATTTATTGATCTGGGAGTGTTTCACAAAGGTCCCAGTAAAGTGCAATGTAATATTATCCTGGTACATCAGCTTCAAAAGCAAAAATATATCGGCATGATTCACATTCAAAGGGACATTTGAAGCTTAAACAATGTTCTGTTCTTTGTTTCTTTTGTGAAAATTATTAGTTATCATTTTACAGTTTAACACTCAAATTTTATTTTAAAAAATAAAGAAGAGGAAGCATAACTTAATTCAAAGGAATAACAATTCAGTTTTTACTTCATTGTAAACATTGTAAGCTCCTAAACTGGGATTGTTCCATTTAATTTGTTTTAATAAATAAGCAGTTATGTTATCTTGCTCAAGAGGAGTCATGAGGTTCTTGAGATAATGGCCGCCAGCCGTGAGAATCTCAAGCGAAGAGATTTACCAACCCTACCATACAACTACGGGACAAGTCAAAAATAAGTATCTGCAATCAATTTCTATAATTTATTAAAAAAGAGTACACAGTTTTTATCGATATCATTTTTCAACACAGTTGATGCACATGGTCCACTGTTTCACAAGCTCTCTGATACCCTCTGCAAAAAAGGTTTTTGGTTGCTCAGCAAGCCACGTATGCCCCACTTCCTTCACCTTCCAGCATTGGCCCTTGAGAGTCCTGCAAAATTGATTCTTGAATTTCTTTTTAACTGGGTATCTGGGATGCTTCCATTCCATGCTCTAACGTTTGCTCTCTGGTTCGAAGTGGTGAACCCATGTTTCATCTCCAGTGATGATCCGTTTCAGAAACGTTCACGTTCGTTAGCATGATGGTCCAGTAGGTGCCGACAGATTCTCACATGATTGCGCTTTTGCTCTTCATGTTCTGGAACACGTCTCGAACAGCCTTTGTGAAAGTCAAGCCTGTTATGCATGATTCCATATGCAGAATAATGGCTAATGTTGATATGGTTTGCCACGTCATCAACAGTCACTCATCTGTTATTCAGGATCTTATCACACACTTGTTCAATATTGGCATCAGTTACTGCTGCAGATGGACACCTGGATCTTTTCTCATCCTTCATGCTCGTGCGACCCCTTTTGAACTGTTCAGTCCACTGGTAAACACTTTGCTGTGGCAAAACATTGTCCCCAAATTGTGCTGAAAGTCTTGTATGAATTTCCGCTCCTGGTACACCCACAGACCAAAAAAAAAAAAAAAAAAAAAAGATTACAGAACGCTGTTCTTTCTTGGTGCAAACAGAAAGTGGCGCGGCCATCTTAACATCGCAACAGCGCAAGCTGTACTGATCTGATAATGCTGAAACCTACCACAGAGTAGACATCGGTGCCATCTAGCGGCTGATGAGCACACAACGCCATAGAGCCAATATAAAGACAATTAGAGCAAAATTGCAGATACTTATTGACTTGCCTACGTACACAGCACTGCCAATATCATATGAAATAATCTTCATGTTTGGACTGTATTGATATACAATGTGATGCATATATAATCATAAATTAAAACATGTATTGATTAGATGGACTTTTTCTCAACCTATTATAATTGTAACAGCAGAGCCAACTCGCTTGGTTCAAGTATTACTCTTAATTAACATAAGTTGTATAGGGTCACCCATTTTTGACCAATTAACCATTATAAAATTAGCTTAGTAATGATTTGTATTACCATAAACAAACATCTATGCATAGTAGGACAAAATGTAGTATCATAATATGATATCGTTATGGATATGTTCCACTTTATCAACTTCAGCATACTAATTCCAAACCAAATTTGACCTCCCTTGGTTAGCACTTCTCCTCAACAGAACTTTACTCTAGGGCCCACAAACAACACAGCTGCAATGCGCAGCAGCCTCCTGCGATGGTGTATTCTTTTCTTGCGAGCGGGTCACTTAGTTGCTTATACTCTGTCCAAATCAAGCTTTTACTTGACACTTGATGCAATGTTGAAAAGAAAGAAAAGGCAATCCTATTGGCTCAGACTGTGAGTTGCAGATTATGTTTCTAGCACATAGCTTTGTTTATGTGTGTATGCTTCTGGTGCCTTATCTATCACTGCGGTTGACACTTTGGTATGATTTTGTTCAATATTACATTAACACTAATTTACAGTTCATTTTTCCTTTATGATATGTAGTAAATACTGTGGTGTTTAGTGTCTTATAAGAGTTTTAGTGAGATTATTGAGTAAATTCAGGTTAGTTAATTATACTAAAGTTTTGTTTTTGCATTTCTCATTGTATTTTATTAATTGTTTGATAAACTTCATTAGCGATTAGTTTTCTGCAGGTAAGCTTCGTTGTTTATATATTTACAGTATTGTCAGTTAAGAGATAGTATGAATGTTTGAAGTGTATATTTTGTAGGCGTTTTAACAGGCTTCAAACTCCACCCATTTTTTATGTTCCTGCTGCAAGAAAAGGTAAGGGAAAACGAGTGCCTTTTTTTGGACAGACAAAAGATGTTACTGCTGTGAACGTGTACTTTAAACACAAAAAAGCGAATGGTGGGAGAACTTTTGTCAGTTGACGAAGTGTTAGAGCATACATGGGTCGTTGCAAATATTAGTAACTATCATAAACATTTGCAAGGAGAAATATGAAGAGGAAAAGTTTGGACTTGGAATTCCACTGGAAACACCTGGGAAGAAGTGACAAGGTAACAAGACAGTTAATCACATAGACTTGTTTCAGGAGGGTACAATAATTCATTATTTTCACAATTATTATTGCTATATGGACCATCCTACACTAAATAACAATTCTTCTTTATAACAGGCTGAACTGTTTAATGGAAGTAACTCATCCCTCTGGGTATTGGTGAATAGTATTGGTTTCCATTATCTGTATTAATAAATGCAAGTCAGTTTGGAGCAATCTTACAAGTGTATGCATGTCTTCTGGTTTCACTAAGAGATGGCACCAGTAAACAGTATGCAGGGCATGAATTTGGCACATACATCAGTTTGTTCATCTGACATTAACCTACCAATAAACACATGCTGTTTCCACCGAACACTAGCGTCTGTGTTCTATTGTTCAGTGATCACGCCAACGTTTGTGCCTGAAAAATAACACTGGCGACACACATTGCTTTTCTTATATTATTAAAAGAAAAAGGCTGCGGAAAGTCATCGTTTGCTATGGCCTACCAAGCGACCGCTGCTCAGCCCGAAAGCCTGCAGATTTACGAGGTGTAGTGAAGTCAGCAAGGTGAATCCTCTCGGCCGTTATTCTTGGCTTTCTAGACCAGGGCCACTATCTCACCATCAGATAGCTCCGCAATTCTAATTACAAAGGCTGAGTGGACCTCGAACCAGCCCTCAGATCCAGGTAAAAATCCCTGACCTGGCCGAGGGAAACGAACCGGGGGCCTCCGGGTAAGAGGCAGGCGCACTACCCCTACACCACGAGGCCCGCTTTATGATGAACAAGCACCATCAATTAGAACATGTGAGACACGGTTCTGACAATTTAAATGGGGTGATTTCAATGTGATAGACAGTGCGCGCTCTGGTAGACCACAGAAGTGCAAAGACGAGCAATTGCAGGCGTTACTGGATGATGACCCAACTCAAACTCAACAGCAATTGGCACAAGCATTAAAGGTGTCACAAGAAACAATCAGCAGAAGTTTATGAGCAATGGGAAAGATAAATTAACTTGGTAAATGAGTCCCACATGATTTGTATTAATGGCAAATCGCAAAGTCACTTGTGAAATGCTGCTTCAACGCCATGAAAGAAAGTAATTTCTGTACCGAATTGTGAAAGGTGACGAAAAATGGATTTATTTTGAAAACCCGAAGCCCAGAAAATCATAGCTGTCACCTGGCGAAGCCAGTCCTCCAACACCAAGGCCAAATTGTTTGGCAAGAAGACAATGCTTTGTGTCTGGTGGGACCAGAGCGGTATTGTGTATTATGAATTCTTGAAGCCCGGCAAAACTGTTAATGCACAACACTATCGCCAAAAAATTATTAATTTAAATCACGCATTGATCGAAAGATGACCGGAATGGGCCAGACAACATGGCAAAGTGATTTTGTTACACGACAATGCGCCATCTCACACAGCAAAACCGATGAAAGACACCTTAAAATTGCTTGGATGGGACATCCTTCCGCACCCATCATACTCCCCGACCTGGAGCCATTTATCACCTCTTCACATCAATGGGGCATGCGCTCGCAGAGCAGCACTTCAGCAATTTCAAGGAAGTAGGAAAATGGCTCGACGAATGGTTTGTCACAAAAGACAAGCAATTTTTCTGGCATGGTATTTATAACTTACCTGAAATATGGGCGAAGTATGTTGAAGCCGATGGTCAATATTTTGAATAAACAAAAACTGAATTTCCCTTGAAAATGACAAAAACCGGTAAAAACTTATGCATACACCTGGTATGTATATAACGGTATAAAAATTAAAGTAGATGTGAATTAACGAAGCACTTCCAGGCATCTTAGAAACTTAAAACTTGGTGCCAGAGAAGCTGATGATGTCAGGAACCCTAAAAAAATCGAAAATTCTCAAAATTCCCTGAGGGGGTCAGACTGGAGGGTTTCAAATTTGAAGCTCAGCATAAGAACAGAGTCGGATATATTTATCCAAAGTGATAAAATATAGATTTCGGGAGCTTAAACGTTTCCTGAAAGTCGTCATTTTTACCCACCTCCCCCAAATCATGATGGCGGCACAATCTGCCTGATGAGTGAGAAAATTGAAATTTGGCAGAAAATTATAGCTTTTAGCTTGTAACCGACGGGAAATTCCAAGTGTTTAATGTTTCACGTTTACCCCCCAAAAAATAACGAAGTATGGAGACGATTTTAATGACGGTATAGACCTTCATTTCAAGGTATTTCGTGCTAAACAGTACGTCATATCACAAAACGGATGGCACAATCGAACTCAGCATGATGAGATCTGCAACATTGGTCCTATGACTTTTTGTCTTATCTCTTTTCCGTATACGTTAGATTTGACTGTATTTCTTGATTATACGTATATTGTGCGCTTTTTTCATGTATTATTTATAGGTTGACACACTTAATTAAAGATAGAATCATAAAATTCAGCAAGAATATTGGCCCAAACAGTCGTCACTTGTGAACCAAATTCTGTTTCTAGCTGTCGCATAAGTAGCCGAAAAGTAATGCAGTGAGTGACAACTGTACCCAAATTTTGCCCTTTTATGTTTCTGACTGTATCTAACCCATAAATAGAGGAGATAGGAGAAAATGTCATAGGTTCAACCACGTAATCACTAAAAGAGGCATCTTATGGTGCAATCCGTTTGTCGATATTATGTACCGTTTAGCAGCAGTTAATGTGTGAATGAAGTCCAGCAATATTGTAAACATGCATATACTTTCGCATATCAATCTATATTCACTGAAGTAGATTTGTAGCGATCTAGAAAGGGAGTGTCTGCCATTATCATTAATACTTTACAAATTGATAGTTACAGTCAGTAGGAGGGGCATCTGCAATTATAATCAATACTCCTCATATCGACTTTTTCTCCAACAATTGTGTAACTGGCATTGTAATGAATAATTTCCTTCTCGATTTGACTGGCAGAAGGCAGAGGTGCATGCAATTTTTGTTCAAAACTTCCTTACCAGATTGTGTCTGAGAGTAGGCAGGGGTGCCTACCTTTATTAACAAATTCATCCATCTAAAATGTGCCTGGCGTTGGGAAAGTGGCCTGCTATTATAATCGAAACACACCAACTCATGTGTGACTGGTATTAGGAAAAGGGGCCATCATTATAATGATAACAGCAGAACTTCTTCATTTTGCTGGCAGTAGGGAAGATGCCTGCCAATATAATGAAAACTTCTCAAATGGAATATGTCTGGAAGTACGAAAACTCCCCAAATTGACTGTGACCAGCAGTAGGCAAGGGGCCTGCCATTATAATGAAACTCCCCAACTCAATTGAGAATGGCAGTAGGCAAGTGGGCCTGCTGTTATTGTAACAATTCAAACCTTACACAGGAAAGAACACATATGGACCTCCCCATAACGTTTGATTGATAACGCTAAGAAACATGCACTTTAAATAAAATCTCACTCACCACGTGTACAGTAATTTATGCAGAAATCCGTATAAAATTAATACAGGAGCAAAGCACGGTTACATTTGCTAGTAATACAACAAATGGGTGCAAAATTTTAAAGGAAAGACAAAATAAATTTGATAAATTTCACCATATTTGGTGTTAGTTACTCCTGTATTGACTTGTATAATAGCAAAATAATAACAGCAAAATTCACAGTTAAAAGGTTCTCCAGCGTCACGAAGTTTAGCAAACATATACATGGATTAAAAAGAATATAATAAATAGATGGATTGGTTGGATGGTTAACATATGTTGATGATATCTTTGTTATTGTTGATGAACAAGGGGTAAAACCTGACAGATTATTAGAATATAAAATACTTTGGATGAACACGTGCATTTCACAATGGAGTCTGAGAATAATGTAACAATTACTAGCCATAATGGTCATTTTTATTTTTACATTTTCAGAAAGCCTACTCAAACTGATACTATTATTAGAAATGACCCTAATCACCCAAGTCAACACAAAAAGTAACATTTTACATATTAATTAATAGAGCTATGAAAATACCCATGTCTAACAAGAATTATGATAAAGAAATATAATCCACAAAATTGCTCGTAACAATGGATATTCCTGAACATTTGTTAACAGAACGATGAAGAAGGCAAAAATTGAACCAAAAACAAATTTATTTAATGATTGAAAGGAGGAAAATAAATTTGCAGTCTTGACCTTTAAAAATAAGCACTCTATCAGCAGACTAAAATTTTCAAACAAAGAAACAATACTCACTCACTCAGTAGGCTTCTGAGGGACGTTAAGTTCCCATGCAATCTCACAATCCTCTTCCATCCTTTTTGATCTTCATCCTGCTCTTCCCAGTTATCAATTTGGAGGGTCCGGCATACCTTGTTGATCACCTCCTTCCAGGTGCTTCGGGGTCTTCCTGAAGGTCTAAGAGATCCCTTGTATAGATCTACTGGTGCTCTGTTATCTTGCATCCTCAGTACATGTCCAGCCCAGAGCAGTCTGTTGGATTCTATCACACCCATTATAGTGTGTTGTTGACAGAGGGTGCAAATCTCATAATTAGATCTTTTCTGCCAGCTTTGAGAGATGGGATCGAACCATGGGCCAAATATTTTTCTATAAACTTTATTCTCAAAGACTTGCAACTACTGCTGCTCTTTCTTAGTTATACTCCATGTCTCGGAACCATACAGAAGTACTGGTCGAATTATTGTATTGTATATAATCATGTTTGCATTCAAAGAAACAATATTGCCTACAAAACTAATAAGTTCATTTTAAATTCATATACAATTGAGAATAAAAGTATGTATAAGAAATCACGTATTTACAAATTAACATGCCAAACATGTAAGCACATAACAGTACAAGAGCTGAGCCCCTAATTAAAAAAACAGCTTTTCATTGTATATTGTATTTATTTTGGAGTCTATGTTATATAAATGTGTATATGCCCATATTTTACTGTGATTTTATGGCATTTGTATAACCATGTATGATATATCTATCTGTCCATATACTTTCGACATAGGGCAGCAGATGTGTTGTCATCGTGTCTATCAAAGTACTCGGAGTTGAAGATGCCACTGTTGCAAAGGAAATTAAAGGGCCAAGTTCTTTGGTTGCCAATGTCTACCAATTCATGAAAAAAGAATCTGTGCTTGGTGCTACATTGAAATTTAAATCAACACTGAAATGAGTCGCCGAAGCAATTGGCTTATCCTTTACTTGCTTCTGGTGAATAAAGAATGAACTCATCAATCAATCAATACTGATCTGCATTTAGGGCAGTCGCCCAGGTGGCAGATTCCCTATCTGTTGCTTTCCTAGCCGTTTCCTAAATGATTTCAAAAAAATTGGAAATTTATTGAACATCTCCCTTGGTAAGTTATTCCAATCCCTAACTCCCCTTCCTATAAATGAATATTTGCCCCAGTTTGTCCTCTTGAATTCCAACTTTATCTTCATATTGTGATCTTTCCTACTTTTATAAATGCCATTAAAAGTTATTCATCTACTAATGTCATTCCACGCCATCTGTCCGCTGACAGCTCGGAACATACCACTTAATACCAATTTAAATGGTCCGTTATTGGACATTATAAATTTTCCAGCTAACTCATTCTTGGTTGCCTGCGTTTTGCCCTCGTGTGCTAAGTTAGGCTCGTCAGTTGGGACTTAGCACACCACCCAAGACGCAAGGCTAGTGCATACCGTGGAGGCCACTGCATAGGCTACTTGAAGCCACCAGCAGTGCCAATGCACTATGAGAGCTATGTCTCATTTTCAAAAATTGATGCCTGCCTGGCCATCAAATGATGTAGATGTTGATTCCCATAGGGAACCTAAAATATTTAACCCGAATGAGTAAATTTATAATACCAATTTAAATGGTCCGTTATTGGACATTATAAATTTATAATACCAATTTAAATGGTCCGTTATTGGACATTATAAATTTATAATGTCCAATAGCGGACCATTTAAATTGGTATTATAAATTTACTCATTCGGGTTAAATATTTTAGGTTCCCTATGGGAATCAACATCTACATCACATACCACTTAGTCAAGCAGCTCTTCTTCTTTCTCTCAATTCTTCCCAACCCAAACATTGCAACATTTTTGTAACTCTACTCTTTTGTCGGAAATCACCCAGAACAAATCGAGCTGCTTTTCTTTGGATTTTTTCCACTTCTTGAATCAGGTAATCCTGGTGAGGGTCCCATACACTGGAACCATACTCTAGTTGGGGTCTTACCAGAGACCTATTTGCACTCTCCTTTACATCTTTACTACAACCCCTAAACACCCTCATAACCATGTGCAGAGATCTGTACCCTTTATTTACAATCCCATTTATGTGATTACCCCAATGAAGATCTTTCCTTATATTAACACCTAGATACTTACAATGATCTCCAAAAGGAACTTTCACCACATCAACGCAGTAATTAAAACTGAGAGGACTTTTCCTATTTGTGAATCTCACAACCTGACTTTTAACCCTGTTTATAAACATACCATTGCCTGCTGTCCATCTCACAACATTTTAGAGGTCACGCTGCAGTTGCTCACAATCTTGTAACTTATTTATCACTCTATAGAGAATAACATCATCCGCAAAAAGCCTTACCTCCGATTCCACTCCTTTACTCATATCATTTATATATATAAGAAAACATAAAGGTCCGATAATACTGCCTTGAGGAATTCCCCTCTTAATTATTACAGGGCCAGATAAAGCTTCACCTACTCTAATTCTCCAAGATCTATTTTCTAGAAATATAGCAACCCATTCAGTCACTCTTTTGTCTAGTCCGATTGCACTCATTTTTGCCAGTAGTCTCCCATGATCCACCCTATCAAATGCTTTAGACAGGTCAATCGCGATACAGTCCATTTGACCTCCAGAATCCAAGATATCTGCTATATCTTGCTGGAATCCTACAAGTTGAGCTTCAGTGGAATAACTTTTCCTAAAACCGAATTGCCTTCTATCGAACCAGTTATTAATTTCACAAACATGTCTAATATAATCAGAAAGAATGCCTTCCCAAAGCTTGCATACAATGCACGTCAAACTTACTGGCCTGTAATTTTCAGCTTTATGTCTATCACCCTTTCCTTTATACACAGGGGCTACTATAGCAACTCTCCATTCATCTGGTATAGCTCCTTCGGCCAAACAATAATCAAATAAGTACTTCAGATATGTTACTATATCCCAACCCATTGTCTTTAGTATATCCCCAGAAATCTGATCAATTCCAGCCGCTTTTCTAGTTTTCAACTTTTGTATCTTATTGTAAATGTCATTGTTATCATACGTAAATTTTATTACTTCTTTGGCCTTAGTCTCTTCCTCTATCTCGACATTATCCTTGTAACCAACAATCTTTACATATTGCTGACTGAATACTTCTGCCTTTTGAAGATCCTCACATACACACTCCCCTTGTTCATTAATTATTCCTGGAATGTCCTTCTTGGAACCTGTTTCTGCATTAAAACAGCTATACATACCCTTCCATTTTTCACTAAAATTTGTATGACTGCCAATTATGCTTGCCATCATGTTATCCTTAGCTGCCTTCTTTGCTAGATTCAATTTTCTAGTAAGTTCCTTCAATTTCTCCTTACTTCCACAGCCATTTCTAACTATTTCTTTCCAGTCTGCACCTCCTTCTTAGTCTCTTTATTTCTCTATTATAATAAGGTGCGTCTTTACCATTCCTTACCATCCTTAAAGGTACAAACCTGTTTTCGCATTCCTCAACAATTTCTTTAAACCCATCCCAGATTCTGTTTACATTTTTATTTAGCGTTTACACCATCATAGTGTCCACGCAGGGGAATCCTCATCATCTTCAACACCGCAAGGAAAGGCCCAGAAGATCATGGAAGCCACTTAGGAAATTTTAATGAACAAGTTGTTTGCTGCGTGGTAAATAATTTCTGCATCACAGATAAAAGGATACTTACTTTAAAGATTTGCATAAAACTACAGACTTTAATAAATTTTTTCGCATTCTAGGATTTAGGTGGAAAAAGACGAGGAATAACCTAAAAGTACTCCAGAAACAAAGCAGTGTGAGGTCCAAATGAATTGCTTACTTAACAATTATTCAAATATACAGGAATGAGTGTCGTCTGATTGTCTATATGGACGAGACACGTTCGCACTTCTCAAACAGCACCAGACGGATGGAGTGACAATTCACTGCAGAGCCTGTTTAAACCTGTTTCGAAAGGAAACAGAATTATTATCATCAACCATGCTAGTGGGGAGGACAGTTTTGTACTGAATGCCTATGTAAGACTTTACAAAGGAAATTTAATATGCCCTCCTATTCAATACATATATCATCTTGTAATGCCTATATAAGATTTAAATCTGGCCAGAAAACAGGGGATTATCACAATGATATGGACTTTGTTCCTTACCACAACAAGCACCAACTTGTGCTCCCACATCAAACTCTACAAGGAGTGAAATGATGTCCTGGTTAACAGAAAAGGGATTATCTTTCCACAAGGACATGCTTAGACCTCAGTTACATTAATCAAAATAAACAAACCAGTCCAGTGCACTTTAAAAATGGACATTATTTTAGCCAAACATGGTCATACCACATTACGTCTTTCTCCATGACACCCAGAATTGAATCCTATATAACTGATATGTACAAGTGTCAAAAACAGCGTTTCTGAACATAATGTGACATTCAGAATGGGTGCGTTATTAAAACTTACAGATGAACAAATGGCTTCCATCACAAAAGCGGACTGGAAGAAACGGTGAGAGCACATAATGAAAATTGAAAATGAAAAATGAAAATTGGACCAAGCACAGAAGATGATCATAAACGCCGGAAGTGACACGGACTCGAATACTGACAGTGATCAAAGCAATACCGATACCGTAAGCGAAGGTGATGATAAATCGACTGACACTGCCAGCAGAAGTGAAACAGACACGGCTACATTACATGAAGAAACATCGGGAGAGGCATTTTCTAAACGTGTTCCAATGTGTGGAAATAGTGACAGTCTTTTGTCAAGCGATTAACGTGCTATGTTATGTGTAATGTGCAATTGTATGTGTGTGTAATTATTGAAAGGTTCTGTGAAACAGTAATGACACAATTTACCGTAAGATTGTATGTTTCATGTGGTTGGGCTTCTAAAATATCCTTGGCATAAACTCTCCTATATATGCTCATCATGCTTGTCACCCTCCACCGCATCGCTCTTCCCCGCCGTGTTATTCCCCTCCTGCACATACGAGTGTTCACCACTATTTGCATGACCTGTACCATCAATGTATATGGTCACGCGTGGAAGATTCTCATTTTTCAAAACACCTCTGCTTATTAATATTATTCTGTGCCCCACTTGTATTTAGCCAGTGAACTGTGATTACAGTAATAAAACATACAAAACAACTTCTCACTGGTAAAATTGTTCAGTGACACTTGTGCTGGTTTTGCAGTGAGAAATTTACAAAAAAAAAAAGAATAAAACTTTGTTCCTGGAGCACATCAGTGCTGAAATTCAGTGTAACCTAAAATATGTTTTTAATACATGAATGCATAATTCAGGATATTCTTTGCAGAATTTACATCAAATTACTTTTTTTCTGAAATTCACCCTCCGCGCTCAGCCATAATACATCGCCGCCCACGAAGGGTTAATAGGTTACAGATATGCCAGTGTTCAGTGTGTTAAATTTGTGAGTGTGGGATAGTTCTTTTATTTTCCTTGCTAATCTTAGTGCTTTGTTTTCATGTTTCATGAATATAGACATAGCCGAAGTAATGTAAATGCTTGCGTATGATCATTTAATCCTCTGTCTGAGTCTTGCAATTTTTCGACTGAACTTGACATTCGTGAGTGATTCATTCAGCTGGTGTGGCTGCTATTCATTGATATTATGTAGAAACAAAGTTGAATATCATTTGTTTAACACTTGGCAACATGCATTAAAACTGAAAGTAAAAACTACACTAGTGTCCAAAAGTTAAGCATAAGTTACGAGTAAGCAGGGCAACAGGAAATAGACCGCAAATCGTGTGACATGCACCTACCAACCTTACATGTTAGCTCTGTACAGGAAAGGAGTGTTCCCTGCTTTAACCGCAAGGTAAACACAGCCAGTGCCTGCGCCCCATATTCCCTCAGTCGTGTTTGCCCTGCTACAGTGTGCGGAGTGTAGCCTCGTGGTGAACGTGACAACATAATGGCATGACGACGCCATTTGTACCCCGTTTTGCAGGGTAGAATACTCGGCTGCCTGGAAGCAGGTCAGACACAGACTGAAGTCGCCGTATCCTTGGATGTGTCACAAAGTGTCATTTCCGGGCTTTGGAGACGATTTCGAGACACAGGAGATGTTAGTCGTAGGCCAGTACCAGGTCGATAAGTGTAACCACCCCACAACAGGATTGATATCTGGTCTTAACCGCCCGACGAAATCGGAGTGCACCTGCAAGACAATTGTCGGCAGAGCTTGCAGTCGTCCCAGGGGTTGCCGTTTTCCGGCAAACTGTGTATCGGAGGCTCAGAGCAGGGCTGTTTGCCCGACGTCCAGCGGTGTGCGTCCCGCTCACTCTAGCACAGAGACGGGCCCGTTCACTGTGGAGCCAAACATCGAAACTGGACAATGAATGAATGGAGGCATGTGCTCTTTACATATTATGATGATGATGATGATGCTTGTTGTTTAAAGGGGCCTAACATCGAGGTCATCGTCCCCTAATGGTACAAAATGAAATAACAAAAAATTCAAATTCATCCACTGACCAAAATAAAATTTCAAAAAATTGTCATGAAGAATGAATGGATGGACATGAACCCTACAAAAAAAAAACAGTGGATCAGACTCAAAAAGAAGGTAGTTAATTAGAGTATTACTGACCAAGGGACCATTTATAAAGCATAATGATGCTTGATGTCTGAATGGGTGCTAAATTCACGTCTAAGGCCCCACAGAATGGTACATGTCGCGAGTAAAGTAGAACCATGGTATTTGTCATTTTGGGGTACTGATCAAAAGTAGCGAAGACTCACGGTGGTCCACACAAGATGGTACTACTCACAAGTATTGCAATTCGTACAGGGAATGCAGACCTATGGTGTTCCTCACACAATGGCGCCACTCATAGCCAACGCAAACCGGTAAGGTTCCTCACCTAGGTGTACTAGACACGGGCGCCGGTATTCCCGTGGTGTTCCTCACATAGTGGGTACCAATCACAGGCAACGCTGACCCACGGTGCCGCTCATATAGCGGTACAACTCACAGGCTACGCCCAGACACGCGGTGTTGCTCACATGGGTACAACGCACGGGTACTGGAATCCACCAGGCCAGGCTTTTTACTGCAACTAATCGCAAACCTATTTCGTACCAATTTAGTGATACTACTCACAAGTACATGCAACCCATGGTGTTCCCCGCATGATGATACGAATCAAGAGTAGTTTCATGGTTCTAATTCAATCATCCCTTGGTCGCCCCTTACGACAGGCAGGGGATACTGCGGGTGTATTCTACATGTGCGTCCCCCACCCGCTGAGGGTAGAGTGTTTGGTCCGCAAGAGGTATTTTATTTCCCTCAAGTCCGCCGGCAAGCCGGTAGGACCCCCCTATCCGCCACCTGGGATGCACCACGTGGGAGATCACCTCTCCCCTTGCTACACCTGCGTAGCAGGTTCGTGGTCTTTACAGATGAATCCCGCTTCAGTTTGCAGAACAATTCCCGTTGCACATTAATCTGGAGAGAACCGGGTAGCCGATACAATCACAGGAACATTGTGGAACGGGACCAGTATGGTGGTGGTAGCGTCGTGGTATGGAGCGGCATCATGTCGAATGGCTGTACGGACCTGCACATTTTCATGGGTGGTCCAAGGAACACTCTTAACGCTCGGAGATACAATGATGAGGTACTGAGACCACATGTTCGACTCTTCAAGAGGTCCGATTGGTCCAGACTTCCCCTTAATGGATGATAATGACTGATTACACCGCGCTGCTCTGGTGGATGAATTTCTGGCTGAGGAAGACATTCATCACATGGACTGGCCAGCGAGGTCTGCGGATCTGAATCCTATAGATCGTGCCTGGGATGCATTGGGGAGGCGAACTGCGTCCCGCCAGCCCCCACCAAGACCTTTGCATTTCCCTTTTGGAGGAATGGGATCGACTGCCATAAGAGCCCTTGGACCATCTGATAGAAAGCATGCCACGTCGCTTCTAAGCATATGTGGCCGTTAGGAGTAACCATACACCCTAATAACAGCATATTTTGTTGTGGAAGACAGTGCCAAGTTTTGCTAGTTGTCGTCAAAGGTGTACCTTAGCTATCAGAACCTTTCTGACACTGCTATTTTGGACAAGTTCTGTTCTTTTGGACACTACTGTATTTACTAACAATACCAATTACTGATGACACACCGAGCAAAGGAGGCATAAGGGGTTGTATTTGATTTAGGAGTTTGGATATTGGTTTGTCTATAGCATGCTCACTGAAGCGAGGTGTAAGGAGTTAGACTTGATTTAGGGATACGTGTGCAGACCTACATTAGGGGATGAGATTAGCTCAGTGGCTTAGATGCTGGCTTCCCACCCAGAAGGCTCAGGTTCGAATCCAAGCTGATCATGGGTAGAGATTTTCATCTCAAGAATCAAGCAGCATCTGGGGCCTGTTCCACGAACGCACTTTGCAACTTTGCACTTTTCAAATCTTGCAAAGTGCAAAGTCTTTCTGTTCCACCATGATCTAGGTATTACTTTTCAATTTCTTTGCAAAGTGAAAAGTCTTTGCGTATGAGTGAACCGATCATGTTTATTCCATGGTCAAACTGTATAATACTCCATGATTTTAATACTTTATTTTTCGCGGTGAATTTGACGATAATTGTGGTACCGGCAGTTTTAAAGTTTTGATCATGGGAAAGAAAGAAAATTACAAGAAGCTAGCGGTGTTGGAAGTTGTCAAGGAGAAACGGGACATTCTTTTTGGCAACTTCAAAAATAATCTATCACATGATGACAAGCGATCCGCTTGGACTGAAGTTCTAAAGAAAGCTCAGTCTTTGCAGTTAGCTGGAGCCGAAAAATCTTGGACGTACGCGAGGGATAATCTATTTGGATTATGGAAATGTTGTGCACTAGTACGTAAATATTTACGTTTTCATTAAATGCATTAATCGAGAATATATCGCTTAAATCAATTCATATAACCTCACATATGTCGATGCAGCATGTTACATAAAATTGTAGGTAATGTAGAAGTGATTGAAGAATATATGAAATGATTTCTTCTTACCTATATATCACGTCTGAAGCATTAAATTCTTGCTTTTAGGCAAAAAGAGATAATGATAAGAAAACTGGAAGTGAAGGAGGGAAAAATAAACAATTGGATGAGGTGGATGCTGCTATCTTTGACATCCTGCAGAAAGATTCGGCCGTTTTAGACGGGCTGAATCTTCCTGAAAGCTACATGGAAGATCAAGTGACCGTGGAGCCAATACCGACTCCTGGTGAACTTCCCAGTAGCGAAAACCTCGAAAACCTACAAAATACACCGAGGAGAAAGAAAAGGAAGCTGTCGAATTCGCCGCGTCCTATTGCTAACATTGAAGAAGATAAGGTGACAAAAAAACTGAGGCAGGAACTTCTCCGTGTGGAAATTTACCACAGGAAATTGCAAACTCTGAAGTTGGAAAGGGAATTGGAGATACCACCATCAGAATTTACTAGTGACATTGCAGCTTCTGCTTCGCAGAATTTTGTCTATAATACAGACGAATACATAGCCAATGAAAGTACCGAGTGATTGATTTGAACTTAAATTTCATGGTAACATTTTTATTATATGTAGATTAGTAGAAATATAGTATAGTAAATAAAAATTAATGTTATTAATATAGAAACAGATATTATTGTTCAGTTCAGTTAGTGAAATATCTCAATAACGAACTGAGTTTAGCAACGGCGTCTAAATTGGGTGTCACATCATTTCCAGGATTGGGGTCTTCATTTTCATCCATCAAGGTAAGTAAGTCTTCATTTTCTCTTCCAACCTTACGTGCAATATTATGCAATGCAATACACGCTAAGACCACCTTTCCCGCTTTTGTTGGACATAATCGAAAGTGGTTTAAGCAGGGAAAACGTTCCTTTAAAATTCCGATACTGTTCTCAACAATATGCCTTGTTAAATCGTTGCTCAACAGCATCGTCAGGATTTCTATTAAGAGGGGGTATTGGCCACTCTTTTAGTCCATAGGCACTGTCACCTAATATAACTGCTCCTGGGAAGGGCCTCCAACCTGAGTCAAAACGTCTACATACGGCAGTGTTTCTTAAGACCCTGGAATCGTGCACGCTACTCGGCCAACTAGCATTAGCACTGTAGAAGGTCAAGTCTGCGCCACTAATCACCATAATATTGAGAGAATGATGCCCACGTCTATCAACATAAACCACCTCGTGCTCAGTAGGAGCATCAATATTAATGAGAGTACCGTCAACACATCCACACACAGAAGGAAAGCCACCCTTCATTAGAAATTCCGTCGCTATATTATGTGGATTATCAGGCCAACGTACTATGTTAGGAAATATTACATGTACTATAGCATCTACGACTTTAGTAACAGTTCTGCAAACAGTTAATTTTGATGTCCCATGCATTGCTGCCACACCATGCAGCTGGGCACCATTTCCTAACCAATGTAAGCATATCAGAATTTGTTCCTTTTCGGAAAGGGATTTACTTCTTTTTGTTGCAGGTTTCAATAAATGACCAATCATTTCAAGAATATAGTCAGCCTGTAATGGGGTAACACGAAAACACTCGCGAAATTCTGTCGAAGTGAGGTTATGAAAATTAATCCTATCTTTGTATGTTCTCTTGTTGGATTCTTCATCACTGTCCTCACTTGATGATAACAAAAGCTCTCGTCGTAACATGTTTATATCACTAAACCAAATTCTAGGCCGAGAAACTAGTGTACATACTTGTTAATTCACAACTGAAAAGTGAATCATCTCTTTGCAAAATTTCTGAAAACTTTTCACTTAATTACTTTGCACTTTGCATTTCTGTACCAATGGAGGAACATAACAGGCTTGAAAAGTGAAAAGATTCCTAACTTTTCACTTTGCAAGCTAAATCTGAATAGTGATGGTGGAACAAAATCTGAAATGAAAAGTGCAAAGTTTGTTCGTGGAATAGGCCCCTGGCTTCAAAACCCCAGAAGAGGGCTGTGAGCCCTAACTTCGCTACATACAATAAATAAATAAATTTAAAAAAAACCAAAATAAGCATGGGTGGCTCCAGCAACCACAAAAATAACTGGGGAAAGCTGAAGAAAGTTTTGTGTAAGCCTATATTAAGGTTTGAAAGAGCACTTGTTTATATTAGTCATTTAGGATTGTTTATTGTGCTCCAGTTAGTAATGACTTCTGTATTGAATTCTGGCACTGATGCCATATTTTATCAATTTCAGCTGACAGCAGTGGCTGTTACAAGGAAAACAAGATAGGATTGATATCATTTTATTTATCTTTCAAAATAATGAAATTTATGCTGATTGCCCTAGAGAAAAGTGTACCATACTCCGTTAACTGTGATATTACAGTTGTAGGCATACAAGTCTCATCTTCATGCCCGTCGCAGGACATCTCTGTCTTTTGCTCATACCTTCATTCATCAAAAGGTTGTATCCCTTCTTTTTTTCTCATATTACAGGTAAAAGGGAATAGTCACATAGCTGTACTGTTTATAATGAACACCAAACCCAAGCAAAATAAAAATACTAACCCCAGGAAGAATAAAGAAAAAGTCTGATGTACTTTAAACTGAAAATTTGCCACTACATACAGTAGCCATGAAGAGTAATAATTACTACAACATACAAGTAGTGAATTTCAAATAGTATGATATATTTAGAACAAGATACGCTAAAGATCTTCACAAAGGGGCTCTTACCTTAACATATTCTGAACACTTTCTGGAGTAATAGATTGAATGAACAAACAACCAACTTCTCTAATATTGACAAAACAAATTACTACTACAACAAACAAACAAAAATCTAGTGGAACAGACTGTAATGATATTCTATGAGAGTGAAATAAAAGAAAGAAGTTACTACTGGAAATCTGCATCGCACACACGCAAACACACAATATTCATATAAAAGTTCTCCTAGTTCTTTTGTGTTTCATAAAAACAGGTCTCTGGCATAATATAGCCACAAAATCATGTGGACACAAATTTCTCCAGTCTTTTAGCTCAGCGCCTGCCTCTTCCTCTTCCACGACCACGTCCACGAGCTCTTCCACGCCCTCTACCTCGGCTGGCTCCTGCAACACAATTCAGAATACAAATCAGAATAACAACATGTGATAAAGAGAAGTAAATTTGTGGAAACCAATAATCTAAAGACATTCACTCAAAAGTAGTTTAATGCTAAATAACAAAGGTGAATACAGTACATTTGTTGAACAGAATGACAACTAACAATTCATACATACAAATGAAAGTATTGGTGCTCTAGCAAGATATTCTAATTCTTACTAAGCAGGAACTGCCGTATATATGCAAATACTCCACGCTAACAAATAATTTGTTAATCCTAATTTTAGGAGAAAATTAAAAAATGGAAAGGATTTTGGCTTTGTGATTTATTTACAAGAAATTGATCCTATATAATTTATGTATTCCAAAACTGAATAGAATATATATCTGTTTTAAGAAACGCATCATAATCTTCACATGCTGCTGCAAAGCATCTGAGAACAGTTTTTATCTATTTAATCTTAATGTGTGCAATAAAATACTGAAGTCAATACAGTTAATTTAATGCTTCCATACTTCTATTCATCATCACATCCATCATCATCACTAAGGGAAGAATCATATTTGTTGTTGCCATCAATTTAATGTGTGCAATAAAATATTAAAATCAATACAATAATGATATGCTCCCATACTTCTATTCATCATAATCACCAGTGGAAAAATCATATTTGTCGTTGCCATCTTACCCCAGCATGTCACCCTCAGTCCCTTCAAGTGAACAGCGATGTCCGGCCTCGAACTGTGTGGCTCACAACACAGTTCATTCATCTCTCTCTCTCTCTCTCACACACACACACATGCACGCGCACACACACACACACACACACACACACACAACTAGTCAATCAAATAAGAATGTAACACTAGATTTCTTATTGTATTGAATAGGATGAACCACGTTATTTGTTATTTCAATTTAATTGTGATACAGTTCAATACAGAACACCAGGAAATTATCTTTAAGTTGCTTTACATCGCACAGACACAGATAGGTCTTATGGCGACAATGAGACAGGAAGGAGCTAGGAGTGGGAAGGAAGCGGCCGTGGCCTTAATTAAGGTACAGCACCAGCATTTGCCTGGTGTGAAAATGGGGAAACCACGGAAAACCATCCTCAGGGCTGCCGACAGTGGGGTTTGAACCTACTACCTCCCAAATACCGGACACTGGCCGCACTTAAGCGACTGCAGCTATCCAGCTCGGTAATCAAAGAGTATCTAGCAGGGAATAGTATCCTCCTGTGATCAAAGGAAGTGTATACTCCCTGGCTTGACAGGTAGTAATCGGACATGGCTGCATGCAATGACATTATTTAGGATGAAAATTACATAAATCAGAATAAGTGTTAGTCATTTAGCAATCTCCTAAGTACAGAATATATTGCAGGTTAGGGTAAGCCTTCACCTGTAATTACTGGAGTGATCGTTTAATGATTTGATGTTATGACTGCTAAAGTTGGCTAAATTTATAGACCTATCAATATCCCACGATTCACCGGCAGGTAATTCCAGAGAAAAACTGTTTTTTAGTAAATTGTTTTAAGCCGGACTGAGTGGCTCAGACGGTTAAGGCGCTGGCCTTCTAACCCCAACTTGGCAGGTTCGATCCTGGCTCAGTCCGGTGGTATTTGAAGGTGCTCAAATACAACAGCCTCGTGTCGGCAGATTTACTGGCACGTAAAAGAACTCCTGCGGGACTAAATTCCGGCACCTCGGCGTCTCCGAAGACCATAAAGTAGTTAGTGGGACGTAAAGCAAATATTTAAAAAAAAGCTTTAATATATAGATGGCCTCTGTCCTCAATCCCAGTTCTACACTCTTCTCAACTCCCATTGAGCTTGTTTCAGCTGGAGGGCTGGGCTTCAATACTCGATGAGAGGCCATCTTGACAAATCACCAGCTTTGATGTGGGAAGGATAGGACAAGAATAAAGATGGATAAACACAGGAAGGAGGAAGAGACAAAATGATAAAGACCAGGTCTTTTACTACCTTTACCCTTTGTTCTCCTTCCTTTTCTTGGCTTAAACACATGCTTGTAACCACATGGGTACTTAGTTGCTTTGTAGTATGCAATGGAACTCCTTACGATGATAAAGCAGCCAATCGCGTGACATACTGTCCGTTATCTGGTTCTAGGCAGCAAGGAATGAGCCACGAGAAGAAATTCATCGCCAGATCTGTGATGTGTATGACCTCGACACTGTGAGTGATAGGGAAGTCCACAAGAAGGAAAGGTTATTAAAGGAAGGTCGGGAGAATGTTCATGACAGATCACGCTCTGGTTGGTCATCTCGACCAGCGATGATATTGTGTGTGAAGCTGACACCACCTTTCATGCAGACGGTCTACAATATCCTGTCACTTCACTTTCCATACATTTCAAGGTCAGTTTGCTACAAAATGATGTCAGAAATATTGAACTACAGAAAGATGTGCAATCCGTGGGTTACAAAGATGCTGACTGAGGAACACAAAAAAAGAGAGATGTGTTAGTGCTCCGACAATTTTGACTCAGTACCATGAGGATGACAATGCATTATTGGACTACATCGTCATGGTCTCATGACAAGGGTGTCCCAGTTGACCACCGAATCTAAGCAGCAATCAATGGAGAGGTGACAAACATCACCTCTCCAATTAAAGTGAATTTCAAACTGACTTTCTAAAGTCGTGAGATTTTGGCAACCGTGTTTTGGGGCAGACGTGTTGTTCCGCTAATGGACTACTGTCCGTTGTGGATACATAAAACTTTACAAGGCTATTTGTTTTCAGGCAAAACAATTTAAAATATATAAATGACAATTTGTTATCGCATCTAGACTGAAAATTGGAACACAAAGACCATAAAATAATGTTCAACAATTTTTAATTTCCTTCCACTTTTACAGCCAAAAAGGTACGAGAGGGGAGGGGTCCAATATACGATACTTTTCGGCTATAAATTTTACATGTAAACATTCTACACTGTTCTTTAACAAACATGAATGTATTCTGACTTTTATTGGCTATTTTTGTTGGATGGCAGTACAGTAAAACCTCGTTAATTCGAAGTCGTTGGGACTCAAAAATCGGACTTCGAATTAACCGCCAATTCGCAATTCAGAAGTACCAACCCTTGCCGTGTTACAAAATATTCTGAGGCCCATTACTGCATGCAGTTAACCTTGATTCACAGTTTATACATTTCAAATGCCAAGGAAAAAGAACTATTTCCAAAATGTATCCAAGAAGGTGCATTTACAGTATTCAAATGATGCACTCGGATATCTCACTGGTAAACATAACCTCACGAAACAAAAGAAAGAAAAAAAAGCACGATTCAAAGACGAGGATAAATCTATGCTGGCTCCCATGTGCAAGTGCTTTATTAATTGGATTACTATACTGTATGCATTTTAGATGCCATGTATTTACACAGAAAGTACCCGATGCCCTTAAAATCGAACTTTCCTATGACTCTAACCTTGTACGATTTCCCGCCATGGCACTTCTCTCGTACTTCAGAAATGTAAACACTTACCGCGTCACAAAGTATTCTAAAACCCATTAATACATGCAATCACCTCGATTCACAGTTTAAACCTTTCACATGTCATGGAAAAAACTATTTCCGAAATGTATCCAACAAGGTGTATTTACAATGTTCAAATAATGCACTTGGATAAATCAATGAAAACATAACCTCACGCAACGAAAGAAAAAATCGCACAATTCAAAGACGAGGATAAATTATGCCGGTTCCCCTGTGCAAATGCATTATTTTTTGGATTTCTGTACTGTTTGCATTTTTAGATGCTTTGTACTGGCATGGAAAGTGCCCGACATTGTAGCTTATCGAACTTTCCTATGACGAGGGGATAAAGTATCTCGCTTCCATGTGCATTGCAAGGCACTACTATGACCCCCATCCCTCACCCTTGTACGATTTCCCGGCTGACAATTTCTCCTTTAAAACCATAAGACCGTTTGGGCTCGCATTAAAATAAAGCAATGCAGTTTCACCGACAATGACAATGTTGTTCGGTGCCTACGAATTTATTATATGAGGCCATTTTTTCGCCAACTGTCGGCATCGCCAGTGTTTGCGGATTCTGTTTTCCCGCACACTGCCTGTTGCGTGATATTACGGCGTTCCTTAAAAGGTTGAATACAAAAGAATTCCGATTTCATTCAACTTAGCAATCATGAAGCGCACTGTAGACCCACCGAGTGTAAGCGCGGAAAGCTACCCCTCCACGTTCCGGAACGCGCGTTCTATTATGACGCGGAGCGGATAAATTTTGAGTTGAAATTACTCTAACATACTATTGTTTTAAAATGTAAAGGCAGTTTCGAATTAAAAGTCTGAATTTCGGTAATGGGGCCTACATTGTACTTCGAATTACGAATTATCCGTATTTCGAATTAAACAATTGAAATAACATGCAAAACTGTATCTCATGTTTCCGGGAACAAGAGCTGCTTCGAATTAGGCGGGATTTTGAATTAACCGATTTCGAATTATCGAGGTTCTACTGTATCTATAAATTCAGAAAGGACAATTGTGAACACATGACTTTTAGGCCTAAATATATTGTAAATATAAACAATCAGCTTAATTTACCATATTAAGCAATATTAACACAAAATAAAGAAAAAGAACTTAATGGCCAGTCATTCGTCACTGTTAGTTGTATTTGACAGTTCGGAAAACACAGGAGCATTGTCGTACCTACGTTGCCAGCGTTCAGCTGATGCAATACAACTGCCCATGTAAAATGTAATACTGTACTCAGAAAAGCTAATGAATCATGGGGGAAAATAAATTCACAAAATATACACTTACTAACAACATTCAACACTAAAATGAGAATACAAGAATAAAGAGTGTGAGGAAATAACAGATTACTTAAAGATAAGGGATGGCACAGGAAGTTATGGCCTACAAAGTAAACACTCCAGTGATCTGTCACTCTTACCTCGTGTCTTTCCCGAAATAAAATGAGACATGGTATACACATGAGAACTAGATACACTAACCAACACATGAATATAAATAAAACTACAGCTACAATGAACTATTAAAACTATTAAAAAAATACTTTATTGTATTAACTTATGCTGTGAACTACGTTATCCTAGAGAGATGAAGACTAGAAGTAATAAAAAATACAAATTACTGATGAAAATGCACAAGACTGCGAACCATACTGAAAAACACACACATCGAGCGAGATAGCTCAAGCACGTGGTGAATGTACACAATGCAGGTGCAAACTAGGTTTCGAGATCGCGCTCAATATGAAAGTCTTTACGCTCAACCATAAATTGTTATGAATAGTAGCTAGGACCAAAATCAGCCAAGTCAATTTAGAAGCTATAATGTTCAGATTATAGTAGTCCTAATCACTGCTTTCATCTGAAACATCGTCTGTGCCGTCATTTTCCCCGCTGCCGTCGTTATCATCCCACGTGACGGCATCTTCATTGCCATCAAGAGCATTCGAGATCCTGTATTTTTTAAACTTTCTCAGCAAGTCCAAACTTACGATAATTGATCAAGGAGCACAGGTCCAACTCATAGATCAATTAAGGGACTTGGAAGTTGTGCATTCTTTAGTCTATTTTAGGTCAGCCATCTGTGACACGGGAAGTTGTGAAGATAAGAAGGCGGATTATGCTACGATGAATGGCTATGAAGCTGCTCATCAAGATCTGGCAAAACAGGGCGATCACTAACAATACAAAGATCCGCCTTGTTGAAACACTTGTGTTTTCTGTCTTCATATACAGTTGCAAAACTTGGGGTCTCAAGGCCAGAGACAAGCTGCATATTAATGCCTTCGAGCTCTGGTGCTGGCACAGCATGCTACACATCAAATGGACTGAAAAGGAACTAAGGCATCCATTATCAAAGAACTTTATATCTCCAAATGTCTTTCTTTCCATGTCAACCCAAAAAAACTTCCAGTTCTTTGAGGACACGAGACCGAGGGGAAAAACAGCGAGCAGGTGAATAGACCAAGTCAAGAAGAAAACCAATTCACTTCTTCAGCCTGGTTTAAGACAAGCTAGGAACTGAGTGGGACGGCAATGCTTAGTTCATGGGGTCACGGCGCTCAGCAATGAGTCCAACGACTTATGATGATGATACATTGTATGTCACATCAACGCAGAATATTGTCCTTGTTCTTTTGTGTTTTCTATCCATTTCTCCCCCCTCCCACACAGAATTTTTGCTGTGTTTCTCTTATTGTGTGTTCCTTTGGATGTTCCTATTTTTCTATATATGATCTGATTGGCACTGGTTTGTTTCTTTCCATTAATTATATTGACCCATTAGGTTCCTTTTCTCCTTGTGTGTTTGTCCTGAGTTCCTGGTCTTTTACCACCTGTTTTCATCTTTATCTTTTTTATCTCTTCCCTTTACCTGTGTATATGTGCCTTTTTTTTTTTCTTGTCCTACACTTCTCACATCAAGAAGGAAGGTCTGTCAAGATAGTCCCTAAATGAGTTTTGAAGCTTACCTCCCTGATGAAGCTGGGAAGCAGAAACAGGTTTGTTAGGGACAGAGAAGAAATGGATGTTGAACTGGGTTTGATGAGGAGAAAGTCAAAAACTATTTGAAGATGACAGTGTATGGAGACTGTCCTTGTCCTTTACTGTTCCTTTCTATTTCTCCATTTTCTCACACTGGCCTATCATTTTGCTTATCCTATTATGTGTTCCTTTCAATGTTCCTGTTTCTATCTTGCTATGTATGACTACAAAGAGCTATGCAGTATCTGGAAATCTTCATAAATTTCTTGACATCAGCAACCCTCCTCCACTACAGTAGCGTCTGACCAAGACCCCTTCCGCTGAGAAGATCCTTCTCTTCTCCATCGTAGCGCCTGACCAAGACTACTTCCACTGTGAAGATCCTTCTCTCCTCTGTCAATAAAAGCTGTGATCTTGTGAACCCATATATTCAAGACACAGGTAGATAATTTCAAGTATTTAGGATATGTATTCTCCCAGGACGGTAGTGAGGTGAGACTGAATCAAGGTACAGCAAAGCTAATGCAATGAGTTTGCAGTTGTGATCAACAGTATTTTGTAAGAAGAAAGTTAGCTCCCAGATGCATGGGCGCCCGCAGGATCTTTTCCTGGGGAGGGGGCACATTAACAATTTTCTTGAATATAAAAGCCAATATAACGTCAGCAACACTCAATTGTTTACAGAAATTTCCGGTTATAACAGATGCTAGATGGCTGTCAGCAAGTTCAGTTTATGAAATAACCTGGTATAATATTAAACAATTGAACATCAACCTTTTTAGAATTCCAATTGGGGGGGAACATGCCCAGATTCAACGATCTTTACACCGGTCTGTTTTCAGACCAACTTCGCTTTATGGGAGTGAAAGCTGGGTGGACTTTGGATATCTTACTCATAAGTTAGAAGTAACAGACAGGAAAGTAGTGAGAATGACTACCGGTAAAAACAGGTGGGAACAGTAGTAGGAGGATATTCTGAATGAAGTGATCAAAACCAAGTTAAGAATGAACTTCACTGATGAAGCTGTACGCATACATCGGTTACAATGGTGGGGTCATATGAGGCAAATGGAGGAAGATAGGTTACCTAAGAGAATACTGGACTCGGTCATGGCTTCTAACGATTTAAATATAAGAGGTATAGAACTAAACAAGGCCAAAGAACTAGGTACAAAATGAGGATTGTGGCAGCATTTAGTGCATTCATAGAGGCTAGCAGACTGAAAGCTCAAAGGCATCGGTCTATACCGAAGATGTAAGAATCAATATCAATCAATCACCACTGAACTGCATATAAAGCTACAAGCAAGGACAGGAAAATATGTATACAAAGAATGAGCTCAATGAGAAGCTGCAGCGTAAAGCAGGAGCAGACAGGAGACCAAAGGATAAATTCCACATAACCACACGCTGCACCATCACAGACTACTATTCTACTAATTAATTCCAATTTTCCCAAACTCACTTCTCATTCCTGGACAAGCTTAAGTCTGGTTCCCAGCTTAGCTCTAAGTAGACGGCCATCCATTCTCTTTGAGAAGGTCATTATTAAAAGGTCTTCAGTTTTTATGTGTGAAATGTCTTCTACCACCAGAAAACACCTAAAACTCTTGCCTGTATTCTTTCCTGAATTAACACAAATTTCTTAAGACAAATAGTTTCCACACCAACATGGGGATATTTTAGGAAGGGTCCATGAAACTCTTGAGAATGCCCCTCCTGATGAAGCCAGGAAGCAGAAAGAAACTTGTCGAGCGTTGAAAAGAAACAGGATTTGCCGATCAAATGTTCATGAGAGATGGAATTAGTATTTCTGAGAATGCAACTAGTAAAAAGTTAAACTTAGAACCACTGTGCTAGGATTCAATGCCACAACCTTCCACAGAGCAGCATACAAAGCTATCCCCCATCCTTTCCTGAATTTATAATGTGTATTATTACATATCTTCTCAGATTTCCCAAACTTCTTGGTGAGATTAATTAATAAAACATTACCTCTTGCTGCTTCTTTCTTCTTTGCCTTTGCTTTGGGAGTATCATCTATGAGAAGTGTCTCTAGTGGCAACGAATCAGGAAGGATATAATAACGAATGTTGTTCCCTCGGATGCTTAGGGTTTCCAACTGGACTGGATCCCTGTTTTTAATAGTCATTTTTACTGCTTTCAAGTGAGTGTTCATCGCAACATCCACTCCTGTAACATAAATATCGTGGTCAGTTCAAAGATGAAATAACACAGAAGAGTGTAAGAGATTACAAGAAAAATATTACTATTAAGCTATTTTCAAACAACAGGGTCATTATAAAGTCCTGCAATGGAATGAGTATAATCAAATAATTTACAATCACAAGATATTTCAATCAACAAAATATGCATTAATTAATAATCACTCACAGAAATGTGCACCCTTGTGTACATATCAGGTCCATTAAATAATTATTCACAGAGCAAGACATTTATTGATATTTAAGTTCAATAACCTTAACATCATTATCATGGACTACATTTAACAAAACAAAAATGTATTTATCAGGCCATAAAAGAATGGAGCAGTAAGAGCAAAGTGCAAAAGAAATATGGCAAGTGACCAAGCGAGTTGGCCGTGCAGCTGTGGGCACACAGCTATGAGCTTGCACTTGGGAGATAGTGGGTTCAAATCCCACTGTCGGCAGCCCTGAAGATGGCTTTCCGTGGTTTCCCATTTTCACACCAGGCAAATGTGGCTGTAAATTAATGAAGGCCAGAACCGCGTCCTTCCCACTCCTAGTCCTTGCCTGTCCCACCGTCGCTGTAAGACCTACCTATGCCAGTGCGACATAAAGCCAAATGTAAAAAAATAGGGCAAGCCTTTCTTTCCTGTTCCTTCAGCTGCCTTCACTGGCCTACCACTGTGTATAACCTCACCTGAGTTCCTATCCTGCCTAGCTTAGTATGCATTATAATAAGCAAGCCTCAGAAAGAAAAAGAAACTTAAATAATAGGAAAACACTTTGTGGATTCCCAAAGTATGGGATTGGCCATTTCAAATTCACAATTATTCTTCTCTGCTTTTTCCACACTCGTGGGGTCATGGTTTGGGTGTGAACTGTGCCACATAGCTGGACCTGGTCAAATTTTACAACTAGAGTGTTACTTGTGCTCTGAAAAGTTTATTGAATATCGCGGAAGTAGGAGGCTACCAGGAAAAAAAAAAAAAAAAAAAAAAAAAAAAAAAAAAAAAAAAAAAAAAAAAAAAAAAAAAAAGACATTTATCAAGCGGTGAGTGTCATCAGAGACTGTTTTCATACCCTGAAATGTGTTGTAGAACATGAGAATAGGCATAATAAAATCTTACAAGATGAGGTTATGGAAGGAGTGAGGAACAAGGAAGAAGGGACAACAGAGCACAGATTACTCCATGACAGAGAGCAGGACAGAGGGACAACTAGCACCATCTGATGACGTAATACAGGCAACTACAAGCAACAGCAGCCTCATGCCTAGATGGGGAAGTGAGAGCGGCAGCCAGCTTATACAGACACCTGCCAGGGAAAAGCCGAACGACCATAATGACGATACATGCAAGGTATTGGAAGACAAAATCATAGAATACATCAACCAACAAATGAAATTAATAATGAAAAACTTCACATGAAATATCAAAAAGATGATCGCAGAGGAAATTGCAACCCGAACCCGAAACCTCAACAAGGAAATACAATACTACACTCTGCCAACCTTACCGAGAAGCATCCACCTAACACCAATATTCAGAAGGGACCCAACATCAACATGGGAGAGGGTAAAAGCAGTGAGAGATACATCAAAGCGGAAAATTACCCCCCACTGAAAACAAGCGGACCAACCCAAAACCGAGAACAAGACAGGTCAACGGATACAACAACTGAAGAGCCATGGAGGCTGGCATACCAGAGAAGGAAACTACGACAGGCGCGACAACAAGCTACTGTGACCGGCACTGGATCGGGAGACGAAGATCTACAAGCAGTAGACAAGATGGCTTGGCTTTTCGTGGGAAGAACAAGGCAGGAAACCACAGAAGAGACAATAAAGAAATTCCTTGCCAAGAAGGAAATTGCAGGAAACGTTATATGCGAGGAAATGGTATTGAGATACAACACCAAATTTTTCACGGTAGGAATACTGCTGAAGTACCCAGAAAGAGTAAATGACACAAATTTCTGGCCAGTAGGAATACCCGTCAGACGCTTTTAGTTTTTTCGGAGGGACAAACGGGTATGCTCGAATAAGACACATACGAGTCAGCCAGAGAAAGGGAAAACGAAGTACAGAGAAAAGGAAAGGCAAAAAATTATCAACGTTTAAAAAATTCAATGAGTATGGCACCAAAAGACTACATCAGCCCTGTCCAACGCGGCGCCCGAAGTGCCCTTCACAATTAATTTTCAAATTAAATTTGAAAACAATACTTTTGAATTTCAATAAATATTCTTACTTTTCCCTTAAAAATACCGTCCTCAAAGTCAGGAAATTTGTTATATCCGTACCTCCAAATACACAAAGAGCTTTGAGTAAACCATAAATGTGATCTATGCCTAAGTGACTCGTGTCCGATATTAGTGAAGAGATAGAAGAAAGGTTCAGAAAGAGAGCTATTCGACATGTAAGTAGTTGCGACAAACGGAAATCCTCCGCGGGCGGCGGCTAGCGCCAGGTATAAGGGGTGGTGGTGATTTTTGTTTTAAGAGGAAGTACGAGGTAATCATCCTCTCTGAACAAATTAGGGGAAAAGAAATTTAATATATAAAACAAAATTATTTATTCAACGAAGGAATTTTGAAACGCAGTACAAAATTAAACAAAAAAACAATTATAGAATTAAGCCGAAAAGATTACCAGCGTAACAAAAGGGAACGTATACGTTCCCTAAGTAACAGTACACTTGTAATTTATATACCCTTGATAAGTCCAGTCGCACATAAAGCGGATGACGAGATCAGCAGTAGTCGCGTAATCTGCTAGTAAACATATCAGATGTAAGGCTTTTCAGGCGTCTGCTCTATTAACCAGCATTTCGTCTTAGGTCTGACACTAGACTCGTCAGAGTGGGATGTGTCAGACCCTACCCACTGACGCTGGGTGTATGCAGGTGAGTTTATCAGAAGCCTATATAGAGGCACAGTCTGATAACTGCATACGGGAGACAAATCTCCACAATGGAACTATTGCCCGCCTAGCTGCGTTCGAGTGTTTCCTGCAGGCCGAGGCTCCGTCTTAGGCCAGAGAGATCGGTGCACTCTGTGAGGATGTGGGCCACGGTGAAGTCGGCACCACAAGAACACACTGGGGGGGGTCTTCCCTCTTCAGGAGATAAGTGCGTGGATCGTAAATGACCTATCCTCAGCCTGCACAGTACTATGGCCTCTCTCCGGAAAGAGAACCGCCACACGGTAGTTGTCTTCTTAATTGCTCTCAGCTTGTTGGGACTTCGGATATCTAGCCACTCCGATTCCCAGGACGCCAAGATGGTTCGATGTAGCTGAGAACAAATATCCTTGGCAGGTACACTGACTGGTCTTGGAGGTAAAAGTACAGCTTCCTTTGCAGCTTCATCCACAAGTTCGTTTCCTGCAATCCCAATGTGGCTTGGTAGCCACGTGAAAGTGATTCTGGTGCCAGCATCCATTAACCTGGCTAGAAGGTCATGTATCTGCTGTACCAGCGGGTGTTGCAAGAAACAGGTTTCAATAGACTGCAGAGAGCTTAACAAATCGGTACAGACAGGAAAGTGGCTTCTTTCGTCACGCAGTGCAAACTGCAGAGCCTCTAAGATGGCATAAAGCTCTGCAGTATACACGCTACATACTTTAGGGAGCGAGATCTTCGTGCTCATATCATCAATGACGAAAGAGCAACCAATATTATCTCCGATTTTAGAACCATCCGTGAAGATATGTCTCATAGCCTCCGATAAACGGAGGAATCCGTGTTCACCTTGGGTCTACGGAGCAGATCTAGACGTATATCCGGTCGCGGAACCAACCACGGAGGTACCTTGCTAAGAGTTTGTTCAAGACAACCACCGATATCGATATTCAAATCATGACACAAGCTATCAATCCGAAACCCAATCGGCCGTGTGGCATTAGGCCGGTCTTGGCACCTCTGGTGGTATAGGATATAGATGCATTGATGGCTTGGATGTAGCAGCATTTCACAAATTTTGGCAGCGTACGTGAGAAGTAACTGCTGCCTCCTTATCCGTAAAGGTGGAATTCCCGCTTCAGCGAGTAAGCTGGGAATGGGGCTAGTACGGAAAGCTCCCGTTGCCAGCCTTACTTCACTATGGTGAATACTGTCTAAAAGGTTCAGCATAGATTTTGATGCCGAGCCATAAGCCGCACTTCCGTAGTCTATTCAGGAGAGGACTGTTGCCGTGTAAAATCGTAGCAGTACCGCACGGTCAGCCCCCCACGAGGTGCCGCTGAGAAACTTAAGCATGTTAAGTCTCTTCATGCAGGCAACCTTCAACTGACGGATGAGGGGCTGCCACGTTAGCCTCTTATCAAAATGGAGACCCAGGAATCTGCAGGTGTCAACCACTGGTAAGACACTGTTTTGCAAGTGGAGCTCTGGTTCGGGATGCACAGGCCGACGTCGACAGAAGTGTACAACTGAGGTTTTCGCCGCTGAAAATCGAAAACCATGTTGCAGGGCCCATCTGTCGACTCGGTTAATAGCTTGCTGTAGCTGTCTCTCAGCAAAGGCCACCCTTCCGGAGCTGTAATGTAGAGCTAAGTCGTCTACATACAGCGATGGAACTACTGCAGGCCCAGCAGCGGCAACTATGCCGTTGATGGCGATTGCGAACAGCGTGACAC
Organism: Anabrus simplex; assembly: GCF_040414725.1. Lineage (NCBI taxonomy): Eukaryota > Metazoa > Arthropoda > Insecta > Orthoptera > Tettigoniidae > Anabrus > Anabrus simplex. The sequence goes on from NC_090268.1 coordinate 332,299,760, forward strand.
TCAGTGCAGATCCCTGAAGTACTCCATTTTCCTGAACGTAATATTGAGAAAATGCATTCCCTACTCGGACTCGAAAGAGACGGAGGGACATGAAGTTCTCAAAAAACGTTTGCAAATTTCCATGAAATCCCCACTGGTGTAGTGTGGAGAGAATCCCATATCACCAGGTAGTGTCGTAAGCTTTCTTCAGTTCAAAAAACACAGCGACTAGGTGTTCCTTCCGGAGAAAGGCCTCCTGAATGGAGCTCTCCAGTCTGACCAGATGATCAGTGGCAGACCGATGAGAGCGAAACCCACACTGGTAGTTAGACAAGAGACCTTCCTTCTCCATGGCCCACACAAGACGCCGGTTAACCATCCTTTCAAATAGCTTACAAAGGCCATTTGTAAGGCATATTGACCTATAACTATCCAGGAGTTTTGGATCTTTACCTGGCTTGGGAATTGGTATCACAATTCCCTCACGCCATTGAGATGGAAATACTCCCTCACTCTATATACTGTTGAACAGGGTGAGTGATATCCTTGAGACATCTGTCACTCAAATGCTCAAACATTTTATTATGGATTTTGTCTGGTCCAGGAGCCGTATCCCTGCATAGTGCACTTCGCAAATGCCACTCCGTGAAGGGCATGTTGTAGGGATGCGAAGCACTAGAGGCGAAAGAGAGATGGTATGCCTCTGCTTCGCGCTTAATTGGTAGAAATGCAGGGTCGTATCTTCCAGAGCTGGACGTATCTGCGAAATGTGACGCGATGTGGTCGGCAATAACAGAAGGAATCGTAACTATATCTCCATTAATGGAGATTCCGGGTACTGAGGGCACATTCTGTACACCAACAATACGGCGGAGTTTCATCCACACTTGTGATGACGGAGTATGTGCCATCATAGAAGACACATACTTTTCCCACGTAGCTTTCTTACTTTCTCGAATAAAAAACTGGGCCTTCGCGCACAGACGCTTAAATGTGATACGATTGGCCATCGTAGGATTCCGACGACGATAATGCTTAAAAGCCTGTCGGCGATCACGTATGGCTGCTGCAATTTCGTCCATCCACCATGGGACCTGTTTCCAGCGACGAATACCGGACAAGGAAGGAATTGTTTCCTCTGCAGCAGCGAAAATTCCCGTAGTAATGGAAGAGACGTGGTCGTCAACAGACTCCAACATATCATCGGTCATCACTGCGCGTTTTGAAAATTCTGGCCAGTTTGCCCGCCGAAGTAACCAGCGCTTGGGTACTTCGGACTGTCTTTGATTCAAGATAGATAGAATTATCGGGAAGTGGTCACTGTCACAGAGGTCATCGTGTACTTGCCACCGTCACAGGGGAACTAGCGCACGGCTGCACAACGTGACATCCAGGTGTGAAAATGTACCATGTGCGCCGCTGAAGTGTGTCGGTTCCCCTGTATTAGGCACGCAAAGATCAAACAGATTGATCAGTCGCTCGAGCATCCTCCCCCTAGCACAGGAAAACGGAGAACCCCATAGTGTTACGGGCGTTCACATCTCCCAGCATGAGGAAAGGAGGAGGCAACTGAGCGATCAAATCTTGTAGTGCATGCGTTTCAAGATCGTAGTCTGGCGGAAAGTACATGTTGCACACCGTTGTCATTACTGGCAACGGAGTGCGAACTGCAACCGCATCTAGCTGAGTACGGAGTGGTACTTCTTCGCTGAAGATGTCGGAGCAAACTAGGGTAAAAACGCCCCCAGTTGCTGCACCATCCGCAGCTAATCTATCTTTGGAATAAAGACGATATCCTCTCATAGTCGTGTCGTATCCAGGTCTCAAACAAGATTCCTGTAGACAGACTATGGAGGCCGCATAGACGGATATCAATTGACATAACTCAGCTAGGCGACAGCGATAACTACTGCAGTTCCACTGCAATAGTGCCATTGTGTGGATAGATAGCGTTAGGAAATTCGGACAATTGCTTGCCCTTCTTTCGGTCAGCTATCTGCCAATTTCCGCCGTCTTTGTCGGTGTCCGTTATGTCATCGTCACCATCTACAATAATAATGGCTTCAGTCTCCATTGTGTCCCCAGCAGGCGGTGACTTGGAGGCTGAGCCCTCCGTAGATGGCGTGCTCTCTGATTTTGAACGGTGGGCCTTCTTCGTGGGAGAACTGAGTTTTTCAGAAAGGGATTGAACGTGAGACCGTCGGGGCCTCTCGTTTTTACCCGCCGTTTCCTTATTCTTTGAAGGAGAACCGGCAGATTGGTTGCCAGTCTTCTTCGGGGATGCTGAGATCCCCGATGGGGTTGGAGAAGACTTTTTCCCCAACTTCTTAGGGGAGCGCTGTGGCTTCCCTTTCTCCTCCTTCTTGACCTGTGCTTTGGTAGGAAGGCTGGAAGGTTTTCCAGCCATATTTGGGGAAGTCGTTTCCCCCCGCTCTTGAACTAGAGGACTTTCCAGCCGAAGGTGTCTGAGAAGTGCCCTTTCCATAATTTTTTGGCAATAACTTGCTTACCAATGCTTTTGTTGGGATTTGTTCTCTCTTTTCTTGGTTACTGGTGCTGTGAGGAACTGTCTGCTTGCTAGTTGATGGTTTCTCCGGAGCGGTTGCTACAAAACTTGGTGTTATTGGTACTTTCACTGCCTTCTCAGCAAAGGAGACAGAGAATTCCGGAGGGGCCATTGATTTAAATTTCCTCTGGGCATCTGGATAAGATAGTTTATCCAGTGACTTAATCTCCTGGATCTTTTCTTCCTAGAATATAGGATAATTCTTGGATCGGGGGCCATGCTCACACCTGTGCAGTTTACACACACACGGGTGGTGGTGTGCATTCTACACCAGTATGTGCCCCTTTTCCACATTCCCCACAAGTTGCTGAGCCTTGCCAGCGCGGTGATGTGTGACCAAACCGTTGGAAGTTGTAACAGCGCATAGGTGCTGGAATATAAGGTCGAACTGTCAGCGTATACATTGAAACTTTAATTAGTTCGGGCAGTGTCTGTTTGTCAAAGGTGAGTATGAAAGCATCTGTGTCGTGAAGATTAGCTCCGATACGCCTCTTGATGTCGGAAACTCCCCGACGTGCAAGGCTTCGGATGAAATCATCATCAGAGGCATTGACTAAGTCCCTGTGAAAGATGACTCCTCTAATGGAGTTCAGGGACTTGTGCTTTTCCACCTTAACAGGTACTGGTCCGAACATTGTAGCTTCCAGTAACCTCTTATTCTGTACAACCGTTGTGGTCTTGATAAGTACGGAGCAGTCTCGTAGCTTCCGCATCTCATCAACGTCTCCACCAACAATATCCTCCACAGCATTACTAATTAGAAACGGATTTTCTGAAAGGAAGCTCTGTCCATCGACTCTGGAGGCAACCAGGAATCGAGGCAGATTTTCCTCAGACGTTTCCCTATTGAAGAAATCATCGGCTCTGCTGAAACGTTTACGTTTCTTTGCGGTACAATTTAAAGACGCAGTTTTAAGGCCTGCAGCCTTCGACGAATTAAAACCAAAATCAAACTCAAAAACCATACATAGTCCCACGAGTACCCGGGATATAAAAGGTCGACAGGAACTACTCTCCCAGTAGCTATTCATCACCTCACCACGACCCGAAACTTGTGATTGGGTTGGGCCGCTAAGAACTACTCTCCCAGTAGCCATGCATCACCTCGCCATGACCCGAAACTTGCGATTGGGGGAGGATAAAACCTCTCTACTCACGGAGCCAAATATAGCCACATATTTACTCCGCCAAACAGAACCGCTTCCTTATGATTTACTTGATTGCAATGCCATAAACTACCTAACATGACAGAGTTTCACCAGGACGACAACGGGACACCCAATTTGCCCACAAAGTAACTTTAATCCAAACAAAGCTGTGCTGTAAACAATAAACAAACGATTTATGAAAGTCTTGCAATTGGAATGTTCCCAGTTCCTAGTTTTCAGGCGAACATTCAGTATTACTTGTGAGCTTATGCAGGGCTTATGGAATACGTTTTGAGTGCCTTGTGTTGTGATAAGTTGTACATTCAACGTGTTTCGTGTGCTTTTTTTCATTACTATTTAAACTTTAAATTATTCACTTTATAATCAGTTATATTTCATTAAACATAATTCTTAACATGGCTAAAAGGCAAAGAAATTATAACTTTAACAGTGAATGGGAGGACCAGTATTGCTTTATTGAAAACAAAGGATAGTCTGTGTGTTTATTGTGTAATGCTAGCGTGTCTGTTCCTAAAAGAAGTAATGTACAGTGACATTTTTTGACTAATCACAAAAAATTTGACAGTGAATTTCCTGTTAATTGTGAACTAAGAAAACTCAAAGTGAAAGACCTAAAATCTAAATTAGCATTGCAACAATGTGCGTTTAAGAAGCCAGTTCAGCAAATGCGTAATGTGACAATAGCTTCTTACAAAGTTTGTTATGTCCTAGCTAAAAGGAAGAAAGCTTTCAGTGATGGGGAAGTAGTGAAGGAAGCTATGCTAAATGCCGCTGTATCTCTGTTCGAATTTCACAAAGATAAATCTGAATTGATATCTTCAATCAAAGGACTTCAGTTGTCTCACCAAACTGTTGCTAGGCGCGTTGAACAGATTTCTAATATGGAATCTCAATTACATCAGGATTTGAAATCGTGTGAACATTTTTCACTCCAGTTTGATGAAAGTGCTGATATGTCTGACACTGCTGAGTTGTGTGTATTTGCTAGAATGGTTTTGAATGATTTTACAGTAAAGGAAGAATTTGTCAAGCTATTGCCACTTCATGGTCGTACTAGGGGAGAAGACATATTTAATGCTTTTGTTAAATTCACGAAAGAGAGTAACTTACCACTGTCAAAGCTTGTCGCTTTAACAACAGATGGGGCACCATCTATGACTGGTAGAAATAATTTTGCGCTAAGGATGAATCATTTCCAAAATTTCTTTCTTATTGTATTATTCACCAAGAAGCTTTATGCGCAAAGGTTTTAAAATTTGATCATGTCATGAAAATTGTAACTCATGTCGTGAATTATATAGGATCGTCATCTACTCGTCATTGATTGTTCAGAAATATTTAAAGTATGCCAGATTCGGAGTATGGTGACGTCATCCTTCATGCAGACATAAGGTAGGGGCAAAACACTCGGAACGGTTTTGCTGCCTGTTGGATGAGATGCGAGACTTTACAAAATCATCTCCTGGGAAATATTATCATGAACTTGATGATATATCTTGGCTAATCGAATTAGCATTCTTGGCAAACATCACCTCAAAATTAAATGAGTTAAATCTCGAATTGCAAGGAAAAGATCATAACATTTCAGGTATGATAAGTATTGTCAACGCATTTGAAAAGAAACTTAAGGTATGGATTGTCCATTTAAATAGAAATTCCCTTTCAAATTTTCCAAATTTGAAATCTATGGCAGATACAGTAAATGGCGGCAAGCGTGATTTTTCATCTCTTGCTAAACATCTTGAAACTCTTGGGTCTGAATTTGGTATCAGATTTAGCCAGTTTTCAATGCCTGAAACAGTGATCATGTTTGTCAACAATCCCTTTGCTTCTGTCGACATTTGCGAGCTTGGAGGGAGGACACATAAAAAAATACATTTTTTAATCCACCTTCTCAATACTTAACAATCATGCGATGTTTACAAAAACATTCCAATGTGCTATTACAAGATACTAGTTTCGGTCCTATAAGGACCATCATCAGCCTAGCCAAGATACATAAGTGTATACCATAGTCCTAAAACAGAGTTATGCAGTGAGAGAGATGAAGGAATGGACTGGGGATGTGGTGGAATGATATACATATAAATGGTGACAATATGAACTGTTGTAGATGTAGCAAAGTTATGTTGAACAGTGACAAATAAAATCTTTTGGTCAGGCTGTTATATGTTGCTTTTTTGTGAGGGTGGGTTCACAGCCTGGTTCACAGAGCATTCAATGTAGGCATGACTAAGAAAGATCTTTATACTGAACTGAATACTATCCGTAGCATAGCAAGATTCAATGGCTTCAGCAGCCATTTCATAGAAAGTATTATCAACAAACATAAATTCCGTCCCAAAACCCCACACACACACAAAAAAAAAAAAACAACCTAAATACGAATTCCTTTCTACTTTCACTTACACCAACGAAATTCATAAGATCACTAATATTTTAAAGAAAAGAGGCGTAAAAATAGCTTTTAAAACCAACAACAGCAACACACACATTCTACATAATACATCACACATTAATAGGGTTAACAAGTACGCAAAATCAGGTGTTTACAGGCTTAAATGTAACGCCTGTTCTAATATTTCTTATGTAGGGCAAACCGGTAGAAGCTTCAATATAAGATACTCGGAACACTTTAATGCAGTCAAATATAACAAATTTTCGGCTATCGGCCAACATATGGTCGACTATAATCATAAGTTTACGAACATCGAATCACACATGGACATCCTTGAAATAGCTAATAAAGGCCCTCTACTTAATATAATCAAGGATTTTTATATACATTTGGACCAATACTTTAACGCTAACTACAATCTCAATGAAATATCCGAGAAACCTAATATTTTATTTGATCTTTTTATCACTTATTTCAGAAAAAGCAAGTCAGTAGACCAAAATTCTTTCTTCAAGTCAATTAAAGGTCCCCCTCCAACACAAACATCACCATCTTCCCTCCCGCCTACCTCGCCTAAAGCCACTTCCCGTTTCCCCGCCCCTCCCTACTTACGTCATTCTATGCTTCTCCCCTCACTAACTTCCTTCCCTTCTGCCTTACGCTGTTCTCACTCTGTCAGTTGCACTCAAACCGGCAAGCTTGTTTCACATTGCGCAAGGTAAGCCCTCAATGTTTGTTCTCTCTTTTTTCGCCAGTCTCATCCCCTCATTTCAATTCTTTCTTGAGTTATCTCAAACTTTCTTTTCTCCAGGTTCATTTGGTTTGAATTGGGATTGCTCCTTTGTAACACAACAAGATTTCAATCTACCACAAGATATGTCCAACAGTTTTGTCAACATTTAACCTCTATTGTGGATTTATTGACAATATTTCCCTCTGCGCTAATGTTGAACTTCATATCTTCTAGAACTTGATAGAAACATCGGACATTGTTTAAAATCCGACATAAACCAATTTTTAAATGTGCAACCTTGGACTATTCGCCAACTAGAGATTTTAAAATTCAATTTTGAGATAATTGTTGTTCAGTATTGTAATTTTACGAGACATATACCAAAAGATTTTATTTGTCACTGTTCAACACAACTATATGAACTTCTGGGTGCGGGATGGTGGGTTCCTAGACATTGCAGTGAGTACATCTCTCCTCTGAAAGGAATTCCACGAAAGATTTGCATTATTTTTACTTCCTAAACTTTGGGCTGCAGAGTGTCAACTTATACCTTAGGCTTTTCTTGCTCCATTATTGCCATGAGACTTATCTGTGTCGATGCGACGTAAAAAAAAAAAAAAAATATATATATATATATATATATATATCTCTGAAAGGACCTTGTTAAAATGCCCTACCAGTAGAAATTCAGTTCGACTTACCACACTCTTACAGCATGATAAGGATGCAATATATTAGAAATCTTAACTGGAATACCTTGTAGAGGAGAGATGTGTTCACTGTGACAGCCAAGAACCCACCCACCGTCCCCCAGAAATAATTTTGCTAATACAATTTATCACGCGCCATGGTCCATCGCCTAACTACGTCCAGCATTTCCATTGGGTGAGATACAATGAGATATGACGTCACTCCCAGCAATGAAGTTTTTTTTTTTTTTTGCTAAGGGCTTTACGTCGCACCGACACAGATAGGTCTTATGACGACGATGGGATAGGAAAGGCCTAGGAGTTGGAAGGAAGCGGCCGTGGCCTTAATTAAGGTACAGCCCCAGCATTTGCCTGGCGTGAAAATGGGAAACCACGGAAAACCATTTTCAGGGCTGCCGATAGTGGGATTCGAACCTACTATCTCCCGGATGCAAGCTCTCAGCCGCGCGCCTCTACGCGCACGGCCAACTCGCCCGGTCAGCAATGAAGTAAAATGAATTCCATTACCAACCCGCGCACAAGAAATACACAACTGCACAATAAATACACAACTGCAATGAAGGTGACATGCGGGATACTAGAGACCTATGGTCGCTTTGCGGCTTCTAACCTGGGGTCTTACGCCCCCAGACCCCCTTTGCTTGATCCAGACTATGGAGTCTTGGTTGTAGGCGGCTCCACATCGTTCATAAATAAACCAGTCCTCATGGATAATAAGATTTATTTACACCACACACAGTTTTAGTACACCTTTGCATGTGAGGAGATAGGTTACACTGATTACACCAACAAGACACAAACAGGCGTGATGCTCATGCTCACTCCACGCAGCCGAATGACGCTAGTTTAGCAAGCTATACCCTGATGCAATCTTGCATCGTGCACAAGGGTGTGTTCTGTATGTGGGGCGAGTTCATTCTTCCTGATGCCGCCACATCACCCCCCCACGGAGAAGGAAAGTTCACAAATCGAATGGACGGGCAAAGCGAACTCTGCGTCCTGATCGTGTTGTGTACTTTCTGGGTGGTGATGACGCATCAGGTAAGTCAGGTGTAAAAGAAGTGCTAGGTTGACTGGATGAAATGGGGGTAGCAGATGTGTCAGGTGTGTTGGTGCGGGTAGGAACAGCAAGGTTTGTTTCTATGTATGCAGGTTTAACACGGTCTGTACTCGCTATTACTTCCTTGTTTCCGATCATTAGCATCGAAGTCTTCTCATTATGGCTGACTACAGGGTAAGGACCAGAGTATGGGGGTTGCAAGGGAGGCTTCACATGATCAACTCTCAAGAAAACATGGGAGGCAGTTGCCAAGTCTTTGAAGACGAATATTTTCTCTTGACTATGGCGGGAGGCAGGAACAGGTCTTAGTTCGGCCATTACCTTCCTTAGGTGATTTACAAAATCCGCAGGGTCAAGTGGAGTAGGAGAACTGGGCGAAGAAGTAACCATTTCCCCAGGGAGGCGTAGAGGCTCCCCAAAAACTAGTTCGGCGGGGCAAGCTTTCAGATCTTCCTTTAGAACCGCACGCATGCCAAGTAACACTAGGGGTAAGGCTTTTATCCATGTTGCACTATGACACATCAGGGAAGCTTTTAGCTGTCTATGAAGACGCTCCACCATACCGTTAGCGGATGGGTAGTAGCTGGTTGTACGGATTTTTGTTGTACCAAATTGTGTCATAAGTCTGCGAAAGAGTGTAGACTCGAATTGTCTTCCTTGGTCAGTAGTTATACGAGTTGGGAGACTAAATCGGGAGATCCAACCACTTATTAGCGTATCGGCTGTTTCTTCGGCAGTGATGCTGCGCATCGGCCATGCCTCTGGCCAGCGAGTAAATCTGTCAACAGCAGTGAGGATATAATTATAGCCTTCGCAGACAGGCAGTGGACCAACAATATCCAAGTGAATGTGGCTGAAACGGCCTGTGGGTGCTCCGAAATTCCCCAAAGGAGATATATTATGCCTCGTCACTTTATTGCGTTGACAGGACAAACAAGCACGAGCCCAGGCACGAGTGTCTTTCTGAATAGATGGCCAAACAAATCTATCTGAGACTAGACGAGAGGTGGCTCGAATACCTGGGTGGCTTAAGTTATGGAGCTTGTCGAAGAACTTGCGTCGAAAAGGAAGTGTCAGGAACGGACGAGGTTTTCCTGTTGATGTATCGCATACAATGGTAGTCATGGTGCCTGGAAGGGTTACTTTTTCTAATGTCAGCGACGTACCACCATGCAATAAGGCTTTGAGTTCATCATCGTCCGCTTGGGATCGAGCCAGCGCAGCGTAGTCATCTTCTAGTGAGATGGCTTCAACACGAGACATTGTATCAGCGACAACATTATCTGCTCCCTTTATATGCTGAATATCAGTTGTGAACTGGGATATGAAGGACAGCTGATTTAGTTGGGCTGGGGGTAGTTTTTCTCTGCGTTGAGAAAATGCATAAAGCAGAGGCTTGTGGTCCATATATATGGTGCATTGTTGTGCTTCCAGTATATAGCGGAAATGCTGGACAGCCTCGTACACAGCTAACAGTTCCCTGTAATAGGCCGGCCACGTTGTTTGACGCGCTGAAAGCTTCTTACTGAAAAATGCTAGGGGCTGCCAATGGTGTCCAACTTTCTGCTGCAAACACGCTCCAACTTGAGTATTTGATGCATCGGTAAAGAGACCTAGGGGCGCATCTGGCAATGGATGAGCGAGTTGAGTGGTTTGCGCTAGGCTTTCTTTGCATTCGTGGAAAGCACGTTGCAATTCTGGAGTCCAGGGGACAGGTTTAGAACCCTTAAGCTTAGAATTGGCTAGGACGTTCACCAACGGCGCCTGCAATTCAGCCGCATGTGGTAGGAAACGTCTGTAGAAGTTGACCATGCCCAGGAACCGGCGGAGGCCCTGGACAGTCTTCGGTAGAGGGTATTCCAAGAGAGACTGGATTCTCTCTGGTGGAGGTTTTGTACCATCCTTTGAGAGCCGATAGCCCAAGAAGGTTACCTCACTTGCACCTAATACGCACTTGGATGGATTTATGACTACACCGTAATCAGCTAATCTCTGGAAAAGTATGCGGAGATGGTGCATATGCTCTTCAGCATCCCGTGAGAACACCAGGATATCGTCGATATACGGGAAACGGAAGTTTAAATCTCTAGTGACCTCATCCATAAAACGCTGGAAAGTCTGTCCAGCATTTCGTAACCCAAACGACATATAGGGAAATTCAAACAGCCCAAAAGGGGTTGTTATGGCTGTTTTGCAAATGTCACTGGGGTGAATTGGAATCTGTTGGTAGGCCTTGATAAGGTCAAATGTACTGAAAATGGTTGACCCAGCAATGTTATGGCAAAAATCTCCTATGTGTCGTACCGGGTAGCGGTCGGGTATTGTTCTTGCATTCAATGCCCGGTAATCGCCACATGGACGCCATGAGTTGTCCCGCTTAGGTGCAAGGTGCAAGGGTGAGGACCAGGGACTATTAGAAGGTCTCGCTGTACCACACCTTACCATGTCCTCGAATTCTTTCTTCGCTATCTGCAATTTTTGGGGTCCTAGACGACGAGGTCGACAAGAGACCGGTGGACCTTCGGTTGTCCTAATGTGATGTACAGTATTGTGTTTAATATCACGTTGGATCCCAGGTGGGCGAGTAATGGACTGAAACTCAGCGAGCAACATGCTGAAAGGTGAGTCGGTGAATACTGCAGCAGTCTTTACGCTGGCCTGTTTGATAGAGGCTACAGATGCCTTAACGTGTAGGCCAGTGGTGCCGTCGAGGAGGCATCTGTTACGGCAGTCAGGGAGTAAGTTATAGTAAGCCAGAAAATCAGAACCAATGATGGCTGTGCTAACATCAGCAATGACAAATTGCCAACGAAAGTCACGACGTAAACCAAGGTTGAGGTTCATGGAAAGGCTACCGTATGTCCTGATGGTACTACCGTTTGCAGCGCTCAGCTCATACCCAGAAGCTTTGCAAGTGCTTCCCAGAAGCTTACGCGGGAAACAGCAAAGGTCAGATCCGGTGTCAATCAGAAATTTTGCTTTGGTATTCTGATCAAAAATAAATAGACGGCGGCCCGATGTAGAACAGACAGTTGCCGTCTTCACTGGCTGTTCGTTCCGTTTTCCGTCTGCCAGGAACAGGGACTAGTACATTTTACAGCTTTATCTTGGAACTTTTTGTGGTATCAACAAAGCCGGCTCTGTGGAGTAAGGGAACGGTCACGGCTTTTAGATCTCCTTTTACTGTGACTCCTGCCTCGGGGCTGGTTACGGGCCAGGGCATCGACTTTACGTGTCAATTCCTCCATCTGGGCAGCTAAGGTGTTCAGCGCAGCTGTAGCATGTACGGCCAAGTGGCTATATGGTGGTGCGACAGTAGGTGAGAGTTCCAAGATCTTGTCTGCAAGCTCTGCTACATCAGCTAGAGGCATTAACTGGGCCGCTAATATAGCCTGCAAGTGCTGGGGTAGTCGACGCATGAAAAGTTGTTTTAATATACTTTCGTCATGAAGTGAGCTACCGGCTAATGACTTTAAGTGACGTAAAAATTGTGATGGTTTCCTATCGCCGAGTTCTTCGTCACCAAGAAGTTGGCGAACTCGTTGCTCTTCGGATACGGAAAGACGACGGACTAGTTCAGATTTTAGTTTTTCGTAACGTCCTGTGGTAGGAGGGTTAATGACAATGTCTTCTACCTCGGCTATGACCTTGGTGTCAAGCTGTGAAATTACATTATCAAATTTAGTCTGGTCGGCCGTGATGCCTGCGAGCCTGAATTGAGTCTCAACCTGGGCGAACCAAACAGTTGGTCTGTCATACCAAAACGGTGGTAGCTTTGCAGAGATTTTGGCAACTTGGCCAACATTGCTAGATGTAGCATCGGTACCAGTAGACTCATGCTCCTGGAGCCGGGCTAGTAATGCTTCGTTCTGCTCTTGCAAAGGCTTCGTCAAAGCAATAAGTTGTTGGAGTTGGTTCTGCAAGTTGTTATTTTGTTCCTCCAAAGCTTTTAATCGATCCTCCGCCATAATCAAGATGGGTACACGACACAAGGGCAAGGAGAAAAAGAATTCTGAAAATACCGGACAAGGTGACAAAGAAGTAGTCAGAGGTACGATGTGTAGTTGTGTGTGTAAGTGAATGAAGATGTGAAGATGAGCAACACAAGCACAAATTTACAAATGGTTTGAAACAATCTTATAGGTTAGCTGGAAACTAAATATTATGCAGGTAGGCCTAGCATATGATAAGAGATTCACAAACATATAAACTATAAGTTAACAAAATAATCTTGCAGATGTTACACACTGATTTTGGTTATAAATGAAAATATTAAGCATAAACCGTGGGTTCCAATGTCCATTTTAAGTCTTGAGGAATGTCCATATAATGCAACTGTATGTTATGCCTGTAATGTAACAACTTAGAAACCACTAAAAGGCACGATTACGATTTATATATATATAGTACAACAATTCAAGCAGTTGTAATGCATGAGAAGTAGGTTATTTTAAAGTAATTTTACTTGTTTGAACAGCAAATAAGGTAGGCCTATGTTGTGGAGTAGTCTGTATCTTAGGCCTTAATTAGCAAAAAGAGAAAGAAAATTGCACAGAAGATTGATGGATTACGTACATCAATTTAACACCAAGATTGTAATTATGGTTAGAAAACTAGGTACTGTCCATTGTAGGCCTATACATTTCTTTGTGATGTTCGTACAACTTCACAACGAATTTATGTTGTGAATAATTTGCAATATTCCGGAACAGTAAAACGTAGGTTATATACATACAAGTTTTTAGATGATGTGTTGCTGATGATGACCTAGACTAAGGTCGAAACCGGTCCCATTTAAATAGAAATGTGATTGCTACGTTTCTTTCTTTTGAGTATTGAATAGGTTGAACCTCCTTTCCAGTTATTTAATTTTTAACATCAATAATTTCAATACGGAACAATGAAATTTTTATCTTTAAAAGATTAGCAGATGCGGCGTAACAAAGAGAAGTGGCGTAAAGTTGCCGCGTGCGGACTGAAGCGATGCGCATCACCGACGGCCGTTAGGATTCTGGCGACTGTTTTTGTCGTTTGTCGATTTGGTTTCATACTCGGAAGAGGTGGTAGTTCCAATGAAGTAAACAGTCTAATGCCTCTTTGAAATAAAGTGTGGTAACATACCGTGATCTGTGGTGAAGCACGTGGTCCAAGATAGGTTATGGTATGAGCGTGTTCTCCATACTCGGGGTCGCCATTTATGGAGTCTTGGTTGTAGGCGGCTCCACATCGTTCATAAATAAACCAGTCCTCATGGATAATAAGATTTATTTACACCACACACAGTTTTAGTACACCTTTGCATGTGAGGAGATAGGTTACACTGATTACACCAACAAGACACAAACAGGCGTGACGCTCATGCTCACTCCACGCAGCCGAATGACGCTAGTTTAGCAAGCTATACCCTGATGCAATCTTGCATCGTGCACAAGGGTGTGTTCTGTATGTGGGGCGAGTTCATTCTTCCTGATGCCGCCACAAGACCAATGGCTTTGTCACTAACCTACCTTTGAACAATCCAGACCTATTCAAAAGTAGCGCCGCTGCACTGGGACTAGTTCTTTATATGAACAGTTGGCAGCTCTGTCCACCGCAGGATCATGCCCATTGTGAGACGCGAACGAGAAACAAATGACGGGTATAGTGCGCATTGGTATCACCCAAATCTTTATATATAAAATATGAGTTTTGTCTGTACATTGCTCAGAATTTGAAAATAATGGTATTTCTGTATTGGTCATGTCCATAGTAACAAGAAAATGCACTTTTTACTTTTCCGTAATTTCTGTCTGTCTGTACACGCATTACAAGAAAATGGTTGAAGAGAATTTAATGAAAATCGGTATGTGAAGTCGGGGGATGAGCCTCTATAATCTAGGCTATAAATCATTTTACTCACGCTGAGTGAAATGGTAGTTTAGGGGAAGACCTAAAATTGAATTCTCAACTGTTTGTTATTAGTGGTCGTATTTTAAAGAAAATGGGTATACAAAGTTGGGGAATAAGTTGCTACAATCTAAGCTATCAATAATTGTATTCACGCTAAGAAAAATGGTAGTTCAGGGGAAGGCCTAAAATTTAATTCTCAAATATTGTTATTAGTATTCCTATTTTGATGAAAATCGGTATGCAAAGTCAGGAAATAAGTCGCTTTAGTCTAGGCCGTAAATTATTTTATTCACGCTGAGTAAAATGGTAGTTTAGGGGAAGGCCTAAAATGTAATTCTCAAATATTTCTTATTAGAGGTGTAATCGATTAATGCTACATAACTAAGGTTATATAGTATTAAATTTCCTATTATTCATGTCTTATACATTGTTACCATACTGGCTATGATCACAAAGATATTCATGAATTTGGATTTTTGTTACTAAGTCCATATCAGCGCCGAGTAACGAGAAAATGGGTAAACAGTATTTAATGAAAATCGGTATGTAAAATCGGAGAATAAGAAACTACAGTTTACGGTATAAAATATTTTACAAATCACAGAGTCGAAAGAAAACTAAATGTGAAGGCCTACAATATAGAAAGCTCATAACATTGATCAACAATAACATTCCATTGACCATTGTTTGTCGTGATGTGCTCTGTGTCTTCTGTTGCCCTCATCTCCGGTAGATAGCATTACTGCTGCGTACAGAGTATTTTTTATTTGATTTACGTCGCAACAACATAGATAGGTTTTTTTTAATTTATTTATTATTTATTTTCCACTAATTGTAGTTACAATTTAGGGATGGTGAATGGAGAAAGGGCATAGCCCCACATACACAAAAGTGCCTCCATCACCACTTAAAATTATAATATACAAGTATAAAATTACATTCTACATGGTGTTCTTATATACAGTTACCGTATTTACATAGGCATATTTACATAATACTCACAAGATCTGATCAACATTAAAAAAAAAAAAAGAGAGAGAGAGAGAAAGAGTGTGTGTGTGTGTGTCTCTCTCCCCCTCTCTAGAAACCTCACATATATATTAGCTAGGCCGGCTCATTCATTCCCATTTACCGTCTCAATCACCCGGGACCCCATAACTTTCATCTATCCTCCCACTCATACTGAACATTCACACAGGTTTTATGGCGACGATGGGATAGGAAAGGGCTAGGAGTGCCTTAGGCCTTAATTAAGGTACAGGCCCAGCATTTGACTGGTGTGAAAGCGGGAAACCACGGAATACCATCTTCAGCGCTGTCGACAATGAGGTTCGAATCCACTATCTCTCGGATGCAAGCTCACAGCTGCGCACCGCAAACCATACGGGTCAACTCGCCCAGTCGTACAGAGTGTAACAGCCTGCCTGAATATTGGTGGGAAGTAGCTGGAGAGTTAGATAACTTTCTTCTTTAGCATGCCATTCCCCTGGTTTATAAATTTACCGATACTACTGGTACGTAACACACTGGATCATCATAGCATTCGGGCTATTCAATCCCTACTCTGAGGCACTGATTGGAATGAACAGTGTGCATATTTAGCGGAGTAGTGGCGGATGAGTGTTCATGGCAATCTGCGGCCTGGTCATCCCAGCTCTGGAACTTTGGACTATTAGATTGGCACCGCAAACTAACCGCAGCACTGTTCGTTAAAAGTGATAAAACGTGCGGCTTTCCATTTGATCGAGTATTTTATATGATAGCATTGCTTTTAATAGCTACATTCATACTTACGTTTTTGTAATGACCTATGTTGATTTCAGTTAGGAAAACCACAAAGTCAGTCTTTCTGAGAATCCTGTAGCGAAGCACGGGTACATCAGCTAGTATCACTATAAAATTTGTCACAAATGGAACATAATACCGTATTTACTCGCGTATTAGACCCCTTTTTTCCCCACTTTTACAGCCAAAAATAATGAAGGGGGGTCCAATATGCGATAACGTCAAAATTTTGTGCAGCGAACACATGACTTCTAGGTTATAAAGAGCTATAAATTGTACGTGTAAACATTCTATACTATTATTTAACAAACTTTAAATGTATTTAAGTTATACTGGCTATTTTCATCGGAAGGCAGTATTTCTAAACATAAAAAGACAAAAAATGGTGAACACGACTTTTAGGCCTACGGTACATATAAAAGTCCGTTTTAGTTACTCATATCACGTCATTCGTTAAATCTCATTAATTCCTCTGGTGAGGTTGACGTCAGGAAGGGCATACGGCCGTAAAAACTCGCTACGAAGATTCGTCTCACTTCATACTCGATCCCATAGAAGAAAGGGATAAGGGTATCGTGTTATCATATAATTAAATATTGATGCAAAAGAACTTGAAGGCCAGTCATTTGTCTCTGTCAGTTCAGCAGAAGGCCTACCACACAGTAAACTTGATCACTGCTTTCATTTGAATTATCGCCTTGCGCCGCCAACTTCCCTGCCTTGCTACCGGCGTGTCGGCATTCTAAGTGACGTCATCTTCACTGCTATCTCTCGTCAGTCGCGTCAGCCATGCTTCATTGTTCATTCTCTTTGAGCCATGCACTGCAATCAAGAGCACACGAGGTCCCGTCTTTTTGAACCTTTCAAAAATAATTTCGTTCCCGACTATAGAGTCTAAACAGTGTAAATCTATTCCCAGATGGTCTCTGATATTCGCAGTTGGTGTATATGCAGCAGAAGCCACTCCTTCCGAGTAAAGTCGTGCTGTAGAAGGGATGCCAAACCATCAGCTGATAACTAGCGTATGTTATGAGTTGTACTTCCGAATGTAATACATAGTAACTGGAAACATTCTTTTGATAACTGCGGCTGTTGAAACACAGACCCTTATTTTTAAGTATATTTCATGCTTGTTCTCTACATTTATCACATCAGCATTTGCGAAAACAGCTGTCCATGAGATAAGACAGACCACATTGTTTAGGTTAGGTATCGTATATTATCGCCCTGATAGTGCCAAAAGTTCGATGAAAAAAAAATAACAGGAAAATATGCCGTATTTATGGATATCTACAGGTGTGGCGGTAATGCGTTTTATTATCATAATGTTTAATTTTGTACGTTCGTTGTCTCTTTTTTTATTAACGTATACCCGGGCATGTTTTGTTTGGCGTCTCCGAAAATCGTTTAAAGTACGTGGGGACATAAAATTATTATTATTTGTTAGGTACGTTGGCGAGTAAAACAATCGTTTTAGTTGAATAGCTTTTATCACGTTTTAAACTTACTTCTCTCCAAATATTTACCTATATTGGCCCGAGTTACGAGATGTTTAACGACCACTTTGTTAATGATCTCGCCTGCTGTATAAATAGCAACAACCGCGAATATTTCTCAACTAAAGTAAACTCGTTTCCTCATCCCGAGGTGGTACAGCTCTTTTTAGACACACCCCCAGTGGAGGGGAGTTACATGTACCGCTTTTACCGCATATCAACCTTCCTGCCATTCGTGAATCTCTGGCAGTACAGTACCGGGAATCGAAGTCAGACCCCGGAAAACAGGAACTTCTTGTGCTAACTATTACGCTGGCGGACATTATTAACTACAAAACACAGACATATAGCATGACTGATGCATGCTCGCAATGTGCGGGTCGGACACGAAGCTAGGCCTATTCACCTATCTGTGCGACGTCATCAGAGCTGCAGTAGACCTACGCTAAAGAGGTGGACATTTCTTAACTACGAAACACAGATGTAACGCATGGATTTGACGCGTTTTTCATTGCGTAGGTCGTACGGACGAAACTATTCACAAATTTGTGCAATGTCATCAGTGCTGCAATAAGACTTGTATCCGCTTCGAAGCGGAATCGTCATCGTTCTCTGACGAATTACGTTGGGGGTCTTATAGGCGAGATTTATTTTTTTCATTTTCTTCGTCTCGAAAAGCCAGGGGGGGTCTAATACGCGAGGGGGTCTAATACACGAGTAAATACGGTAATTGCTTTTACACATATCAAGTGAAAAATCTGCAGCAAATTAAGAAATATTTGATTTTTGGAGAATATTATGTATATGTATACTTTACAAGTACATTTGGTGTTGCGCTCACAGTGACACATGTATGTCTTTTGTCTTACACTTTCAACAATTTTGTGTGTAATATCTGTGTTCACTGAAGTTCTTTGCTTTCGTTTCATTACTTCACTTGTCAATGACACCATTTCATGAATTGTATCGCGATATGCAATATTTAATAGGCAACAAAATGGTATGGCCAATGTACATAAGAAAAATTCAGTGGACTAGTGATTTATTGGTCCAGGGATCGAGCTACCTTCGTTCGAACAGAAATAAAAATATTTATTGGTCCAGGGATCATGCTATTTTTCTGTTGACCTCCATTTTGCTGTTTGAACTGGCCGCTCTAGTCATATGAACAAAGATAATGAGAATCTACAGACATAGCACTCCCATTCCACGGTGCTAGCCCTGGACCCGAAGAAAGTAACAAAGGACGGCACCAGCAGCGAATGGACAAAGATAATGAGAATCCACAGACATAGCCCTCCCATTCCACGGTGCTAGCCCTGGACCTCAAGAAAGTAAGAAAAGACGGCACCAGCAGCGGAGTACGACATAAACCAGTCCTGTCTACAAGCCTTAAGTATGTTTTCATATTTCTCAAATAATGACGGTATTTCTTAATTTGCCGCAGATTTTTCACTTGATATGTGTAAAAGCAATTATTATGTTCCATTTGTGACAAATTTTATAGTGATATTTGGGTGATACCAATGCGCATCGTACCCACAAATGACAGAACAACAGCGCCTAGATGCGTGCGCTGGAAAATGGTAAGTCTAACTGAACTTTTGCCTTTGTGGTACGTTGCACCGACACAGATAGGTCTTATGGCGACGATGGCACAGGAAAGGCCTAGGAATGGGAAGGAAGCGGCCGTGACCTTAGTGAAGGTACAGCCCCAGCATTTGTCTTGTGTGAAAATGAGAAACCACAGAAAACCATCTTCAGGGCTGCCAATAGTGGGGTTCGAACCCACTATCTCCCGAATGCGAGCGCACAGCTGAGCGCTCCTAACCACACGGCCAACTCACCCGGTAACCAAAGGTGTAACAATAATCACCATCACCTATAGAAGCACCACCCACTCACTAGATCCTAAGTAGAGAGGTTGGCAGCATTGAGTACAGCTTGACAGCACCCTTCCCGAGAAGGCAGCAAGCGTGTAAACAAACAACAGTCGTTCCACGCGCAGCTGAATATAGTGAGTATTGGGCTGCTAGGGGTCAACTACTGATAAGTCTAGGATTGGGAAGGAGTGGCCGTGGCCTTAATTAAGGTACAGCCCCAGCATTTAACCACGGAAAAGCATATTCAAGGCTGCCGACAGTAGATTCGAACCCACTATTCTCTGGATGCAGTCCCCTAACGGCTAACTCGCCCGGTACAATAATTCTTTAGCGTGCAGTTATAGTTCCCTTGAAGTCAGATAAAAGTTAAATTGCCAAGAATTAACATGAATCACACTAACTCAAATTATCAAGGAATCCCATAAAACCCGACAGAAACTCAAACTTGAAGAAATAAAATAAGGTAGTAAGAAACTACAGTTTTAGCAACGGAAAGGCAGCTAGAAGAATATCCCACCTGTAATAGTTCCATGAACTTGGGTTCCATTCTTGAGTTCAATTGTAACCGTTTCATGACTCAATTTCATCAGAAATCTGAAAAAAAGAGAAAACATTTATAATAGGAGTGTATTAAAAAATTAGTTTTAGAAATAAACGCAGTTGTCGAAACGGTTACGGCTTGAAATTCATTGAGGTTATATGCACAGGTTGTATTTCTCACGGGACAGGATAATACATTCTGAGCTCAAACAGGATTACTTTAATGTACATAGAATATTTCTTACCTGACTAACTTCATACTTTACGATTTTCCTGTCACGCTATGTATCAAAACAAGAACGTAAGTTCAGAGCCGGCGCGCGGTAATCAAATAATGGTACACGCTATTGTTTTCTTCGATTTTAAATATCAGCGGCTCGACCCAGCAACTCAGTCACCTGCAAAAAAAAGTTCAATACACTATACACATTAGTTTTTATCTGCATTCCTTATTCCACAAACGTTTGTCTCTCACCACACAACTAAACTTACGCCAATGCTTGACTTCAATACAAAGAGAATGATACAAACAAAAGGCAACATACTCGGCAAATATCATGGAATATCTACCAATGAAGAAAAGATATTCCAAGGAATTTACATATTATTAATATTTACAGAAAATATAGCACATACCAATGGTTTACTACAAGGAGATCCTCAAAAGTCATCTCCTGTTCTCAATAATCACTTCGGATGTGACACGATGCATCAATGATGGTGTAAAGTTGTATGTATATGCAGATGATATGGTTCTCGCTGCAGAACGGCTGGAGGACCTGCAAGAGTCCTTTGATCTTCTGGCAGCATTGGAACATGAAATTGATCTCAGCATAAATGACCAAAAGACTGTCTACATGATTTTCAGAAAAGGGGGAAGGCCAGCAGTGACTGACAGAGTCCATTACAATGGCAAAGAACTAACAAGGGTTAGACACTTCAAATATCTGGGAGTCATATTCCAATCCAGAGGTGATATTTTTTACAAAACACATCAAGAATATGACATTCTTGGCATTTAAAGCAGTGAACGAAATCAAAGATTTACGTAAGATGTCAGTTAAAGCAGCGATACAGCTCTTCAATATTAAAGTTGTGCCTATAATCACCTATGGTCTACAACTCGTCTGGGAATACCTAAATATCAATTAGAGTTGGGTGGTTCATAAACTAACTAGTTCATTTGAACGACTCTTTTGTTTGAACTAGTACGATTTCGTTCAAATAATTTGAACGGGTCGTTCACGCAAGCCTACAGCAGGTTAGAAGACGACAGTAGCGTGCATTGTGGGTATGCAGGCTAAGCCGGGCTTACCCGTTGGACTTGAGAAGTAAAGTAGGCAGTAATAAAACTGTAAAGTGCAACAATTAGTTTTATCTTGTCAGTTGGCAATACTTTTTTTTAAATGACATTTGTTGCTGCAGTATGGTTTTCTGCAGTATGCAGTAAGTGTATTCTGCAGTACGAATTTCTGCATTAGCGAAGGTACGCGACACACCTACCGCTTCGCTCGGCCAGCGTTGAGCTCAAGGTGACGCATGCGTAGTAACCGCGCCAGTAAGTGAGCATGGTAAGCCGACAACTCAACGCTGCCCGGCTTGATCGCATGGTGTAGCAGTGTGAAGCAACTTTGTGCGGGTTTATGATACGTTTATTTATTGTGATTTGGCTTATTGATGAAACAGCTCTTGCGAGTGATAACTGACAGCAGTGAAGAACGTTTTAAAAGTACAAATATCCAGTTCATTTTAGAACTGAAAATTAGCTTTTTTAAATGTAACCCTGTGAGAAAAACTTGTGTACTACCGGTAGTAGGTACCAGCGTTGTTGTGGAGCATGTGGCGTATTTGTATTAGCGTACGTTCTAATGATTTTCATAATAATAACATGCAACGTGGACAGTGCTGTGTCGTGAGTGCGTAATTGTGTATTTACGTAGAAGTGTTTAGTGAAATATACGGTAATTTCTTATAGTTTCAACTATCGTAATATTTGCGATGTCTGCAGTGGCGGTTTCTGGTATAGCGCAATGGAGCAATGAACCTCCAGTTTATATCAAATTGTACTCAACTATGTTATTTTCACAACTCCCTTGTCAATCTCGAAGCTCTTGCTAAATCCCTCTATCCGTAATATACTCGTACTGGCTTTCAATTCATGTGAGCTGCGCAAGGTCTGTGGCTGGATACTTGTCTGGAATGAACCCCGTTGCAAAGGCGATCTCTCCTTCCGTACATAGGCGAAGGGAGTGGCGAGGTGCGAGGGGACGAAAGCCAGCACTAAGGCAAGACCAGGATATCGCAGAAACGGATCTCTGTTCTTTACGCATACGCAATAGGCCACTGTCTCAAGACTAGCTAGTCGTGTTGTTGGGGTTGGGGTATGTGCCTGCCATCTGTTGGCCTTACGGGAATTTGACTAGGCAACAGAGAATAGTGCACGTAACTAGCGCTAGTGTTGAAAAGCATCGTTACTACCAAAAGTCACATTAAACTGTCAAATTCCAATTAATATCTTGTCCCAAATATATCATTACTTACTAAACACCTATTAATGTGCCTTCTTTGGAATAATTACCTTTTGGAGAGAAACTTATCTCAAAAATCATTGAGGCAAAGAATAGCGGCAAGGCAATACCAATGAAAACTTTTAAATATAGTTGTTACTATTCCCATGACATCGGAAGCAGAAAGGTGTTTCTCTACCCTGAAGAGAATAAAGACTTTCTAGCGCAGCACAATGACCGAAGATAGACTTATTGCTCTTGCTATGTTGTCAATTGAAAGAAACTTTGTTCGAGACTCTGCGGACTTCAATGAAGCAGTTATTTCTTATTTTGCATGTGGTAAAACTCGGCACGTAGGCCTACCGTATTTTCTGCTCCTCTCGTATTTGATCACATTTCTAGAACGTATGTCATCTTAGTTTAGGAGGTTACGGCCCACGACGGAAGAGAAGCTGGCGGAGATGGGGAGAGGAGAGGTTGGGGGGGAGGCAATTTTTTCTTCTTTTGAACCCCCAGTGATGAAAGTCACGCGCCGCCACTGGATGTCTGACTCTATTTGTGTGATTGAACAACTGTTGGACAAACCGTTTCGTTTTAGGAGCTCATGTGAGAAACTAGAAAATGTTCAATCTGGAAAACCTTCTCCAGATATGCCGGAGTAGCTGTGATGGCCGGCCACACAAGTGGACTAAGAACCAAAGTACAGGAACTCTTTCCGAAGGCCATATTTATCCATTTCTTTAGTCACAAGCTTAATCTTATTTTGTCACAGTCATTTTCCTGTATCAAGGAATGTAGAATATTTTTTCAGACCTTAACGGTATTAGGATCATTTTTTCACAAGTCCTCTAAACGATCTCATGGACTGAAATAATTTACCGCAAAAAGGATGCCTAGAAAATGCTCCAACACGGTGGAATTTTTCATCTCGTCTTGTTCACACAGTGAAAGAACATCGCACTTCATTCCTTGAATTATTTCGAAATGTTTTAGATGAAAGCTCAAACTGGGACAGTGAAACAGTAGTAGCGGCATAAGGTTTCATGAAATTTCTAACCTGCACTGAAACTTCCTTCTTGTTACTGATTTTTAGCAATATTTTTTACCTTCACTGGTATCCTTTTCAATATCCTTCAATCCAAGCATTTAGACGTCCTATATTTATCCCAGAAAGTTCAGGAAATCAAAAGAGAGATACTAAACCTCAGGAATAAGTGCGACATAATTTGGGCCGAGACTCTGGTCTATCATGGTGTCGGAGACTCTCTACCAACTAAACGACAATGTCGGCAAGCAGATACAATAATATCAAGGAAATGCCTTTACCACTCTATTTTTGACAACATTATTGTACAATTAGACGAACGATTTGGGTCATTGAACCAATTACAGTTTATTTCCTTGTTGGATCCTCTGAAGTATCAAGCGTACAAAGCTACTTTTCCTCATTCCGCTTTTGAAAATCTTAAATTGCCCTATAAAGACTTGTTTGATTTTATCCGATTGAAGAATGAGCTTACCGTGCTGTATTCGTTTGATGAATTTTATGGTCAACACCCTCATCAGTTCAAGTGTTCCCTGAAAAGCAAACGATTAGATACAGCCCTGCCTGAAGTGTATAAATTGGGTGTACTTATAGTAACTGTTCCAAGCACTACAGCGTCAGTTGAAAGGTCATTTTCAGCTCTTAGGAGGATTAAGACTTATCAGAGGTCAACACAGAGTGAAGAGCGGCTTTCAGGCTTGGCAGTTCTGTCCATAGAAAAGGAAGATCTGCACCAACTAAAAAGCACACACACATTTTATGATGTCATCACAACATTCACAAAACAAGAGAGATGACTAGATTTCACCTTCAAGTAGACTCAAAGCAACCAAAAATCTTGTGGAAGGACTTAATGCATAGTTTTGTTAGTAGTAGAGCATACAGTGGACAATAGAAGTACTTCTCACAAAAACGTAGCAAATTACTATCATTTTGATAGGCCTATGTGTACAATGTAATATGCGTGATACTGTTGCAATAGTGTCAGAGGCATTTCAAGTTGGCTTCTATGCTGAAGGGTGAAAAATGTAACAGGACAGAGATTTCTCTGATACATACAGCACATAAGAGATCAAAAAGTTTTTTTAAATGAATAGTGACGGGTGATACATGAAATAGACGTGATTTCTACTAATATATGCACTTTTATGTAGGGAAGTGATTAAAATAACATTTTTAGACAAAAACGCAACATGACACGTGTGTCTTCCTTTCTTACGGATTATGCACTGTCATTGGGAGTAAGTAAACTATTTCTATACATCTCAATAAGTTAATTGCAGCTTTAAAAATTATATCGATTTTTTTAAGCTATAGATGTCATTCCACTAGTTATTTTGTGTTTTCTGAAAAGCCAAGGATTTGACATGATACCGCACGCTCTGGTTAGAAGTCCTTCAATTTTCATGAGATTACACATAGGGAATTCTAAATGGTTACAGCTTGGTTACATTCTTTTATATAATGATGTACGTTAAATTATACTTCCTACGTCCGGTAATTAGTACGTCCTACTTTGGACAGCATACCCACTTTTCAAAACCACCGCACGCCACTGGAAGACGAAGACCTAAGCAAGCACCATCTATTGTAAAATGTACGTACTAGCTGGCGCCTCGTTCATTTGAACGACTTAGTTCATTGAACGAAGAAGCGCGAGAGCTGATTCCATGAAGACAGCACCAATGAACTACCTCGTTCATTTGAACTACCTCGTGTATTTGAAAGACGAAACAAGCTCGCACATAAATGGCCAATGGCGTGCCGTGTTAATGATCACATGACAGCACATTTCCTGTCACTTCTCAACTGGCGGCGTCGCTGTGCATTGGGTACTTGTTTTCTGCTCGTGCTAGGAGCTCCGAAAGACGACAATCTTCGCAAAATGTCGTACCGGTACTTGCCTGCTAGCTATAAATGAGCTCGTGTTTGTTCGAGTCCGATTTTATGCAAAACACGGTCCACAATACACACAATGGGGTGATAATATGGCTGGTTTACCTCTTAAAACATTACGAAAAATATAAAAGCGTGTTATAGTCTGGCACTTACGTACTGTAAGCGTTCTATAATACACGACAGTTGTGGGAATTATACACGGGCACTGGTAAATAAATACTTGTCTACACAAAAAAAATCAATGTCAACAACATGAGGCACAACGAAATCACACGCACTTGGAGCGGAGTAGCGAAATCATGTTAGTAACCGAAACGAGACTACGGTATTGTATTCAGTACGCATAGGTTATCTTAAGATGAGTGTATTGGCGAAGAAGAATAATCAACTAAAATAACAAGATATGTTAAAATTGTTCATACCACATAGAAAACGCTCATAAATTTCAAAGTGCCCAAATACGACAGCCTCTTGTCAGAAGACTTACTGGCACGTAAGAGAACATCTGCGGGACAGAGTTTCGGCACCTCGATCTCCATGGAAACCGTAACAGTAAATGAGGGCCGTAAAACAGTTCAGATATTACTGTTCATAAAATAATAGCTGCTCAACCCTTTTTCCTTTTTCTGCGAGACGATTCTTATTCTCGGTTACTATCTGTCCTGCCCCGTGTGTAATGATGTATAACATGATATGAATGTAGTAGTGGTTAAAATTAGGTGGTGATCGACAGAAAACTATAGTTCACAATTTCAGTAATTACTCCCCTTATTACAATGTAATATTAATGGAAATATTAAGGAAATTAGATTTTACACACCAATAGAGCATATCAAAAGTTAACACCTGCATACATCCTAGCGTCAATGGGTAGGGCCTGACACATCCCATTCTGATGAGTGTAGTGTCAGGCATAAGGAAAACACTGGTTTTGTCGAGTAAATACTTGTATAGACGTATATCTAACATTGTAATATTAGCTAGTTATTCAGGCACATTCCTTAGTAATAGAACGTTTCCACAGGATTCGTCTTCCCCAGCTCTTTAAGAGCTAAAAAGGACAATTATCATCTTAGAGAAATGTTTTCCCGTGCATAAAACAGGTAAATCGCTTCTTCTTTCTCAAACAGCTTATTCATACGCCCCTCGAACCGCCGAGCTTTAAATAGCGTAAGAGGTGCGGTGCGGTTGAAGGCCATATGTTGTTGTTGTCGGATGATTTTGGGGCTTTTTTTTATAAAGGCTATATGTTTTGTCGTTCATATTAAGAGAGGACGAAGACCTAAGCAAGCACCATATATTGTAAAATGTACGTGCTAGCTGGCGCCTCGTTCATTTGAACGACTTCGTTCATTGAACGAAGTGCTGCGTGAGCTCTTTCCACGGAGAAGGTACAAATGAACTACCTCGTTCATTTGAACGACTTCGCTCATTGAACGAGGTGCCGCGAGAGATGTTTCCATGCAGACAGCACAAATGATCTACGGTACCTCGTTCATTTGAACGACTAATAAGCTTGCACAAAAATGGCCAATGGCGTGACGTGTAAATGGTCACGTGACAGCACATCAGCCGCACTTCTCAACTGGGGGAGAAGTTATACAAAATTAGAAAGCTTATATGTCTCTCTGTGTTTTAGATACAATTTCTTTACTTAGGCAGACGGGAGGAAGCATTGTGTAGCTGTTTTCTGTTCGTGCTCATAATAAACTAACTCGTTCATTTGAACGAAGTACCCCGAGGGCTGTTTCTAGGCCTATATT
Organism: Anabrus simplex; assembly: GCF_040414725.1. Lineage (NCBI taxonomy): Eukaryota > Metazoa > Arthropoda > Insecta > Orthoptera > Tettigoniidae > Anabrus > Anabrus simplex. The sequence continues at coordinate 332,327,182 of NC_090268.1, forward strand.
ACGTCATGAACTACCTCGTTCATTTGAACGACTCAAGGCTATGAACGTTATCTAATGAACTAGTTCGAGCAAATGAACTAAGTGGACCCATCCCTAATACCAATAGTCTACGACGAATAGAAGTCAAAGCCGCATACTTAAAGAGAGCTCTGGGGCTTTCGAAGTATACACTATCTCAACGAGCTAGAAAGAGGACTATAGAGTGGCTAACTCGTCTGCTACAGCGCTCTAGGCGGTGCCAAGGCAAAATAGCGACGCCATATTATATCCGCCCGTATTTTACGGTTTATTCTGGTTATTGTGTGTTCTTATCGTGGTTTATTTGCACTGAATCTGATAAATTAACTGCATAAATTATGCCGCCTATATGTGCAGCAATCAACTGCACGTTCCGTAGAGGCAGCTCAAAGGATATATCATATTTCAGGTAAGTTTTTTTTAGTAAAGAATGCAATGTTTGGTCATTAGCAGAGTATGTTTCCCCGTTGTCAGTGTTTGTAAATAAGTCTATGCTTTTCTCTCTAGGTTCCCTCTGAAAGATAAGGAACTCACGAAACAATGGGTAATAAATATGAAACGTGATAAATGGTTTCCGACAAAGCACAGTTTCCTGTGTTCACGACATTTTGAAGAAAAATACATAGTGATCAACAATGATAGAAGACGCTTGCTGTCCAGAGCCATCCCTACAGTTTTTGATTTTCCGAGTCACCTTATGAAAATACAGCGTACTAGACCTCCACCTACGATACGAAACAATATGAGAGCCTCCAGTCCTACGCCGCCACTATTCGAATCTTCGTCCACAAATATGGAATTGAACAATTCAGGTAACTATGCGATTTAACATAAGTGACATTAACACAATAATTATTTCAAATGGTTTAAAGTACGAAGTGTTCGGTCTAGGCCTATCATCATTATCGCTATGGGATGGTTTGTTACAGTATTCGGTGTAAAACTTCCATAACCGGTGTGTGAAAGTGAGGTTAGAGATGGCACATGTAACACTCGGCAGGCTTGCCAACTTACACAACCTTAGTGACAAGACCATTGGGCTGGATGGGTTATGTCCGAGGAGCGACAAAACCATTGGTCTGGATTGGATAGGTCCGGCTAGTTACTAGACCATTGGCCGGGGGGCATACAGGTTAGAGTCACTTACCAGCCCTTAGGCCTTTAGTATCCTGCGTGACACCACCATTGATCTGGATAGGTTACGGTAAGATAGTGACAAAACCATTGGTCTGGATATGTTAGACAAAAATTTCAAGAAGCGAGAGTGAAATTGATGGTTCTCTCACTTTTAGCGAATATGGCAGCCCTGTACTTGCACAAGATGTGAGCTCATCATTACTCCAGCTCGGTTGACAAGACTTTCACACCCGCATAACGACTGTCGTTTGTTTACATGCTCGCGGCCTTCTCAGGAAGGATGTTGCCAAGCGGTGCTCTGTAGCGTACTGTCAACATCTGTACTTAGGAACTGATGAGTGAGTGGTGCTTCGATAGCTGGTGGTAGTGATTATTGTTGCACGATTGGTGAGGAGTTGTTCTTGCCGTGCGGACATTAGGATAGGACCTGGACAAAACCAGTGATATAGGGACAGGCAAAGGGGATCTGGGGGGGTTCTTGTATGCAAGTTTTATTTTTTCATTTTCTTCGTCTCAAAAAGCCAAGGGGGATGTAATACGCGAAGGGGTCTAATACATGAGTAAATACGGTAGGCTAACTATTTTAGTAATTACCAATATGTGGTCCTTTCGTATCATCATGGTTTTAACGTATTGTCTGTTAATACTATCAAATGCTTTTGTAAAGTCTGAATACTGTATAGCTTTCCTTTAGCATGTCTCAAGTCATCAGAGATGTAGTCTCTCGGAATGCTGCTATATCCAGTAAATTGACAATTTTTTCCTTGTAGAAAGATCTAGTCCTTATTTGTCAATAGTAATGCTACCGGTAACAGTGGATTGTGTTTATTCGTTTGTTTCACTTTTACTTTTTTTTCCTCTTTTCAGGAAGTGCTGAACTGAAGATCATAGGAAATGATCATGCGTACTGTGTCCCTAGTCCACGCAAAATGAAAAGAATGTATGACAATGCAATGGAAGTAAATGCCAATTTAAAGAAAAAAAATTAAATGTCTTCAACAGAACATTAATAGAAAGAGGAGTAAAATAATTAATTACCAGCAGCTAATTTCAGGACTTAATAAAAGACTGTGTGAATCTGGCTCTGAAATTTTAGACAAATGTTTTACAGGTATACTGAAGGAACTTCTAGAACTTCAGATCAAGGGTTGTGGACAGAATTATACTGAGGAGATAAGAAGATTTGCTTTGACGCTACATTTTTATTCCTCACGAGCCTATCAGTACCTCAGGAAACACGTTAAACTTCCTCATCCAAGGACTCTCCGTCGTTGGGCATCACTTCTGGATGGTAATCCAGGCTTCACAGAGGAACGTTTCAGGAAAATTACACAGGAGGTAGAGGGAAGTGCCGAGCCTATCCTTGCATCTTTAATGTTTGATGAAATGGCAATAAAGAAAGATCTTGTGTGGGACGGTAATCAAATTTGTGGTTATGTAAATTTAGGACAGGGTTTTATTGGAAGTGATGACTGTCCCTTGGCCAGGGAAGCTCTTGTTTTTATGGTTACGGCTTTAAATCGTAACTGGAAGATACCTGTTGGTTATTGCCTTGTAGATGGCACATCAGCTTCTATGAAAGCTAATCTAATAGAGCAGTATCTTAGGAAACTGCATGAAACAGGAGTCAGTATAGTAAGTATAGTCTGTGATGGAACACCTACAAATAAATCTGTTATGCAGAAATTAGGTGTAACTTTTTCTGGTGATAACGTACAGTGCTGGTTCTCTCACCCATCTTTTCAGCAGAGAAAAGTGTATTGTATTTTTGACGCTGCACATGTGTTAAAGTTAATGCGGAACTTGCTGGCAGAAAGGGAAGTTCTTGTTGATGGCACTATTCAAGGTGGTGACGAAAATAAGATTAAAAGGGAGTATTTTTGTAGTCTAGTTACTCTCCAGGAAAAAGAGGGTTTACATGCTGCAAATAAACTGAGACGGCGACATATCTACTATGAAACCCAAAAAATGAAAGTTGCCCTTGCTGCTCAGACATTTAGCAGGTCAGTGGGTTGTGCTATGTCTTTCTGTAATGCATTAGGGTTTCAGGAATTTGCAGGATGTGAACTCACTGTTAAATTTGTTAAGATTATTGATTTAATATTTGATATTTTGAATTCCTGTCATCCATTGGGTAAAGGCACAAAACCTCCAATTTCCAGAAAGAACAGAGTAACTGTCTGCAATCAAATTAAGGACTGTATCAATTATCTACAACACCTGAAACTTTCAGATGGAACACTTGTTTGCAACTCAAATAGGAAAATGCCGATTCATGGGCTCATTGTTGATCTTGTGGCTGTTAAGGAGTTGGCTGAGGCATATGTTTGGAATGATGACCCTATTATGAAATATTTTCTGACGCGTAGGTTGAGCCAAGATCATTTGGAATTATTTTTTTCTTCTTTACGCTCTAGAGGTGGGAACATGAATAATCCAAATGCTTTGCAGTTTAGGTCGGCGTACAGGAAATGTTTGATTGCACGTGTGCAGCCATCTGAAAGTGCACATTGTGAACTTTCTGACTGTGATGTCCTTGTCCCTGCCAGTGGTATCAGTTCTCTTCAGAATACAATCGACAACAGATTTATGTTAAATGCACTGGAACTGGATCACGACTATTTTAGTCGTAACTATGATTCTATTAGTATATATGTTGATAATGTAGTTGAGTACATTGCAGGGAGTGTAGTTCGTCAGGCATCTAAGAAGTTGAAATGTTTACAATGTTTGGAGGTTCTATTGGCTAATAGCAGTACATACGGAAGCAGATTACTGTAGCAGTAGAAAAGAATGTGAATGGTTCTCTTGTGAATCCATCTCAAGATGTAGTAAAACTATGTAAAATTGCTGAAAAAGTTTTTAGAAATAATTATGAACTACTGGGAAAGCATGAAAGAAAAGTAATGTTAAAACTTCAGACTGAGGTGTTAAGTTTGTTGCCGAATTGTTTATTTTTTGAATTTGATCATTTGTTCACTGCCGTGGAACCAGGTGAGGAATCTCATTATGCCTCGCTCATTAAATTAATTTTACATCAGTATTTTACCTGTAGACTGCATCATGTTTGTAGAAGCAGATCTGAGAAGGAAGGAGGAAAGCAAGTGAGACAGATGTTTACAAAATTAATATTATTTAAAGGGCAGTAGCTTGGCCTGTACCATGTGAAATGAGAGAGGTTTTCTTTTTCTGTAATATCTTGTAGGCTTTTCCAATCCTTGTCAAAATACAAGCAAAGTTTATTAATTCTTTATGAAATAAACTGTTACCAGTCACAAGTTCTACAGAGGGATCCAAAGAAATGTAGACACTTTGATAGTTAATATCTTTGGAACAAATGACATATCATTGCGATTCTTGCACAGTAGCGTAGTCCATTGTATTCTCAACAGAATGGCGCAACAATCTTGGCTTGCGTTTTCCAGCAGATGACAGTGCAGCAATGAATGAAGTAAGATTGTCGTTTGAACAACGCAAAGCCATATTGAAGTGGTACTGGAAGTATGAAAACATGGAGGTACAGCGGCAATGGCGTACTCGGCCACCAACATGTACAGCAATTTATCTTATTCGGGATAAATTTGAAGCCGACGGTACTGTTCAGGATGTGCATAAGAAAAGGTCTGGCTGACCGAAAACATCAACAAATCCAGCTTCCAGCGCTGCTGTGTTGCAACATTTTACCAGATCACGTAAAAAATATGTGAAGCAGGGTGCACGTGAAGGCAGGGTAAGCCGATTAACCATGCGATGAATTCTGAAGGCTGTAAAGTGGAAAGTGTACGTTTCAAGATCGTTGCACGCTATGAACGAGGACGACCCGGATCGAACGATGGAGTACTGCGAGTGGTTTGAAGGCATGTTTCATGAAGATAAACGGTTTGCAGGGATGATTGTCTTGTCAGATGAGGCGCAATTCAAACTGAACTGTACTGTAAACCGCCACAACTGCGTGTACTGCGCTTCTGAAAATCCTCACGTTCACGTCGACAACATGTTAATCTACCTGGTGTTAATGTGTGGTATGGTCTGTCATTGCGCGCTTTGATTGGCCTGTTCTTCTTTCAACGTACCGTAACTGGTGAGGTGTATTTTCATGTGCTACGAACATCAATTTTGCCTGCCTTCCAAGAGGTGTTTGGAAATGAAAGATATTACCTACAACAAGATGGCGCTCCACCTTACTACCACAGAAATATCAGAGCTTACTTGGAGTATTGAGTACTCACCACGGCCTTCAGACCTTACACCTCTTCTGCATATGGGGGATGTTGAAAAATGAAGTTTATCGACAGAAGCCAACTATACTGAACGAACTACGAGAAGCCATCGAGGCTTCCTCATCCTGTGTGGCTATCAGACTGGCAACCCTGACGGCCGTAGTTCGGTCAGCAGTTCAGTGGCATCGACGTTGTTTGGCTGCTAATGGGGGTCAATTTGAACCCGGAAAATGAACTTACCTCCATGCAAGGATTGTAAGGTGTGTCATTTTGTTCATTTATATTGACTATCAAAGAGTGTCTACATTTTTCTGGACCCTCACTCTGAAAAGATTTGCTCAGTCTTTGAAATACATAGGGGAGTAAATCATTTAAGAAAACTTGTGGCTGGAAATAGATTTTATTATTTTATAAGAATAAATTCATGTACAAGGCCTTTCCTAAAAACATGGTTATGTTTATAACATTATTTATCTTTTGAAATACTTTGAATCAATAATGGCTCCATCAATTCAGTAGAGCGAATGTGTTTACTTCTCATGCCCTTTTTTAACAGAGACTCATGTTTTTGCTCACTTTCATCTTTGAATCTGTAGTTTCTTAAACCATACACATTAACAGAGTACCTGTTCATTTCCTTGACCGTAATGTGTGTGAAATTAGAAACTGCTCTAGATTTCTAATAGTCAAACTTTGAGATTCAGCTGATTGAGAAACCGATTGTGTGTTTTCTTTGCAACTCTCTTAGCACTTTCATGCACTTTTATTGGCAATGTTCTGCGACTACTTTGGCATGTTTTTATTATTATTCCAACAAGTTGATTTTCACACTTAAATTATTGTTGCCTTTGAGAGTTATACGGAGTATTATGCTGAGGATAAGTGGCCTCCCCCGACTTTCTTTGTAGGATTTAATTGGCTTTTGAATATATAGGGTGGTTGTTAACAAAGTGAACCAGGTGCATGAGCATTATAGTATTGGCCATACTGATAAATAATTCCATATTCCTCACTTTTGTCAGTTTAGCAGCTGCCGAAATTAGCAAATCAATCACGTCATGGGCAAATTCAAATGGGCTTTAGGAGAAGGTGTTACTAAATCTGCACATGGTTAAGACCAGTTTGACAGCACCAGTTGATGAATCGATGCTGACAGGACGGCGGTCGACACTGACTAGGTTTGCGTTACAGTGCGAGTCCATGTCCACTACTGCTTAATGAACATTTTCTATTGCCCCTCAGGTACCGATGATGAGAAATGATCATCAAAGACACACACACCATGGATTCAGCTGGTGTCACTTTAGCATAGTTGCTATGGTGCGATACTGTCCGCTCAGAGTTTCAGGGTGTAATTCCTCCCCTGGCAAATTTTTTTCTTCGATTGGTGCTTTCAAGCAGTATCAAGTCGTGTGGAGATTTAGCGACTCTGCCTCGCATAGCCCATTTGAATTTGCTTGCGAAGTGACCTTCAACAGCTGATAAAAGGACTACGTGAGATACTGAATTACTTTTTTCAAAATATTTATCAGGTTGACCAACATTCAAATGCTCATGTTCCCGGTTCATGTTGTTTTCGACCACCCTATGGTGTATCTCATGTATTTACATCCCATAGGCATTACCTGGCACCCATGAGGAGCTGAATAACTGGCTATTGTATGTCTGTCACCACCTGACCTTTTCCTCTTTTTTCGATTGCCTTTGTCACACCGACACAGATAGGCCTTTTGGCGACGATGGGATAGGAAAGGGTAGAGGCACGCGGCTGTGAGCTTGCATCCGGGAGATAGTAGGTTCGAATCCCACTATCGGCAGCCCTGAAGATGGTTTTCCGTGGTTTCCCATTTTCACACCAGGCAAATGCTGGGGCTGTACCTTAATTAAGGCCACGGCCGCTTCCTTCCAACTCCTAGGCCCTTCCCATCCCATCGTCGCCATAAGACCTATCTGTGTCGGTGCGACGTAAAGCCCATAGCAAAAAAATGGAAAACCAGAGAAAAACCATCTTATGGGCTGCCAGCAATAAAGTTTGAACCCACTACCTCCCAAATGCAAGCTCACAGCTGCGCGCCCCTAACCGCACGGCCAACTTGCTCAGTCCCTTTTTCCTTTTCGTGCTTCCTGTATTAGCTTCACTTATTAAAACAAGAGCAGAAATTTCAAGTAGCCTGGACACCAGGCACCTCATTGCCACAATGTGGTCATCTAACTGCAGTCCAAAAGACTGTTACCTCAAAGCCAAGTGTAACCGAAAACATGCCTGTTTGATTGAAATATTGCCTTTACTTGATTTTCTAGTGAAGAATCATGTTTAAAATCAAAGTAACCTCACAAGTTGAAAGTCCTTAATAAGCTGAAAATAATGCTTGCTGTACATTACTTTTTTTTTTTCAAATAATATTTTTGGGTGAAAATATTATTTGAATGTTCGCTCCACGTGTGCATTTAACAGTTGGTTATTGGCAGGTGTAATATCATTTTTTGTTTGTAAATTTAGTGTATGTATATTTGAACTTTCATGTTTGCTGTAATATTTTCATTCTCTGTAAATATTGTATTGCTGAATGTACTTAATGCTAGAGTATTCTGATTGCTTTTGTAATTAATTATTATGTATGTATGTATATATATATAGTTAACGTCTGTGTAAAAATACACACCATCAAAAATATTCAGTATATACCAGATTCTGTTGCCTTCAAGTAGAACCGATATCATATTGCTTCATGTGAAACATAGAATAATAAGTACAATGAAAATATACTCAATAACTTACGATCCAGTGAAAATTAAAACACTTGGTCTGTACGTAAACCCCACAAATTAAAGATAGTTTTTAATGCATCCACAAGTCAATAGAGTGTTTGTCCTCTACAAACCCTGTGGCACTCTTGAATGCAGTGGGACATGTTCAGTACCAAATTATTGAACATTTCTTGAGGCAAACAATCCCACCTCTTGATGGCAGCATGTTTTATGACCTGAATCGTTAGTGGTGGATGTTGATGGTTTGAAATTCCTACTCTAAGAAGGGATCACGCATGCTTTATGCAGTTCCTGTCCAGGGAAGACGCTGGCCAGTCCATTCTGCCGATCACATATCCTTCCAGCTATGTTCACAGCTGCTGCACGATGTGGACAAGCATTATCGTCTTATAGAGTAAATACATCTCCTACAGTCTCTGCAAAATGACTTGCTATGGGTTGGAGAGTGTTGCATTGTACACATCAGCCGTCACGTTGAACGTGAACCAGCGGTGAAACAATGCCTGTCCAGGATAGCGCCGAACCTCCAAGATGTTGGTGACATTCTACCGAGAATCATTCATTGTAACATTCCTCTCTTGCCCTCCACACATGCGGGGAGGTATCATCATGGTGTAAACCAATTCTCACTTCATCAGTGAACCACATTCTGGATCATTGATCTCGTGCCCAAGTCTGATGTGCTTTAGCCCATCGAATGCAATCCACCATGTGGAGGAGTCCTGAGGGGGTTATCTTGATTAGTTCCCCACCATGGAGTCTTGTGCACAGTTTGGGTACTTACAATAACTCTTCTGTTGTCTCAAAGCTCGTGCCACAGAGTAGCAGCTGTGTGTATACGGTGTTTCCATGCTTAAATTCATATATATTGCTCTTGAGGTGGTGGTATTTGCATGAATGGCCTGCGCAGTGCCCATCTGTTACTGAATGGGGGTCTTGGAACTTTTCTCGCAACTTGGAACCAACACTTTGATTCATGTCAGCAATGTTATCATCAGCTTAACTAGTGTGATACGATCTGCCGTAGACAGTGTAGGATGAGGTATTTCAGTTCATAGAAGCGAGTCACACTGACAAGTTTGCTTGTACGCCACTTCAGTTCTAGTGTACTGGGTTTGTTTACCAATTCTGAGTCAAATGCCCCTAGCTGTGAAGAAGACAGGGCTGCCATGATATTGATTTAAATAATGTACGTTATAATAATTATGTTGTGTGACCTCCGAAGAGGCCTGATGCAGGTCTTTTAACTTGATGCCTGTTAGGCGATTCGCGTGTCTGCAAGAATGGGGCCTTACCTATGATTAATTCTAATGCTGGAGATGGCACACACATGCCCATCCCCCGAATCATGGGAATTAACTGTTGAAGGTGAACACCCCGGACCCTTTGGACCATGCTAACTATTTAGTCATGGAGCTGGACAATCCATTGCCAGTCACAATTTTTACTGAATCTTCTTCACAATGCATTTCAGTCTAACCATAAATACAGCATAAATTGGTAGGTAAACTGCAAATATCCTTAACATTTTTGATGAGTATATTATGATTTTTTCCTTTATGTAATAAGCAATTTTGTATTGTTACTGCTTTCTAAAAATATATTAGAGACTTTACTGTTTTCCTAATGAAGAAAATTTTGTACTGTTCATTTTTCCTGCACCTTGTGTCCTTGATTCATCACCACACCCATTTGTTTTAGGTCCTTAAAATACTGATGAGCCTGTGCGTGTGGGTAGGTTGTCAACTGTTTCACAGTGTCAGACTCAGGATTAAAGTTGATAACCTTCGTTCAGTAGATTCCAGTCATTTTACTACTGTTGTAATTCACATTTTACTTTGAAATAAGTTCACGGTCCAACTAACACCTGTCTTGGAATTTGCAATATGAAGCAAGCAAATATCTTCCTCTTTCTGAAAAGTACTTTTTGCTTGGACATTGACTGTCTCTGTGACATTCTCTATGTAAAACTAGCAGTATCTTGTTGAAGTACTAGATAGGTGTACCAAATAAAACTGCATCTCTTTATTAATATTTATACATACATGCAGACAGATGTGTCAGTTTTAAGAACACAAGCTGACTGACTTACTTTCTCCTTAATACATTACATTAAAGCATATTGATCAACACAGAAAATGTAAAAATTTCATAAGACTCTAAATCTCATGATTTCAAGATCATCAAGCTACAGTTTCATTCAAAATCTTACATGTTACTGGCTCAAGATTTGAAGGGCAGCTGCAAAGGTGAGTGAAAAACTTATGTCAAAACTGAGCCAACAGGCAAGGCTAAAAATGAGCAGCATGTCCCTACGATAAACAGTACAGGTACAAAGCTATAAAATATGAAATTATAAATATGTTACAATTATGGCCATCAGTCTGATGACTTCTGCTTAAGTGGTTTGGTATTTGCAGTTAACTAGGGTAAGTAGTAGGAAGGAAACAGTCATAATATATTAGCAGATTATTATAAAGGCACCATGCTTTCACTGGGGATGAAATTGGAAATCATTCTAATCCATTACATGATGTTATGTGGTCTCTGGAGAGGCCAGAAGCAGGCAGGACTTTCTAGCTTATGCTCATGGGCGACTTGTGCATCTGCGTATGACGAAGGTAGGGATAGGATGAAACCCGGTGTTGGCACTTATCTTACTCCTATCAAGGGGTCTGAGCAAGCCTGACATCCCCATCCAACAGATGAGTCACCATCAGCAGAATCATATGCCCTCACTCAACATATAAACTGCTCTAAATGCAAATTAATGATGACTGAAATTAAGGTCTCCACAGCTAGCACACCAGTAGTTGGATTGGTTCATCATGATCTGTATTACATTGAAATAAATGTAGCCTACCAAAAAGAACTATAGATGAAGGAATTTTTGTTCATGGCTCAAAATGGTTTTACATTGATTTAACATGGTAAAAATGTCATGGTACCTGGGACGTATTTACAGTATGTACTATAGGCCAATATCTGAGATACACTGAGAATCTAACCCCAGATCAGGTTTGATATTTGTCTGATAGGCATTTGTCTTGTCCATCAGTTCAACATCATCGCTTGTAAGGTTGGTGGTATATAGACAGCATGTGTAGGACTTGGGTAAGCACGGCAAGAGTACCCATTTCTGCTACTGATCATATTCAAATTGTGACACGGATGTGAAAGTGTGTGTCGCTAGTGTTCGAGTGAGTGAGAGTGATTTCTTCAAAATTTTAAAAATTTTCAGGGAGAAATAAACTGTTGCTGGTCGACAAAGTGAAACAACTCGCTGGAAGAATCGGTATTTGTTGCTTTCAGCATGTCATATGCCCATGCTACTGCCACTTTATTCCATCAGGATCTTCAGAGATGCACGTGAGTGAAGGTGTTAGATCGCCCAGGTGGCAGCTTCCCTATCAATAGTATACCTAGCCATTTGTCCAATGTTTTCAAAAAACTTGGAAATTTATTGAACATTTCCCTTTTGCCTGAGTCCTAACGTGCCGCAAATTTCACAACTTTGAATGTATGAGCGACAAAAGGTTGCCTTTGTAATAAACCACCTAAATCATGACCAGGCAATTTATAATGTTTTAAAAGATAGGCCTATGTCTGTTTAATAGAGCTTAAATATAAAACCATTTTTCTGGAGAACTTCAAAATGAACATGAAACGCCAGTTTTACTTATATTCCATATTTTGTAAAATAAAAATACATTTACGAGTCGGTTATTGACAGGCACGAGGTATCAAGAGGTGTCTTCTTTCTAAATCGTTGGGCTGGCCTAATGTACATTTAATACCGGTAATAGGTTTATTGCGGGGCGCGCGGCTGTGAGCTTGTATCCGGGAGATAGGGGGTTCGAATACCACTGTCAGCAGTCCTGAAGATGGTTTTTCCATGTTCACACTAGGTAAATGCTGGGGCTGTACCTTAATTAAGTCCACGGCCGCTTCCTTCCAACTCCTAGGCCTTTCCTATCCCATCGTCGCCATAAGACCTATCTGTGTCGGTGCGACGTAAAGCCACTAGCAAAAAAGGTTTTATTGCAGCTAATGTACATTTAGAGTGTATCTATTTCGTACCTTCAGTGATTTCTCTTCTATTATTTTCATTCTCCGTGTGTTGTAATGCTTAATGACAATGTAGGCCTAATCTGATTCCTATTGTAATTATGGAACCGTACTGGAAATTCATTGATTTCTCTTCTTTGTTTAATGCGTAATTATGTATGCACTTGCAGAATACATTATGCTCCTTTGAGTACTTTCGCAATGAAGAAATTGTGACGATTACTTTTCGTGCACTTTGTGTTCTCAATCACCAACGAGTTGTAGCTCGATCGCCACGCCCACTTGTTTTGATCGCTAATAATATGGCGGACGTGGCGTTCAAGAAGATTCAAATATGGCGTTCGAATAGCCACTCTATAGTCCTCTTTCTAGCTCGTTGCACTATCTCGACTTGTGTATGTTCTGACGAGGGAATCTTTCCTGATCGAAGAGCTACGCTTCAAGATGTCACTACCATCCACGACAAATTAGGATCGACTACTTACGGAACTGAAGCAGAAAAGAGAAGACATTTGGTTAGATTTCTATGCAACAGATGCTATGACAACGCGGGGATGGATGGAAGCGAACTACGAATTAAGACATATATTGTAATTAGATTGGCTGTCCATGGCTTTCACTTTAAGCTTTTCAAAACCAAAACATTTCATGAACCTGAATTCGGATGCATGTGTAAATTGTGCGATCGTGAATGTGATAGATACCACGTCTTAACATGTCCTAATAGAGGGAAATCGTTGATTAAATTCTGTTCAGAAGAATGAGACCTATGTGGCTTGGAAATGTTAAAATTAATGTTATAGAGTTATGTAGAGAGTTATAGCTTCAGGACTTTTCGATAAAGAGGTCTCGACGAACAAGAAAAGCTGGAAACTTTATCTGTATGGCACTTCCCTACATTACTAAGTAAAGGTTTCACGAATTTGGACACCACAGTCTGTCTAGTGTACTACGTGAAGCTGACAGTATTAATTTTGATCTCCGCCCATACTCGTAACCTTTCGGAGAAGCAATCCGCCGACAAATACAATGCCGTATAGTTTCTTCAGACCATACTGGGCGCAGTTTCTGAAAGATTTTCACTTGATCTTTAATATAAACGGCATTTTCAACACCCTCACCTGCAGATTTCTTTATAATGTTCACCGGTTTGAGTTGCGTATTGCAATCTTCAATCTTTTTACTTGATCGGTGTAATTTTTCTTCCAAATATACTATTTTCTTCTTCATTCTGAATAGCACAACACGTAGTATTTTATTTGTTCCCTTTAGAATTTCCATGCTGCTGCCATCCAACATATCAACTTGACAATCAACGTCACACGGTTCGTTGTTACTAGTATTTAGGCCTACCTCCGTATGAGTAGTCGAAGAGTCGACTGGAAAGAGAGAGAGAGAGAGAGAATCAGACATTAGTTTAGCTATAATTGTAAAAACGAAACAACTAAATAGGCCGTACTTGCGTTATGAATAATAATAATAATAATAATAATAATAATAATAATAATAATAATAATAATAATAATAATAATAATAATAATAATAATAAGTAGAAGAAGAAGAAGAAAAAGAAGAAAATATTGACACGATTTTATACTACTAACGAACGAATCGTAATGGAATCTATGACATCATAATATTCTGTTTTGTACCTTCACATGAACAATACAGTTGTCCCCAGAAATTATATTACTTACTATGTAATACTTCAAACTTTATATAAAGCTTTCCATTTTCTGCAATGATGTTTAGAGAGCTCTTGCTAGACGTCTCTGTGCTTGAATCCCTTCTCTTCCTCTTTGCTGAAATTAGCGGTTGTTTGTAAGCTGGATAATCAGGGAAAGGCTGGGTACAGATCCCGTTTTTAATTTTCGCGGTTTGCTGGACACTTTGAAAACGTCATTTACGATATGTAGACGGCAAACCACGGAATAGTCAGAAGGAATCCATTTAATTCTCTTGCTGTTTCCTTCCCTGGATATAATACTTAACCACTTTCGTCGCAATTCTGTACATGAAGGTATTAAATACCACGGCATTCTAGTTTCCCTTTCTTTGATTTGCATAAAAGCATGCAGGAGTACACCATTTTCACTGAAAACAAGTACAGTACTACCCTATTTCCCGCTATTTCCTTCGACAGGTCTGGGGCCAGTCGGTGCTGCCACCTGCTGTGGGTATTTGTAAACGGAGTGTTTCATTTAGTGCCACGTTAAAATGTTGCAATGAGCAGGCAGTATAAGCAGCCATCGGGTGCAGATCGAGCAGGCAGTGGTTCGCACATATCTTGTAGTGGACCCCATCAGTAGCAAACCTTGTTATAATATTTCTGAGGTTAAAGTTAGCTTGCTTCCAATCATTGCTTGTCATAGCATCAGTGGAATAAAACTCACTCCATATTTCAGATCTCTTTCGATGTCTGTCTTTAATTAATTTTCCATAGTTTACGGTAGAAAGTAAACCGTGACTTATCCTTAAATCTTCTATAAATAATGTTTCTGTGGTTTAGGATTACTGAAAAGGGCTCCGCCATGTAAGTATACATATTCCTTGAAGTCTCAACTCTAATATAGCTAATGCTTCAACGAGCTCAAGTCCCCACACCGCTGGCTGCGCAGAAGCGCGTGACTGGGGAAGACATGTCCATGCGCGTACCGCCATGTTGCGGGCGCTCCTCAGCTTGACGCGGAGATCGTATGGAATTCACGCTTTAACTTAAATTTCGCACAAATGAAAACATTCGCCTTATAAAATTAATGTCAGCCTATACCGACTACCGTGTACGCACGCAATAAATAAGTTATGCATAATATCAAGACTGTGGTAAAATTAAAATATACATCTGTATAAAAACTGAACAATCTACACAAATCCTTTGGATACCCTAGAGGTGGCACGCCTAAAAAAAATAAACCTTTAGCAGACTGAATAAGAAGATTGAAAAATACACTACTAAAAAAGTACACTAGCAGTACCTCGAAAATTATCATGTCGCTCACTTTAATATAAGGGTCGTGTTTGTAACTGATGTGTTTGAACATTGTACGTATGGCAAGAAGGCCAGACTTAAAGGACAAGAATCGCGTGGCAATCAGTCTCTTGAGAAACCTAGGACCAACAATTATTTAGCTTTATTGAAAATATGAAGACATGTTCAAAAATCTGTCTACAACTTAAGTATGATCACATGTCGTGAGATAAAAATTACGTGTCTCTCAGTAGATTGGAGAATACATAAATTAAATATTTACGAACTCCTGTACCGATAACAATAATCTTCAATATCAACAAAACAAGAAACCTGTGAAATAAAATCTTTCTATGAAAGGTACATTGCTTACTGCGTATGATTCCTCGCAGATAAGTCACTACAGCAAATTTTACTCAATTATCTGAACAGATTGTTTAAAAATTACATGACTGCACAAATCTTTCTAAAACAATCAGATACATGTTTTATCATTTTCCGAATATGAAATGCCGGTTCTGCGGTGTAGGAGTAGCGTGTCTACTTCTTACCCGGAGGCTCCGGGTTCAATCCCCGGCCAGGTCAGAGATTTGTACCTGGATTTGAGTGCTGGTTCGAGGTCCACTCAGCATACGTGATTACAATTGCGGAGCTATCTGACGGTGACATAACGGCCGAGAGGATTCGCCGTGCTGACCACATGACAACTCGTAATCTGCAGGCCTTCAAGCTGAGCAGCGGTCGCTTAGTAGGTCATGGCCTTTCGGGCCTGTTGTGCCATGGGGTTTGGTTTAGTCCGGATATGGAATAACGTAATTGGATGAGTAGAAGTTAAATTATCATGTTTGTGTGATCTGGATTTAGGAAAATGCTGCCTGACATTCGTTACACTGGTGCTAGTCTTCTGTGGTGTATTTCTTAAAATGAGATTAATGTCTTGGGTTAGTTTGAGTTTCTCTGCGTGGTTTAGGCTTAAGTTTTATTTTCTAAAATTTGCTTTTCGTCGCACCGGCAGAGATAGGTCTAATGGCGACGATGGGATAGGAAAGGCCAAGGAATGGGAAGAGCCCGTGGCCTTAATTAAAAGTACAACCCCCAGCGTTTGCCTGGTGTGAAAATGGGAAAACACGGAAAACCATCTTAAGGGATGCCGACAGTGGGGTTCGAACCCACTATATCCTGGATGCAAGCTCACAGCTGCGCGGTCCTAACAGTGCGGCCAACTCGCCCGGTTAGGCTTAAGTAAGAATGTTGTCATTTAAGATGTAAAACACTCCTCATAATATTATCTTCTTAAATACTACTGCTTTTACAAACTAATTATGAATTAACATTATCTGAGCACATAAAAATTGAAAGTGCGTTCTAATTTTTCTCCACCAGAAGGAAAATAAAAAGAAATTGAAAGTAAAGCACTTGCAAACAAAAAAGGTTAATATCATATTGAAAAGTTAATTTGATTAGCGTTTTCTAATGCTGACTATGATTGACAAGATTGTAATGAGCTTTGTTTAGACTTTATATTGTCAGATTTTTCTGGAATAGCGTATTAACAATTGTATTCTTTTATTTTAAACCAAGTGGGAAAATGGAGAAATTAAGACATACGATACTAATAAATCATTTTTCAGATAATTGATAATTTGAAGCAATACCTTACCCTAATATTAGAAGGTTTTATCAAGTTGTATCAATCATATCTTACGGATTCTAGGTCCAGGTTTATCAAATTTGTAATACCGCTACACAGTTTGTATGGAAATTATATGTAGTCTTTTTCAGAACAGCTTTTTAGTTCTAAACAATTATCCCAGATGAATTGGAAAAAGGGGAAAAACAAGAAAAGGAAACCTAAATATTCATGTCAATGCGTTCTCTGGATCAACCACCCTATAACCTGTTTAGTTCTCGATTTATGGTAAACGAAAATTATTTTTTAACAGTTCAATTTCTACTCACATGTGAAAAGAAATACCAGACTCCTTCTGATAGCAGTCTGTACAAAATGAAGGCTGCACACGAATTCACCCTCGTGTATATCTTTCCATTCCACAGGTAACGCTTAACTTTAGGCCTAATATTGCCGATCAATTTAACTAACGTACCGTAATGTATCAGCTCCCACATTCCTTGAAAATATTTCACAATATATTATCACTCCGTCACATATAATACCAAACCAAACCCACTAACAGGCATGATTCAAATCGAAAACACGCAAGGGTCAGTAAACATTATCAGGTGCTACCCATGCATTCGAAGCTTAAGCGCCCGCAACATGGCGATGCGCGAAAGTGTTCAATATTCCGCTTAGCATCAGCGCGCTCTGGCGAGTGTAGATAAGTAATATTAAAGTCTTTGAACGATCTAGAATAACACAGAGGGGCTTACTGGCATCAGCGCTCCCTGCGGAAGCAAGTTGATAAGGGGCAGCCATGTTAACGGTTGTCAAAACAAATTGAATTGACACGAGAACATATGTTGAGGTGACTGCGAGATCGTGTATGCCAATTTAATTTCCTAAGTTTTCGTAAGTTTTAAGAAGTGAAAAGATAGATTCGCTCTTTCAAGAATGCCAGCCATATGCTCAGCGTACGTTTGTACTAACCAGAGAAATAAAACCAAGGATATATCGTATTTTAAGTAAGTATTAATGAATGATAGTTGAGATTCGTTTTTTACTTTTATTATATTACTTTATTAATTAAATCCAACGAGCCAAAGGCTCATATAAAGGACTTGTACAAAACAATTTGTTTAGCGTCTAAAATTAATATGATACATATACATTGGCTGCAAATAAATATATAAATTTGTAGTACGTTACCATTGCACAAAGTCTTATCAAGAAACTCATCTACTTAGGTACTGATTCCATAGCACTTTCCTTAATTTAATTTTGAAAGATGACAGATTGGAAACTGATTTTAAATCTCCTGGAAGATGATTATATGATTGAATGGCTGAGAACTTAAAGCTACAGTTGTCATACTTATATGATATAACGTGCTCCGAATTTTTCTACTGTTTTATGGATTCTACGTTTACTACGCTGCATATGCCGCTACTAACCTGCCTGTGCTCTCTTCGCCCGTCCAGCTTCAACTGCTCGTGCTGCTTACCCTCCCTCTTTCCTTCCCCTACCGCTTCGCTGCGCATTGGGTACTGTATGCTCTCGTCCTTTCTGGACGCTTCTACCTCAATATAAATTGGCCTGCTCTGGGCTTGAGCAGCGAGTTGGGATGAACACGACGATTTGTGTGGAGGGAGGACTTGGTTTTATTTTGCTACCAGCTGGACTGTGTGCAATGTTTCTTTTAAAATGTGCTTTTGTGTACCATTGAAAAGCTACGACTGCTGGACGGGTGAGCGAAAACTTTAATTTATTTCATTTCCATGTTGTTCTTTGAACTTTCTTTTAATGCTGCACTTCCTTAATTTTCAAATTGCCGTTACTGGCTACCAATGACAGTTCATGTTGATAATAAGCTAACTGCAGCTATTGATAGCGGTACCTTACTTTGGAATTTACATTACCATCTCACTCCGAAGTTGGACTTTGTGATACGTCAAGTGATTGCTGCGATATGAACCATTGAAATTCAACTGTTTTCCCGAGCAAACGCATGAATAGAATCAATTGAACTATCACCTAGCTTCTGTTTGCTATTTTGGAATTTCTTCGATACTGGCTGGTCCTATTTTCCAAATCCCTGTTGGCAGCCATTGGTACCGTTTTCTTTCACGTCCCTCCCCTTTCCCCACCTTCCTATTCCGCATCCCTTCCGCCCCCTTTTTTTTTCTTCTACGTGTATTATTGTACAGTGGCCCATATGTCTTTCAAATTTAAATGTTTTTTCGTGTTCATACGTAAATTTCTGTTTTCTTTGTGTAGGACACTCCTCATGTAAAAGAGGTTGTATTATTATTGAAGGTTTCGAGTCTAGCTGTTCTCTTTGAAAAACAGATCTGAAAATTAACATGGTTGTCCCATCTGCTTTTTCTCTTTTGGAAGTCAGAAACTAACTGACCTTTGGATGATTGTTGTTTTCTTTGGCTTGTAAATGTTTCTTCTGGGTGTTTTTTGCTAATATATTGTTATTATAAAAAAACTATTTCTTCTTTCCCCTTTTTTGTTGTCGTACGCCTTTCCTTGCCCTTACGAAATTTGTACCTACCTCGGTTCCTCTGAATATATGGACTCAGTGAAAAAGCTTCCATTTATGCGCTCTGCTGAAAACCTTTTTTCTTGAAAATTGTAAACAACCTGTGAACTTGTGCACGGACGAACATATATATATATATTTTTTTTTTTTTTTGAGTGTTGTTACACCCTTTTTGCTACGCCATCACGTGCGTCGATTGGTACTGCGTCAGTTGGATTAGTATCCTGGTTTATTCCTTGTGTTTTTCTTGGTGCATTGTCTTACCATTCCCATTCTGGTGCATGGCGAGATCATATTCTGAGCGTACATACTTTATCTATAAAATACAACACAACACCTACCCATACCAACCACCATGTCACACGTCACGCACACTCAATCTACACCACAATGAGTGTATTTGAAAGAGAGCTATGTCACCTTTTTGTCGTGTGATATAATTATGAATGTCTGAATTCAGGCTGTAGTTACTATCGTGCAGGACACTGTTTAGTTTGATTTTGTGAATTAATAATGATGATCTAAAAGCAGTGCACATAGATATGGGCATAATTTTACTATTAGCGTATATAACTCGAGTGGGTGTGTCGAAAGGAAGATTATAGCTATTTTTGATTGCTCTATTTTGTATTATCATAAGTTCATGAAGGACTGTCTTTCTGCAACGAGACCAAATTACGTTTAGGTATTGTAAGTGACTGTGGATGAGTGAGTAATATACTGTAAGTACAACTTCCCTACGGACAATATATCTTCATCTTCTTAAAAGCCCAGATACTGAGCTATCCTTTTTGCAATGTAATCAACATGCTCTACCCAGCTTAAATGTTTATCTACTATTAAACCCAGATATTTAAAAAGTATCGAACTCACCTATTTCCGTGTTGTTAATATATATTTACATACATACATTATCAGTATAGACTGTTATGCCTTTCAGCGTTCAGTCTGCAAGCCCCTGTGAATTTACTAAACGTCGCCACAATCATCGGTATGAAACTTGTGTCGTGGCCTCATTTAGTTCTATACATCTTATCTTTAAATCGTTAGAAACCGAGTCTAACCATCGTCGTCTTGGTCTACCTCTACTTCTCTTACCCTCCATAGCAGAGTCCATTATTCTTCTAGGTAACCTATCCTCCTCCATTCGCCTCACATGACCCCACCAACGAAGCCGGTTTATGCGTACAGCTTCATCCATCGAGTTCATTCCTAAATTAGCCTTTATCTCCTCATTCCGAGTACCCTCCTGCCATTGTTCCCACCTGTTTGTACCAGCAATCATTCTTGCTACTTTCATGTCTGTTACTTCTAACTTATGAATAAGATATCCTGAGTCCACCCAGCTTTCACTCCCGTAAAGCAAAGTTGGTCTGAAAACAGACCGATGTAAAGATAAGTTTCGTCTGAGAGCTGACTTCCTTCTTACAGAATACTGTTGATCGCAGCTGCGAGCTCACTGCATTAGCTTTAAGACACCTTGATTTAATCTCACTTACTATATTACCATCCTGGGAGAACACACAACTTAAATACTTAAAATTATCAACCTGTTCTAGCTTTGTATCACCAATCTGGCATTCAATTCTGTTGAATTTCTTACCTAATGACATCAATTTGGTCTTCGAGAGGCTAATTTTCACACCATACTCATTGCACCTATTTTCAAGTTCCACGATATTAGACTGCAGGCTTTCGGCACAATCTGCCATTAAGACCAAGTCGTCAGCATAGGCCAGACTGCTTACTACATTTCCACCTAACTGAATCCCTCCCTGCCATTTTATACCTTTCAGCAGATGATCCATGTAAACTATAAACAGCAAAGGTGAAAGATTACAGCCTTGTCTAACCCCTGTAAGTACCCTGAACCAAGAACTCATCCTACCATCAATTCTCACTGAAGCCAAATTGTCAACATACTGTAAATGCCTGTGATTGATTTTAATAATCTGCCTTTAATTCCATAGTCCCCAGTAAGGCGAACATCTTTTCCCTCGGTACCCTGTCATATGCTTTCTCTAGATCTACGAAACATAAACACAACTGCCTATTCCTCTCGTAGCATTTTTCAATTACCCGGCGCATACTGAAAATCTGATCCTGACAGCCTCTCTGTGGTCTGAAACCACACTGGCTTTCATCCAGCTTCCTCTCAACGACTGATCGCACCCTCCCTTCCAAGATGCCAATGAATACCTTGCCCGGTATAATAATCAGTGAGATACCTCGATAGTTGTTGCAATCCTGCCCGTTTCCTTGCTTATAGGTAGGTGCAATTACTGCTTTTTCCCAATCTGAAGGTACCTTACCAACACTCCATGCTAATTTGACTACTCTATGAAGCCATTTCATCCCTGCCTTTTCACTATACTTCACCATTTCAGGTCTAATTTCATCTATTCCTGCTGCCTTATGACAATGGAGTTTATTTACCATCCTTTCCACTTCCTCAAGCATAATTTCACCAACATCATTTTCCTCCTCCCCATGAGATTGGCTGTTCACAACACCACCAGGATGATTTCCTTTTACATTGAGAAGACGTTCAAAATATTCCCTCCACCTCTCCAGTGATTTCCTGGGATCTATTATGAGTTCAACTGAATTACTCAAAACACTGTTCATTTCCTTTTTACCTCCCTTCCTGGCAGGAAATTAGTGTTATTAAAATAATGTTATCCCTGCATTTTAAGGGTAACGTCAAAGTGTTGTTTTGGATATAGGTTCTCTTATGTGGCCATACAGTATCTGTGATAAGGATGTTATGGTCACTTATGTCATTATCTACATTCGAAACTGTGAAATATATTTTATCTCTGTTAACTGCTACATGATCCAGAAGAGTTGATGAATTGTCAGTCGTGCGTGTTGCATAAATTTTGTTCACAGTGTGAACCCATAGCATGAAAGGATATTTACAAGTGCTTTTTTAAATGATCTTCAGTAAAAGTGTCAATATTTGTATCACCAATAAAGAAACAAGGAATATTGTTAGTCTGAGAAAGGAAATTTTCCAAAGATGTTAATAATGACGTTGCATTGCCCCTCACGGGATTGGATCCTCCAATTATATGCAAACTATCTGGATTGGAATTACCAGCTGAGATGTCTCCCCAAATCTCAACCCAGATCAAGCTATGTTTCATTTCACATTTGTTAATAATATTAAATTTCCGCTTTTTAAGGATAAATATCCCTGACCCACCACCCCCTTGTGTATCTCTCTGAGCAAACAAACATGAGTAGTTGCTAAAATTGTAATATTTGGCCTCGTTGTTTTTAACCCAGGTTTCGGATATAACCATGACATCGACTTCACCTACGATATGAAGCAGTATATCTAATTCGTCGTGTAACCTTTACTACGGTGGTTACACAAAACAAGTAATAAACACAATAAAGGAGGGAAGTAAGAGCAACTACAAACTATCAGAAAACAATATACACTATACATTCAGAGAAACATCAGCTGGCCTACGCGGATCTCAGTCAACAAAAACATAATGTGCAATATCAGTAGGGCCAACTAGTGGAATATAAACCAGGAAAGTGAAAACAGGCAGGACCTATCGAGGGCATGGACATGGCTTAGATTGCAGATTACGAAATGAATCGCCGTTCCTTAAATTTGAAAATATTTGAAAAATATTATTTATAAGTGAAATTTTACAAATTCATTCCGAACAAAATCCACACAAAAACCTTACGAACTATAAGCTCCGTGATACACATATCTTAGAAGTTCTTTGGTAATGTTGAAAGCAAATGATAGCTAATTAAGTAATGAATCCCACTTGGTGTGGTCAGAAGAATGGTAGGCAATAAGAGCAGATCTTAAGTTTCGATTAACTCTTTCAGCATAATTAGGCCTGGGATAATAAGGGGTGGCAGTTACACGAGAAATAGATAGGTCAAATAGAAATTACGGAATTGCACAGATGTGAAAGCTCTAGCGTTATCACTCACCAAAAATTGACAGCGTCCAAATGAAGCAATGATCTGTTTCCAGCAAGAAATTGTAGTATTAGCGTTTGAGACTAATTTACGATACCCTCATTTGTTGGACATATGTATTTGTGTGTGGGGATCTCATCTACCATTCTAGGCCATTGTCTGCATTACCGTTAATTTATGTGCCTGAACTGTGCCTATTTAAAATGTATTTCAAATCCATTGTTACGTCGGTAGCTTTGAAATTTGTGATTCGCCCAATAAACCTGTACAAATGCGCGCGCACCGAGTCTACTGCTTTGAACTGAGCGATGCGCTTCTCGCTGACTGGAAACCAGTCTGTTACCAGCTGAGCGCCATGATGGGTTCGTCTGGAGGAGTTGTTGTGTATAAGAATCGACAGAAAGTTAGCAGAATGGAGTCTGATTCTCCGGGCTAATAGCCATTGAAATAGGCCGCTGGCCTTAGTTATAGTGTAATTAAATATCTACTGTAGTTTCTATTCATCGTTCTTTCATATTTGTGTTGTGGAATGTGTATCTGAGTGAGTGTACCTTTGGCAATATGGTCTAGAACGTAAGCTATTGGATTACCGTATATTACATTGGACATCCAAAACTGTAAGTACAAGTATCATCTTAATTATTTCGAAACGGTTCTACTCCCGGATTATTTGGAGAAGATGAAAGTGTGCAACATGCTATCTGTGACATCTATAATATAAACTAATTTCGGCAAGATTAATTCGTGTTTTCTCTGCGACCGTAATTGAAATTAGGCCTATAGGTTATGGACATATCGACCATCGTCTATTCATTAAATTAAGCTGGAATTTCTTCTGCATCGGACATTTTAATGATATAAATTGTATCTTCTAAATATTAAAATGTACCTTAACGTGATTTTGGTAAAGTTCTATATCCAAATTATTATAATGGAGTAATTCTGGAACGTGGTATATGCGCGGGTAGGAGGCAAATTATTCCATTCGTTTTATTTAACTGAGATTTATCGTTGTGCTGCCTTTTTCTGTTTCTTAAAGTTATTATTATTTTTATTATTATTTTTATTATTATTATTATTATTATTATTATTATTATTATTAATTTAGTTGGTGGATTTCCTTCTACTTTTCTTGGTTCATATTTTTGGTATCCCTTTGCTCTGTTATCTATGTTTCGAAAGACGTTATGTGCTAGTGTTGTTTTCGTAATGGGTCATTGTTTAATTACTTAATGGGATGGTTTATTTCCGGTCTTATTCGGCCATTGCCGTTTTCAAGGGCCTCCTAAAATTAAAATTTTATAACCGGCATTTACATCTTTTATTAATATTCTGGTTGAAAGAAATGTTAAATTCAAAATATTATAATTATATTATTGTTATATTGTGGTCCCAGGAAGCTGAAATTTGTTTCAACCATTCCTTAAGGATACTTATTGTTACCCTCCTCAGATTATTCGCGTCCGTGCTTCCTTTCCTACTTTCATTATTGCATGTCTTTTTTTATCTAATCTCCGGTACGCTAATTTGGTGTGGGCCTTGCCTATTGTCTTAAGTGGGATGTTGGTTTTGTTTTGGGGAGCTGCATGCTTCGTGTGTACCATTGTTCGCTTTCTGTGAAATTTTATTAGTGTTTCCCTTCGTAATTTGTATTTTATTTGAGACATATTTTTATTCGAGTTCGTGCGATTTTCTTTTGTGTTCTCTTAATTATTTACGTGTGGAATATTTGGTCGGCTATCGTTGCCTTTAATATTCTGTGTGATTCCGTGTTTCTGGGATGATTGAAATCCTTGTGTACTGGGTCTGGAAGCAAATTTCAGTTTAATGAGATTAATTGTAGTATAACTACTTACAAGGAATATTTGGCCAGTTGTATAATTAATATTTAACGCACGGATCCGTTTTAAAATTTGTCATTCATTGATTCTAAGGCATGCTGTAGTTTGTAATCTGAGAGTGTTTTCACGATTTTAATTATTTTAAAAAATAGACATTTGTCTCCTATTTTAATGAATTGAATTATTACCATGTTTTCTTCCATTTACTCTTTTATTACTAAATAAAAATTATTTTACGTTGTTATCCGAATGCGCACTCATAATATATATTGCTTTAAAATTAATTTTATCCATAATTCAAAGAGGTTATTTACAAATTATTATTTGTCCTTCAGTTTTCACTCATCAATTCTGTTTAAAATTTGCCTAACTTTTAAGTAAAGTTCAAGTTATTTAACCCTTTTGCTCTCAGGCTATTTTCACCGGTCAAGCCCAAAACACTCAGGCCATTTTTCATGATTATGCATGTTAAAATGTAAAAAATTGCCGTATAAAGAAATCCCCAGTTACAAAATTGAAAAAAATTACAGTAGTACACTATTTAATATCATTTTAGGAAAAAAATATCCCAAAATTGTTCATGACATATTTTACTTCAAAATAAATTTTGAAATTTGAAAATATATTACAAAAAATAAAAATCTGTTTTAAATACTAAAAAAGTAATATGTTCTTTAGTGATATTGTTGTTCAGTCATTCTGAAAATAAGAGCATTTAATTCTGTATAACATGATATAATTTTGTTTTTTGTATTCTTATTTAGTCATGAGTTATAGCACCTGACGTAAAGAACTGTACACGTACCTTCCGGAGTCAGCATTTGTGTTTTGGAAAACATTCTCCTATCATCAGTACCTGTAAAATCCGAATCACTTCTTCTTTATCTACAGCTTTTCCCACACCTGTGGGGTCGCGGGTGCGAACTGTGTCGCACATGTGGATTTGGCTGGTGGTTTATGGCCGGATGCCCTTGCTGACGCCAACCCTATATGGGGGAAGTAATCACTATCGCGTGTTACCGTGGTAGTTTGTAGTGTAGTGTGTTGTCTGAATATGAAGAAGAAAGTATTGGGACAAACACAAACACACAGGCCCCGGGTCAGAAGAATTAATCAATGGCGATTAAAATTCCCGACCTGGCCGCGAATCAAACCCGGGCCCTCTGAACCGAATACCTCAACGCTGATCATTCAGCCAATGAGTCGGACTGAAATACGAATCAATATCGGCTATAACGTCACCGTCATCGTCTAAAGCATCTAAATAATCCAAAACATCGGATTTATTTAGTCTAGAACTTGGCCCAGCCATGTAAAAAAATTAGGCCTACTCGTGGCACGAAAATCTAATAACACGAAATGTTAAACTAAAATTCACTTGAGAACACTGATAAATGTAGAAAATAAACAAAATATAATGAACAATAATCTATTATTAAAATGTAAACAATAAAACGAAGGAAAACACGTATTTTGAAGCTTAAATGAGACTGTACTGGCAAGCAGCACACTTCAACTCGTCATGCGGTGAACATACGCGGTTTGATCACTTCATTTGTTCCAAACAGGTGAGCTTAGTGTCTGTATCTCTCGAGAAAATTGTAAACTAAATCCAAAAGCTACTATTAATGTCTTTTCCTGACATCTGGGGGTCCATTAAGGTACTTATACAGCCGTCCGAACACAAAGCCGATAGATCGGCACGCTGAGTGTTTTAAGCAATACCACCCGAGCCGATAGATCGGCTCGCTGAGCGTATAAGGGTTAAACATTAATCTTGATTTCATTTAGTAGTTAGTAATGTTGACCTGGCAACACCTCAAGTAACTAGTTTGACCCTGCCCTTTCCTTATGTTCTGTGAGCTCCACGCTGGTTTTGTTAATGCTGCTGATGGTCGATGGTAACTATTTTGCTTCTTGTGCTCATTTGGTGATATTTATGGGTTTTATTATCATATCTGTTTTATCTTCGTCGGGTTGCAGCATTAGCCATACGAGTTGAGAACAGCCATGTAAAACCAGTGAAAGCATCAATACACACACGTACGAAACGATGGCCGGTCCGTGATCAAGGAAAAGGACCAATGTAATCTATAAACAATCCCTCCATCGGGCGAGATGCTTGCTCAGATGACAACAGACCTAGGCGGGAATTAGGAGGAGGTTTACTAACATTACAAGTTTTACAATATTTGACCATGGTGCGGATTTCACAATCCATTTATTTTCAAATGAAATGTTTGCGGATTTAACCTCTAGTTTTGAACAAACCAAGGTGTCCACTAACAGGGGATTCATGGAATTATTTGAAAAAAGCAGGAAATAAATTAGCAGGGAACAACAATTTTGGGGTCTCTGCAGCCACGGGCAGGACAACACAGAGCACCATTCTTAATGAAATATGTTTTGACATGCTCACCAGGAAAAATCCTGTCAATAATAGCCTTCAATTCAGGATCATCCTCCTGATGTTTAGAATTATTTTTGAAAAGGAAAGGGGAATTGGTAAAAACTACATTAACAAAAGCCGAAACTTGCCCAGGAGAGGGATCTGCAGGCTCTGATTGAGGATCAGAACTGCCAGGATAGAACATCCTACTAAGACTGTCAGCAACAACATTTTCTGTGCCAAGAATGTAACGAGCTTCAAATTGCAAAGCTGAAATGCGTACTGCCCAACGCGCAAGACGACCTGTTATTCTTGGCTTGGGCAGTACCCAACTCGACGCCTGTTTATTCGTTTCAAGATCAAAAGGTAGATGTTCAAGATGTATTCTAAATTTTTTCAAGGAGAAAAGAACAGCTAAGTCTTCTAAATCATATACTGAACAGTTGCGTTCAGCAGGGTTTAGACTACGGGAAGCATAAGAAATTGGACAACCTCCACCTTGAAATTCCTGAAGGAGAACACCAGATATACCTGTAGATAAGACATCGGTTTAAAGAATGAAACGTTTAGAGAAATCTGGCATCACCAGCACAGGAGCGTTACACAAGGCAGATTTCAAGTCATAGAAAGCTCCAAGTTGAGCATCAGCCCACTCAAATTTAGCATCTTTCGTCCTCAAGGCGTTTAATGGGGCTGCCTTTTCAGCGAAATTGGGGATTCATTTAAGAAATAAATTGACCATGCCAACGAACCTAGCTACACCCTTGACATTTGTAGGGGTTGGAAAATGTTGAATAGCTGTAGTGCAAGAATTGTGAATAGAAACAACTTTCTCTGACACAATATGCCTTAAGATGGATATCTGGGTCTGTGCGACATTAACGTTGCTAGCCTTAAGTGTTAGTCTTGATTTACGTAGTCTTTCAAGGACTTCATTGAGACTAATAAGGTGCTCTTCAAAGGTTTTACTGAATTAACCAAATCGTCCAAATAATTATAGACAAATTTGAATTTAATGTCTGATAAATCATTTTCGAGGAGTCGAGTTGGGACCGCAGCTCCCGTCGCGAAGCCAAACGGCACGCGTTTGAATTCATAGAGGTTCCAGTCAGTGGCAAAAGCAGTGAGGTGCTTGAATTACTCAGCAAGCGGTATATGATAAATATGCCTGATTCAAATCAAAAGCGGTCAAAATTTTGGCATTAGCAAACCAAGAGAACCAAGAGTGTACGTCAGGAAGAGGAACCCATTGAAGCACAACTCTCTTATCCAACATCCGATAATCAATTACAGGGCGAAAGCCACCCTGTGGTTTACGGACCAGAAAAATGGGAGAAGAGCACGCAGATTTAGATGAACGTATTACAACATCAGCAAGCATTTGCTCGACGATAGCCTTAAGGGCTTTCATCTTGGGAGGCGACAACCGATACGGAGGAGAACGAACAGGCACATTGTTAGTTACTTCAATTTTATACTCCAAAACATTAGTTACACCTAACTTATCTGTAAACACACCAGCAAATTTATCACGAAGTTGGTTGACCTGATTTTCGGGCAAGTGATTAAATTCAAAAGCTTCGGGTTCACTTATGTCCTCAGAGACAGCATTGACAGTACTAGGAAGAATAGGGGAATTACTACACAAGTTAAAGATCCTAACGGAAAAAATAAATTGGAACTCATTGTACTGAAGGTCCAATATCACACCAGTTTTGGCAATAAAATTTGCACCTAAAATGAAAGAACGAGATAAATCTTTCGCCGCTAGCATGGGCATTTTCAATGAGAAATTACGGATTCTAATTTTTACTTTCAGACATCCAATCACATTCAAGGAATTAGAATGAGTCGTATGGTATGTAAAGACACAGGTTTTAAGGAAGGGAACTTACAAACAGATTTCATGGAGTTATACGGGTTTTCACCCATCAAGGTGAGGCTACCTCCAGAATCAACCAACGCGCAGACAGGTTCATTGTTCACCTCTAAGAATAGCCGAGATACCACAATATTGTGGGAAATCAACACTAGGGTCAGACAGATGTTTATCATCAGCTGCAGGATCGTGTAAATAATCATCTAACTGACAGCAATAACAGACGAATCATGAAGCTACACTATGAGGTTTGGTACAAGAATTGGCGGTTAGTCATCTGGAATTACCATTACCAGAACGCCCAAACCCGGAAGAATTGCGAGGACACTGTCTAGAAAAATGTCTATTCGATCCACTGTTTCTGCAAGAATTAGTCGCGGAAGAAACTCTACCCTCATTAGGATTTGAATTGCCCAAGTGCTCAGTCTTAGGATAATTCCTCTGGAAACTCTCAAGTTGACCACCCACGGCAGGTTTTGAATTGACTAAGAGCCCAGTCTTAGGGCAATTCTGCTGGAAATTATCAGTGGAGCCACAACAAGAGCATGCACTGAATTACGTGGCTTGGAAGAAGTAGAAGCGGCACTAGTGACCTGAGAAATCATGCTCATAGGAGGAGGAGCTAACGCAAGGCGTAGCTGGTCGGCATACATAATGCCTTCGGCAGAAGCAGTCATAGATTCGAAATGAGCGAAGTTAGGTGGTCGCGGTGCCAGAGCAAGATACCACAGATAATTAGGTGCAAGACCGTCAACAATGCTAGCAACCATTTGAGATTCAGAACAGTTGAGCATAAAAATCCTAGATTTTGCTATTTGCTTTAAGTCGCACCGACATAGATAGGTCTTATGGCGACGATGAGATAGGAAAGGCCTAGGAATGGGAAGGAAGCGGCCGTGGCCATAATTAAGGTGTGAAAATGGGAAACCACGGAAGACCATCTTCAGGGCTGCCGGCAGTGGGGTTCGAACCCACTATCTCCCGAATACTGGATACTGGCCGCACTTAAGCGACTGCAGCTATCGAGCTCGGTAAATCCTAGATTTGAACTTAATGTCCTGAATATATTCAGACAATGTTTCATTCAAATGCTGCTCTGAAGTAATACCTTTGCACCAAACAAGACAAGACACGGGAGGGAATAAAGAACTCAAGCACATGCGCAAGAAATTGGTCATCTGTCAACTTTTCAGAAATGGCTCTTATTACGTGCTCAGAAAAAGCTCCAAATACATGTGGATATAAGACTTGGAAGAAATTATCACTACTTAAATAGTATACAATACCTTGATCTTTAAATTCAACCATTAAACGTAGAAAGGCAGTGATTTCATCAATTTAATTAGCAGTGAACTATGATACAACCTTAAATATAGCAGTTAATGGGTGAGGTATATTAGAAAAATTTGAGAAACAGCAGGTGTAGTAGGTACCTCAGAAGTACTATATTGGTTCTGGGAAATACTCAGAGTTGTATAGTAATCTTGGTTCAACGCCATTGGGAAAAGGTGGGAGTACTGAAAGTGAGGTTGGGACTGCAGTTAGATTGCAACGTAACCGGCGCAGACATTCGCATCTGCGGAACATTTTCGCACATTTGAGAAACCACCGAAGCATTTGATACGTGTGAAGTGGGGATATCTTTGCATAATTGGAAGAGAAACTGCTTGAGTCGCAACAGAAGGTTGAGACAAAGACACAGTTGAATTAACAGTTCCCATAGGAATGATAAGCATACCAACTTATGTAAAAGAACCATCACTGGCATTACTCACAGGCAGAGAAGCACTTGTAAAAATAGCAGGAGAATATTGCAGGACAACATTATCACAAGTTCCCAATGTACTAATTTGTGAAGCAGTTGATGCAGAGATAGTGTCACTGTCAACAGTTTCGGATGGAGCAGGCATATTAACTACAGTACTGGAGCTAGGCGACTCATTGTCTTCCAGCAAGCCAACTATTTTAACGAAAATCCTAGAAAACAGTGATAATAACAACTCACACTCCTGTTGCTCGTTTGAAGATAAATTATGAGCTAACAGGTCGCGAATCCCGTCCACGTAATAATGCACTTGGGCTTTCACACGTGTTAATTGAGCATTAGACGGTTCAGAGGAACAAAGGACAAAATAATAGCATTAAATTCAGTAAGTCTATCTCTAAGTAAGTCTATCTCTAACAATTGTCAAAGATACGCACACATCGTCTGTCGGAAACTCAGGGACGGATCTTGGTACATTAAGCGATTGTTTTAACAAGCTCGCGTCTTCCCTAACTTTTCCCGACGAATTCAATTTACGAATACGAAGTTCGTAAACTAATTCCTCCTTCCTCAAATGGAAAGAGGTAAGGATAGCACGAGAGATGTTGACCAAATAGCACTAAGAGGTAATACTTAAATTAAATTTTAGTTTATAATCGCCATCAACTTCACTTCTTCGGCAACCATGCTCTGCTACCATTATGTAACCTCTCTCGTTACACACAAACACAAATGAACAAGATGATAATAATAATTAAGGCAGACTAAAATGTTTAGACGCGATCAAACATAAAAAACATATGCACGGTTTGCACAAGAAAACAAACAATAACGACCAGGTTAAGCAACATGACGGTTAAGGAAAGGATAATGGAAAGCGGTGGGACCATATCCAGGCGATGGAAAGGTTTTGGCAGTGCTGATGAAACGAAATCAGTGATGATGCAATTTCAAGTTTCAATTTATTAGATAAATAAGTTGGTTGGAAATAACATGATTTGAAAAAGTGATAACACTGATTAAATAACATTGCAAACGAAACTTGCAGAATACCAGTAACAAAGATTACACTGAGCGCACCAATTTCAAATGAGGCTTAATTTACATTATTTCCAAAGGGACATCACATTGAACGTGTAAATTTCTCGGCACAAATATTAAGCCACTTACTTTGAATACACACACACACAGTAGGAAGGGGAACTCAAGTTTAAAAATTTTTCTTAGTACAGAGCTCATTTAGGAGGCGGCCTTGACAAAAATATTCCGAAAAAGGTGCCCGTCCTAAACGGGAATATCCTAAGATGAAGCGGATCTACGAGAGACAGCCCCAAGAGGGGAAATTTACGATTTACTTTTACAACCAACAACGGAATTTATCATTTTACATTATAACATAATTTAAGAACGCAAAAGAAAAAGGAAACTGCCTCTTAACAAACATGATGTGACTCGCCGCAAATGCTAAGTCATTTTAATTTTAAATTTGGCGACCGAGCGAAAAGTGAATAAGCTCCGCGCTAAAGAGAAATTAAACTCAACACTAAATTGGAGATTACCACCAGAAAAATGAAAAAGCCAAGTGCTTAACTTATAGGGGGGCCAGGAGACCCGTCACCTGGAGAAGGCAACCTCTCCCGTCGCTGGTCAAACAATTTAGACGGCTTGGACGCGTTCGGCTCACGCTAAGTGCTCCTCTGCCGGAAATGGTGAAATCGTGAAACAACCAATGAGCGTCCCGCAATTCTCGCATTCACCTATCGCAATTACTCTTATTATGGACAATGAGGGCGCAGAAAAAATCTGATGACAAAGTAAAGCGTATATCTTCAAGAAATTTCCCAAACTAATGCAACCGGAAACTCCTGGAAGCATTCTACCAGATCTGGCAAGTGTGCTTCCGTATGTCCCACGAGTATTTCATTTTACCTTTAACGTTCCAAAGATCTAATAAAATGTTCACAATAATTAAATAACTTTGAAGTAGTGTCATAACCAAATAACTCTAGATATCTTTACACACAGGAGAAATAAAAACAAAAACAATAAATGAACACATGAATGTACAAAATTATCCACAGTCTTCCAAGTCCAAATACATGTTTCACTTTCACGACAGTTGAAATAGGAATTCTATAGAGGATGAACTAAATTAATGGAACTGAGACAAAATTTAGGCTTAATATAAGGATAAAAGCCGATCATAAACATATAAAGTTATATGTCGTTTTTAAAATCTCCAAAATTAATTTGAATGCACTAAGATATTTCATCTTAGTATATCCTCTAAAATATTCTGTCAGTTTCATTTCAAAAGAATAAACAACCATTAAGCTCATATATAAAGAGTTATCATATTTTTGTCATATCATGTGGTTAATAATGTTACGGAGTTATCCGTGGTAGAGGTGAAAGAAGGTGCTGGGATGAACAGGTCTCAACTTACGAAATTAAAGTTAATTTAAAATTTAACAAAGGTTATATTTTCTTTTCAAGGTCAAGAAATAACAAGTATAACAGGAACTCAGTTGTATATCAACAAGTTAAGAAAGTACAATTAAAGTTTATTAAAGGATTTTGGGCTTCGAGCCACAGATTCGCATTCCCTGAGCAATGAGCCCAACTTTACTTATACACAAGGTTTGACAAATGGGCAGAAAACCTCAATCATGCCCAGGAGCACTTGCTCCCAATTACCCAGTAAAGCCTCCTCGTGGCACACAGAAAATCTACTTTTAAGAAAGAGCAAACCCGCTCTCAAAGTTCAAGCCCATCAAAGGCCACACCAAACTCCACCTTCAAGCTGCCCTCCAGGCACACAAGAACAGGGGTAAAATTACCCAACCTACTGAGGCCTATTCACTAAAGAAACAGGACAATAACATGGCCCCAAAATACCAACTTGAGAGGAGGCGTAACTTGCACTCCTAATACACCTTTTTAAAACCTATTTGGCTCTTAGGCCGCTTATGCAAAGGCTAATTCCATACTACGGAGGTGACACGATAGGAAAATTAATTACATTATGAAGCGAAGAAAAACAGTTATGAAAACGTAGTCACCTCAAAAACAATATGAGAGGGAGCTCGAGAGGGTTAGGCACTCTCTATCCAGATTTGTAGTTAAAGAGACGGAATTTATACTAAGTGTCTTTTACATTTTAAAGGAAGGTTACATGATAAAAGTTTCGAACCTGCCCCGAGGGTTAAACTGCTGAGCTAGCAAGAAATGAAGTTATTAAAAGGCCATTACCTTATGGAAGAACTGCTGCCCGAAGGATAAGGCGCTTCCCGCCCCCTGCTACATAATCACACTAGGAAAGATGTTACTGAAGTGGCCAGGAGACCAGAAAATCAGCAGTTTATATACCCTCGCGGAAAATTCGAGACTTTTCATGAATGATTACAACCCGCCCACAAAATATTATTGGATAACAGCAAAAACTAATACACCAGACAAAGAAGAAACACCTTATTGGTGGAAAATTAATTACAGAAATTCCTGATTGGCTACATTCAAAACAGGCGGAAAGAAAGTAGTATATTGCCAACTCTCAAACCACAGAACAAAATTTAGCAAAAACAAAACGTATGAATGTTAAATTTCTTCCGGACAATTCATTCCTTTACACCAGAGAGCGTTATCAGTTTTGGTAGACACATCTGTTAGAGAATGTTCAAAGTTCTTGCTATGGAGCAGACAAACACGACTCGAAATTGACATAGTTCAGAACACTACAAAATTTACAGTAGAGACATCTTCTGAGAAACTTAGAATTAACATGGTTGTTAAAGTTCAGACTTCCTCCGGTAGAGGGGTTTCAACTGGCGCAATGTTTGAATTAGCGACGTGGAGGTGTACCGCCCGGTACAAATAATTTGTTAAAATTTATTAATTAATAATGTGGGTACCTTACATTAAATTTTGATTTGTACTGTATCAAACAATATGTTAGGATGTTATATATGACCATATTTATTTTCAATGTCCTACATGAAGTAATGTTAGGAAATAGTCATATTTTTTCACGTGGTAACTAAACGAGGCATGCCTAGTGTATGACCCCCCCCCAAGTGATAAACCTCGTTATTTCTGTTGTGCCAACCTCAATGAATCCTTATAAGGGATTTTTACTACTAGCAGAAATTTCCATTTCTGTTGGGGTTGGAAGCCATCTAGACCACTGTAATTATTATTATTATTATTATTATTATTATTATTATTATTATTATTATTATTATTATTATTATTATTATTATCACGGCGTTTCTACTCACCCTCATTACAAGTTGTAACGATATTTACAAGGTCCCTTCGGAAAAGAAATTGACGTACGTTAGCGGTACCCACGAATATACATATATTATATTTCATCCCGTTCCCCAGTGGTGGTAGGGATCTTTTCCCCCAGTATATTTTCCAGATAGTAAGTCATATTTGAACCAATTTTGTTTGAGAGCTATCCTGGAATATATTCATATACACCGAAAATCTCGGTGATTGTTTGACATTTTCTTCTCATCCCCTATGCCGTTGTGGGATGGACTTCGAGTTAAACGGCCTCCACAATGTCACGCCTCATTTCAGCGACCCCGAACACTATGGATTCGAGACTATTATCCATTATTTGTATGTACCACCCTTAGGGGTGGTTCACCCCTACAGAGGTTATTTCCAGATAGTAAGTTATAACTGTACGAAGGTTGGTTGAAATTGCTCGAGTTGTAAAGGAAGAGACGTGAAAAGTTCTTCATAAAACATGGCGGCGTGTTCCCATCCTCCTATATGCAGCATTTCACTGATACACAGTAAGTCACTGTCCACCAAGGTTGATCCTAATTATGGCGCGGCTTAGTAATTGAATTAATTATATAAAACTACTCATCATAACAACTTTCATTGCCTTCTCTGATGAGGTGACGTCAGGAAGGGCATCGGGTCATAATAAAACCGCCACGACAGATTAATCTCACCTCATACCCGACCCCGTAGAGAAATGGGACAACGGTTGGACAAACAAGCGAATTCATTATAAAAATACTCGTCGGATTTCATTCAAACTACGTTCTAACCTCTCTCAGGAGTAATAGCAAATTGTGAATTTCTCAGCGAATTCGATCCGGTGGTTTTTGAGTGCACTTGAGACTAACAAACTGATATTAATTTTTATTTATTATTTGTATAGATATATATAGTTTGTAGCAATGACGTAAAAGGAAAGTTATTAGCCCACTCTGTCAAATTAAATTAATTTTCTAAATAACAGGGAAAATGGATGTATTTGAGGAATCGTAGGAAAAGGCAAACATTTCAGAATGAAGGAAAATTTCAGAATGGTTTCCTTATATTTAGGAAAATGAAATTTCCTTTAAAACCAGTGTGATACGTTTTCTTCATATGGTAGGTGTGACATCCTAACGTATTTTGGTACGCCTCAAATCATATCCATTCACCACAACCTGGCTGTGCACTCAAAATCGGTTCTTATTTGCTTAAGGTTCATTTTGCATGCATTTGTTTTACATACCAATAATAAATTAGTGAAAAGTAGCATGTTTAATAAGGTAATGAATATAACATATGGGCAATAATAAATCTTTCATAAAGAAAAACGGTGACATTTCGATAATACACACTGCCGATAACTTAGTGTATTATCATACGAACGCCGCGACTGCTCGAGCACTCTGGCTAATCAATAATTGGTAAGGTACACTGTAGCAGTGTAAATGATGTAGCGAGGATGCAGGGAACAGGTAAATATATACACAACAGGTTGCGTTTTCTCTGGGACGTATTAACCAAAACTATTTGCTTATATAACTGCACAAGCACAAAATAAAAGCTGGTCGCGCTCTGTCATTCCTCTCACTGTTCAGTGACATTGATTGTTCACTCTATCGTTTATAAACTAGGACAGTCACGCTATACATTCGTACACAACTGACACATATTATCTAAATCAGTTCCACAGTTATTCTCTGTCGCTATCACACCCACTCAGTTCACAACCCTCGCACAAAACTCTCACAATACCGTATGATGTACACTGTACGTTCACTACAAATAGTCTTCGTTCACTGTTCCTTGCCCATTCCACGTCGAATTCTCCCGCGCTGCACCAGACACAATGTTCACCTGTCCGCAGCTGGACCACATATTCGACTGGACACACACAGAATGAATTCTCAGTTCCATGGACAGAGCACTGAGAATGACATACAGACTGTCTTCTCAATTCATGCTGATTCTCAACTCGTAGTGTCACTGTCCCAGCGGTACACCTCAACAACAATCACTGTCAGACTTAACTGACTGCACCCACTCAGACTCGTCTGGCTTGCCATAAATAGAGACGTCAGTGATTACAGAACAGTACGGAAGCATGATACGTCCAAAATCCTCTCAGTCTCCAATCCATAACTGCCGAGAGAGTATGGTTACGGCGCGTTGGAATCAGTTGATGGTTCTAGTGTGATAATAGAGAAGAGAGAATCAAAGGGAAAGTGTGATTCATTCGAGAGCACAGCACCATTGTAAAAGGTTTGTTTCACGTCTATAAATTAAATATATTAGGGATATGTATTAATATGTAGTTATAATTAATATTCTGTTCCTTTTTTTTTATAGCATGTTAATATTTTTATCAAGTATGGTGTAATATATTGTTTTGCCGGCATTCTTCACGGCCTTATCAACAGTTATATAACATTTTCTCGCCTTCGTTCATAAATACACTGACTGACAGAGCAAATGCAACACCAAGAAGGAGTGGTTCGAAAGGGATGAAAGTTGGGGAAAAAACAGAGACGGCACGGACGAATAATTGATGTTTATTTCAAACCGATATGCAGGTTACACAATGCGCACGGCATCGACTCAGTAGGATGTAGGACCACCGCGAGCGGCGATGCACGCAGAAACACGTCGAGGTACAGAGTCAATAAGAGTGCGGATGGTGTCCTGAGGGATGGTTCTCCATTCTCTGTCAACCATTTGCCACAGTTGGTCGTCTGTACGAGGCTGGGGCAGAGTTTGCAAACGGCGTCCAATGAGATCCCACACGTGTTCGATTGGTGAGAGATCCGGAGAGTACGCTGGCCACGGAGGCATCTGTACACCTCGTAGAGCCTGTTGGGAGATGCGAGCAGTGTGTGGGGGGGGGCATTATCCTGCTGAAACAGAGCATTGGGCAGTCCCTGAAGGTACGGGAGTGCCACCGGCCGCAGCACATGCTGCACGTAGCGGTGGGCATTTAACGTGCCTTGAATACGCACTAGAGGTGACGTGGAATCATACGCAATAGCGCCCCAAACCATGATGCCGCGTTGTCTAGCGGTAGGGCGCTCCACAGTTACTGCCGGATTTGCCCTTTCTCCACGCCGACGCCACACTCGTCTGCGGCGACTATCACTGACAGAACAGAAGCGTGACTCATCGGAGAACACGACGTTCCGCCATTCCCTCATCCAAGTCGCTCTAGCCCGGCACCATGCCAGGCGTGCACGTCTATGCTGTGGAGTCAATGGTAGTCTTCTGAGCGGACGCCGGGAGTGCAGGCCTCCTTCAACCAATCGACGGGAAATTGTTCTGGTCGATATTGGAACAGCCAGGGTGTCTTGCACATGCTGAAGAATGGCGGTTGACGTGGCGTGCGGGGCTGCCACCGCTTGGCGGCGGATGCACCGATCCTCGCGTGCTGACGTCACTCGGGCTGCGCCTGGACCCCTCGCACGTGCCACATGTCCCTGCGCCAACCATCTTCCCCACAGGCGCTGCACCGTGGACACATCCCTATGGGTATCGGCTGCGATTTGACGAAGCGACCAACCTGCCCTTCTCAGCCCGATCACCATACCCCTCGTAAAGTCGTCTGTCTGCTGGAAATGCCTCCGTTGACGGCGGCCTGGCATTCTTAGCTATACACGTGTCCTGTGGCACACGACAACACGTTCTACAATGACTGTCGGCTGAGAAATCACGGTACGAAGTGGGCCATTCGCTAACGCCGTGTCCCATTTATCGTTCGCTACGTGCGCAGCACAGCGGCGCATTTCACATCATGAGCATACCTCAGTGACGTCAGTCTACCCTGCAATTGGCATAAAGTTCTGACCACTCCTTCTTGGTGTTGCATTTGCTCTGTCAGACAGTGTAGATTAACTTCTGTTATTGTAATACGTATGTGAAATTATCAGCATCATTTGTTAATTATTTTGTTACTTAATTATTAACTCGAAAAGCCTATCCGGCGTATAGGGTCACTTAAAATATACACATGTTATTCACAAAAGCCGATGAGATATTTATTTCACATCATGTTTTTCAATTGAAAAGAGAACTTAACCACAAAAGCAAATAATAAGAACCAAACATCGGTATACATAGGAGTAACCAACTGTAAATAACTGTGTTATGGCGACGATAGGACAGGGAAGGGCTAAGAGTGTGAAGGAAGCGGCCGTGGCCTTAATTAAGGTACAGCCCCAGCATTTGCCTGGTGTGAAAACGGAAAACCATTTTCAGGGCTGCCGACAGTGGGCTTCGAACCTACTATCTCCCGAATACTGGATACTGGCCGCACTTAAGCGACTGCAGCTATCGAGCTCGGTATAATAATATTAAGGAGCACTCGAATGAGTATTGAGTTCAATGGGTTCACTATTTTCTGTATTCAGATAGCGTTTTAATCTCTTTTTACACTTTTGTATGTGGTAACGATTACAGAAGTCATTGCACAGTATACAAACGCAGTCACTCGTTGGGTTATGGTATTTTGCCTTTGCACATATTTTGTGGTGGAAGCCATGTATCGCGTATCGAGTTATAACATGTCTTTGTTCTTGTAGTTCTTTAGTCCAGTTTCGATCGATCATAGCGCCACTGCCGTAGAATTCAGAGTCTATATCGGCGCGTTTCCTGAGAAGTTTCTCTTGTAGTGCTTGGAATTGTTTGGTAGATGGCAGAGGTAGGTTGATTCGTAGATCTGTATGAAATAAGTTTCCCGGGCCAGAGCATATACGAGACTGGACGGAGCCGATTTACTCACTTTTAGGGTCTTTTTGAGGATTCTTGCTTTGACTTTTTCTATTTTCTCCAGGTCGCCAATTGACAGGTTGTCCCAGATTATCTCGATTCCGTATGTGACAATCGGAGATATTTTGGTCTTGAATAATGCCCCCCTGTGGGTGGGCGCAGTAGGATAACACCCACGGTATCCCCTGCCTGTCGTAAGAGGCGACTAAAAGGGGCCCCAGGGGATTTTAACTTTGGAGCGTGGGCTGGC
The DNA here is from genome assembly GCF_040414725.1 of Anabrus simplex. Taxonomy (NCBI): domain Eukaryota; kingdom Metazoa; phylum Arthropoda; class Insecta; order Orthoptera; family Tettigoniidae; genus Anabrus; species Anabrus simplex. Next base: position 332,367,645 of record NC_090268.1, read on the forward strand.
GACCACGGGGCCCTCAGCTGAGTCCCGGCATTGCTTCCACTTACTTGTGACAGGCTCCTCACTTTCATCTATCCTATCCGACCTCACTTGGTCAACTCTTGTTCTTTCCCGGCCCCGACCCTATTAGGTTTGCGAGGGATAGGGAGTCTTTCATTTTCACGCCCTTCGTGGCCCTTGTCTTCCTTTGGCCGTTATCTTCATTTTTTGAAGTGTCGGATCCATTCCATTTTCCCTCTGGTTAGTGTTATACAGAGGATGGTTGCCCAGTTGTACTTCCTCTTAAAGCAATAATCGCCACAACATATTGAATAATGTCATCCCTGTGTTGAGTCAAGACCGACTCCAATATTCAGACCGTAATATAAAAGAAACTTGGCGGCCGAAGTAGCCAGCTGTTGGTAATGGCTAACACGAAAATATCACGTATATATATTATATAAACGTTGGTATATTAACATGATAAATGTACCATCATAGGGAAAATCACTTTTACACGTATGGAAACGCTTCGCTAACAAGTACCCACCACATATAATCAACTAGAATCACATATATTCTACTAGAAAAGAGGCCAACAAGCTGATTATTTAGAAATTCCAATTAGTCAAATAAAGTTTCTTTTAGATTTCACTTCGATCTATAGATGAAAATACATGATAAAACTGTTAAAATGATATTTGTAACATCACTTTGAATGTTTCAAAATAAATTAAGGTGCGAAATTCCTCAATTAAATCGTTCTCACGAGAACCATGAAACACAATTTTTTGCCTTAGTTTTGAAGTGGTGGACAATTTCTTCAATTCAGCACCCAATGAAAGGGAAGTGCACCCGAAATAATGTTACATTTTAGTTCCCACTAACTACATTTTTTTTACGGAAGTTAGTCCTGTAGTAGATCTTTTACGTGCCAATCAAATAACATATATACTGATTGAGTTTAACCACGTGGTGAATGTAAATATTAGAGTTGGCAACTAGGTTTCGAGATCGCACTCTGCCGATATAAGTCTATATGTAAGGCAGTTTGGCATTGGTTGGATCACTGCTGACTCGGTCCCTCGCTGCGCTCCTTATAACGGCCTTGACAATCGCTTGTGAAACACAGCATAAAGCTGTAATTGGAAAAGTTTCACCCAAGGTAACTAGAATATAAGGTAGGCTACTCCGGCGGTTGAAGCTTCCATTGGCTGGAGCGCTCTGACGTCACGCGGTATGAACGATAGCGAGTAAGGAACACAGTCGCAGTACAGCAAGCCTGTGAATTCTCGTGCCTGTGAAACATCTTCTCAATCTTTCATCAAATAATAGTCTGGTTTAGTCCGATTCGATAAGTAACGGCACTTCCAATAGATTTAAAAACGTGAAAATGCGTTAAATTTCGTCACATGCTGAGCAGGTAGAACATCAACTATCAAATACATGACATATAATACGATATGAAATACAATATTGCCATGCAACTCAAAATAATTTATTTCCTGATGAAGTAAATATTTAGATTAAATGGCATAGGAAAATATGCATCATATCGACTTCATTATGGAATTATATTAAATTATTAAAACGTACGTGTCAGGAGACTTAATTACTTGATGAACCAGCCCAAAGCTTAGCCTTCTTATTGGCATATTTTCTCAGTGCTAGCTCCTTACTCTTTGCATTAAAATGCCATATCCTAGTAAATGTCCTGGTCCTTACGTAGAGACAAATTATTTTGTCATGGAATACTGGAAATTTTGACTTAATAATAGAAGTAAGAGTTTTCACTTTTTTGCATCTGGATACAGTCTTACCGTGACACACACCAAATGAAATTTCGAACTGGTCTATATTTTTAACCACTCATGACTGGGATGTGTGAGGCCCCCTTTTGAAATAACCGAGATCCATTAACAGGTCTCTTCTCGCACGACATTTTTGTCTCTTTCTTCGTATTCACTGTATATCGGATCACGGATACTGTATTATTTCATGAGCTTCGAAGTGTATTCAGAAATATAAGTTATTAGCACATAATAATGTTAATGTTATTGGATTTTACGTCCCACTAACTATGTTTTTGAGCACCTTCACCACCGAACTGAGACAGGATCGAACCTGCCAAGTTGGGCTAAGAAGTCCAGCGATCTACCATTTGAGTTGTTACTCATCCCGGCTATTAGCACATAACAATAATTATAGAAAATATGATTTTCATTCAGTCATTTATATCTGACACCTTTTTACCGTACGAGCTGTAATAATGGAGATATTCAAGAGTTTATTACAAAGTGTTTCAATAACCAAGCATTGCTGACGAGGAAGTATTGTTATGCCATCACAGTAGCAAACTAACTGGCCATGACGGTTGTTGTTGTTATTGTCTTTATAATATGCGAAATAATGATAATGTTATTTGTGTTACGTGTCACTAACATTTACGGTTTTCTGAGACTCGAGGTGCCGTAATTTTGTCCCACGGGAGTTCTTTTACGTGCCGACAATTTATAGCGCCACACACGTTTCCATAATATGTTGACTGCATTTTAATCAGTACAGTGGTTCTACTTCAGATACTGACAACATGAACACTGTTCACGTAGTGAACCACTATAAAATTACTATATATCCGTGATCCGATATACAGTAAATATGTAGAAAGAGATAAAAATGTCGGTCGGTCGGTCGGTCATTTGCTTTCTTGGCTTACGCTGCGTGAGCCATCAACGATAGACCCCAAGTGTAAGCGTACGAAATGTAGAGCATAGAAACCTCTACAAAAAGTCCGCGATGGCACATACCTATTTCCAACCGGCTGCCCTCTAGAAGCGATTTTATGCTACAGTCCGCGGTAAAAAATGTAACTCCTTAAAATTAAATAAATATTTCGATATTATCCTTGAGTTCCTCATCAAAATAGATTGTTTGACTTCCTCCAGTATTTTATAAGGATTACAATAACCTTGTCAGGACATTATTTGCATGAATGGTTCAGAAGTTATGACCATCTTAGACTGCAGCGGTAATACGTGTCAGCAGGACGGGCGACCGCTGTTTCATACCACATGACGTCACGCAGAAGGCGGACAGGGAGAGAAACAAGTGAGCGCGATGCGGGAAGAGACCCCTGTGAGTTTCACCATTATGTCGCTGGAGAGCTGGCCGCCTAATTCACTGACAGGAAGCTGTATACCGCCAATTACTGCATTTCCAGTATTATTTAAATTGTTTTGCTGTCGTAAATGTTAGCAGTATGTTCGCAATGAGACGTTTGTTGGCTTAATATTGAGAGTTGACAGTTATGCGCTAATCGGTTTATTTTTTGTTGTGTAGTGTGGTGATTTGACTTTTTAAATTGTGTTTTCATATATTGAAAATTTTCTGTAAACAAGAACAAATGTAATGAGTGGCTCAAAACGATTTCTCGCTGTACCTTCGACGTAAACAAGAATTTTAACACGAAGCTGATTTTGCCGTAGTTAAAAATAATTGTGAAAGAAAGAAGGTATTCAAATTGTGACTATTAGGCAGTAGCATATGGCTGATAAAACAGACATAAGGGAGTTTTAAAAGCTAATTATGATCGGTGTAAAAAGGTAAATAAAAATGTAAACAGTGTCTGGGATGGGTTTAAAACAGTTGTTGAAGAATGTGAAAAAAGGTTTTTACCTTTAAAAATGGTAAAGAATGGCAAATATCCACTATAGTATAACAGAGAAGTAAAGAGACTAAGAAGGAGGTTGGAAAGAAATAAGAGTTAGAAATGGCTGTCGAAGTAAGGAGAAATTGAAGGACCTTACTACTAAATTGAATCTAGCAAAGAAGTCAGCTAAGGAAAACATATGGCAAGCATAATTGGCAGTCATACAAATTTTAGTGAAAAATGGAAGAGTATGTATAGGTAATTTAAGTCAGAAACAGGTTCCAAGAAGGATATTCCAGGAATCATTAACGAACAAGGGGAGTGTACATGCGAGGATCTTCAAAAGGCAGGAGTATTCAGACAGCAGTATGTAAAGATTGTTGGTTCCAAGGATAATGTCCAGATAGAGGAGGAGATTAATGCTAAAGAAGTATTAAAATTTACCCATGATAACAATGACATTTACAGTAAGATACAAATACTGAAAACTAGAATTGATGAGATTTCTGGGGATATACTAAAGGAAATGGGTTGGGATATAGTACCATATCTGAAGTACCGGTACTTATTTGGTTAGTTTTGCATGAAGGAGCTATACCAAATGAATGGAGAGTTACTATAGTAACCCCTGTGTATAAAGGAAAGGGTGATAGACATAAAGCTGAAAATTACAGGCCAGTCAGCTTGACATGCATTGCATGAAAGCTTTGGAAAGCATTCTTCCTGATTATATTAGACATGTTTGCGAAATTAATAACTGGTTCGACAGAAGGCAGTTTGGGTATAGGAAAGGTTATTCCACTGACGCTCAACTTGTACGATTCCAGCAAGGTGTAGCAGATTTCCTAGATTCAGGAGGTCAAATGGACTGTTTGGCGATTGAACTATATATGGCATTTGAAAGGGTAGATCATGTGAGACTACTGGCAAAAATGAGTCCAATTGGACTAGACAAAAGAGTGACTGAATGGGTGGCTATATTTCTAGAAAATAGAACTCAGAGAATTAGAGTACGCGAAGCTTTATATGACCCTGTAATTATTAAAAGGGGGAATTCCTCAAGGCTGTATTATTGGACCTTTATTTTTTCTTATACATATCAATGATATGTGTAAAGAAGTGGAATCAGAGATAAGGCTGTTTGCAGATGATGTTATTCTCTATAGAGTAATAAATATTACAAAATTGTGAGCAACTGCAAAATGACCTCGATAATGTTGTAAGATGGACAGTATCCAATGGTATGATGATAAGCGGGGTTAAAAGTCAGGTTATGAGTTTCACAAATAGGAAAAGAACTCGCAGTTTTTATTACTGCGTTAATGGGGGAGAAAGTCTCTTTTGGGGATCATTGTGAGTACCTAGGTGTTAATATAAGGAGATAAATTCATTGGAGTAATCATATAAATATAATATGTTAATAAACGGTACAGATCTCTGCACATGGTTATGAGGGTGTTTAGGGGTTGTAATAAGGATGTAAAGGAGAGGGCATATAGGTATATGGTAAGAACCCAACTAGAGTATGTTTCCAGTGTATGGGATGCTCACCAGGATTACTTGATTCAAGAACTGGAAAAATCCAAAGAAAAGCAGCTCGATTTATTCTGGGTGATTTCCGACGGAAGAGTACGGTACCGTTACAAAAATGTTGCAAAGTTTGGGCTGGGAAGACTTTGGAGAAAGGAGACGAGCTGCTCGACTAAGTGGTATTTTCTGAGCTGTCAGTGGAGAGTATGCGTGGAATGATATTAGTAGGCGAATGTGTTTGAGTGATGTCTTTAATAAAAGTACGAAATATTACAATATGAAGATAAAGCTGGAATACAAGACGAAAATATTGGTTTATAGGTAGGGGATTTAGAGATTGGAATAACTTACTAAGGGAGATGTTCATTAAATTTTCAATTTTTTACGATCATTTAAGAAAAGGCTGGGAAATAACAGATAGGGAATCTGCCACCTGGGTGACTGCCCTAAATGCAGATCAGTAGTGACTGATTGATTTATGCATCACTTCGTGTTTTAAATTGTGTAGTATTTGCTTTTCTTTAACTGTGTTTGGAAATATAAGTTTATATATTGGCGTGTGCATATTTGTACTTCGAACAGGAAAAAACGAGCAAAGGGACACTATCATTTCACGAACCTTCTGTAGACCGGGAAAATACTACGGAATAGCTTAAAGCAGTTAGCACTTTCATCTTAGTTTTCCGCTTCTATTTATGATATTTATATTTTTTCTTTCTTTCTTATGCTGTTTACCCCTCCAGGGTTGGTTTTTCCCTCGGACTCAGTGGACGATCCCACCTTCACCACGTCAAGGGCAGTGTGCTGGAGCGTGAGACTTAGGGTCGGAGCATACAACTGGGAAGGTGAACAGTACCTCGCCCAGGCGGTCGCAATTGCTATGCTGAACAGGAGCATTGTGTTAGGGATGGGAAGATTAGAAGGGATAGACAATGAAGATGGTAGGAAGTGGCCGTGGTCCTAAGTTGGGTACAATCCCCGCATTTTCCTGTTGAAGTTGGAAACTATGGAAAAACACTTCGAGTATTTCTGAGGTGGGAATCGATCTCCGCTATACTCAGCTGTGCTCCCGAGTGTCAACCCTGTCCAGCCCTGCTGCCACTTTTCAAATTTCGTGGCAGGGTTTGGAATAGAACCCGGACCTCCGGAGGTGGTAGCTAATCACGCTAATCGGGTATTTATTACCGCTAAATATTCTTTTATTGAATAATCCTTTAGGCGAAGTCATATTTGACACATGACATTAACACAACACATTTTTCCAAGATAATCTGAACTTTAACATTTAAACACTGACAAGTAGGAACCATTACTGATATGACAGTAAGACCATCGTATGAAGTGTTACCTGTACAATGAATAGTTTATAATGTATTTACTCAAAATACTTTTCTCTCATTGAATTTTTATTTAAATTTCTTCTTCTTATTTGCTACTTGTTTTACGTCGCACCGACACAGATAGGTCTTATGGTAGCGGCGGTGGGATAGGAAAGGGCTAGGAGTGGAATGAATCAGCTGTGGCCTTAATTAAGGTACAGACTGGTGTGAAAAAGGGAAACCACGGAAAATCATCTTCAGGGCTGCCGACAGTGGTGTTCGAACCCACTATCTCCCGAATGTAACCTTACACTTGCGCGCTTCTAACCGTACGGCCAACTCACACGGTACATACAATTCTAGCGCAAAGTATGAGTGATAAGTAATCTGAATCTATATGTTGAAATTAAAATTTAAACTTCTTTGAGTCAAAATATTTATGTTGTCCATTCACCGAATATAGAAAATGTATGACTTTTATGTTGTGTCCAGCCCTTTCCTGACCTCAGCACATGAAGTATTTTAAAGCTCTAATTGAACAATGACTGCTAATCTCAAGATTAACATCAGAAGACAAAAGTATTTTGGAAAGTTCTGTTATGTATCTAAATGCAATACGGATAATAAAAGTGATTGGATGTCTATGTTTCAGTGCGTAATCACCAGACAGAGCCTAGATGGACCAACACATCAATTTAGAAGCAAAGCAGTGCGGAGTAATATGTATGACTGTGTGTTGGGAGAACAAAATCACGGCCGACTTGATCCCTCGCTGCACTCAGCTAGCTAAAACGCGCATCAAAGTCGGCCGTGCCAAAACTCATAGCACCGATTGGAGAAACGATGACTAGTTTTAAGCCTTAGACATCGACTACTTAAACAACATCTAGATCGAGCACGGTCTTCCATTGCATAAACAATGTTTAACCGATGTTTAACCACACATCGTTTAAAGTTTCAATATTGGTTTGAAAGTGGAGATAGAAGTATCTTTCACGCAACTATTTGCCTGTCGCAACCAATGAAATTCGTCGGTGCGCGAGCCGAACGCCAGTCAGCTGTTGTCTTTCTACATATTACGCAAATATGGCTAAGCAAGAGCATGACTCCCCCACAGATAAGAGTGTCGCCTTCGGTGGAAATTAAATTTATATATATATTTAATTTAATTTCGCACAATGTGCATAATTAGAGGACATACTCTTAAGCATTTTCACAGAATTTTGTCAGAGATATTTCTCTGCGCTTGCGTGTCATTACATGATATCTGTCACATGGGTTATCACCAAGTTTGCACACGCATAGTTCATCCGGTTGGTGGTAGATTTTTTTTCGTGCAGATACGGTGGTGAAAACCATGAACAGCAAAATGCATCATGAAGTGTCTCAATGCGTAGTTGGCTTTTATCCATTCTCTGTTGACCATAGCATCTGTAGCGTAAAATTCAGGAAATATTTCTTCTCTTTTTCCTTGCAGTTTACAGAGTAGACTCTGGTATGCTTCTGTTGATGACAGGCATAGGTCGTATCTCAAATCCTCAATGTAGAAGGATTCTCTGGCGAGAACATATGCCAGAAATGAGGGTGTATACTTTGAAATACACAAGGCCTTTTTCAGGAATCTTGATTTTAATTTTTCGATTTCCTTCAGATTCTTCTTTCATTGTATAGAATTTAAAAAGTAGAAAGTCTCCAGTTATGAGGTATTTTTCCTTGCTTTATGCATTCATTGTATAGGTCTGTCCATATTTTCTTGAGATGGGTTGCTGTTCCTTTAAGATTTTCGTAGTAAATTCCGTCTGGACCACAAGCCTTTTTGTCTTTCGTTGTGTTTATTACATGTTCTACTTCTTCTAACGTAAAGGGATTGAAATTAATCTCTGGATAATCGTCTTCATTTAGCTCTTCTGGTCGAGTTTCATTTGCTTGCAAGACTTTGCTGAAATGTTCTTTCCATATTTTAATCGGGATGTTGCTCGGAAAATGTGGTTGTTTGGGCAGTACTGCTTTGTACCATTGTTGTTCTGCCTCTTCTATTTGTTTTGCTCTTCTTTGTCTTGAAACATTCCTTTTGCTTTTCTGATTATTGTTTTATAATTCTTTCTTGTGTCATTATATTTTCGTAGGGATGTTTCTGTTAGGGCTATTCTCGCACATCTCAGCAGTTGTGATTAAACCACGGTTTCGCTCTTCGCTTTTGTTGATTATTATATATGACAGTATCTTTGATACATCTTTCTAAATTGGCAATGGCATTATCTATATTGCCTTCAAGAATGTTTTCAGTTATTGCATCTGTATCCATTTCAGCTAATCTAATTAGGCAATTCTAGGTCTTTTGCAACTCTCCCAGTTTTATGATAGTGTCCACTGGTAGGTGCTTCCTTGCAACTATATTTGATAGTACCTTCTGTTGCGTTGACCTTACATTGCTGAAGACTAGATCAATTGCGCTGCAACCATTTACACATATATATGTTTTAGAGTCTCTTTTATTTACCATTATCAAGCCTTCGCTTTCTAAATACTCGACTACGTTTTCCGATTTCTTTTGAATAATATCGACTCTGCAGTTTAAATCTCCCATTTACCACCTCGGTGGACTGAGTAACCGAGACACCGACCTTCCCACTACAAACCATGACCTCGCACAGTTCTGATCCACCCAACTTCAACGAACCACTTGAAATCCGAACCAAGGTATGCTATTCCAGCTCCTATCCCTTTATCTTCCCTCTTCCATATGACCCATACAGGGATATATCTCCAAAACGGTTGTACCATCACCGCAAAAACATATATACAGCCGTAAGACCCGTCATCCAACACGTACAAATGGCACAAGAGCTCTGTAATGGATGTATCATCATATTTTCTATTGACAGACAAGTAAACTACAATGCAATATTTGCACATCTAAAAACTCAGAACATCCAATACAGAGTCTGCTCTCAATACACCTCAGGAACGGAAACAGCCATACAAACAGAACCTGACATACAGCACTAAGCAGCACAAACAGATGACACTGTAGATGATGCACCCCTCACCTCCCCCCTTTCCCACAAACCTGAAACCGAGCCCGGGACTGAGATCCCATTAGTCTCACAACCGGGCACGGACACAGCAAACAAATACACGCAGACCAGGCGCAGACGTAAAAAACCTGCTCCCAGGCCTGCCAGACAGCCAACACATACACCCACAAAGACAGTGACTCGAACCCACAACCCACCCCGCCCCTCCCTTGTCACACAATGCTTCAACTGCCTTCTACTACATCATTCTGCAGCTACTTGCTCTGCAGCTACTCGCTGCAATAGATGTGGCGGCTCACACCGCCACACTGATTGCACGGTACCGCGGGACCAGCCGAGGTGTGCAAACTGCCAAGGCAGTCATGCCGCCTCATTCCCTGGTTGCCCCTTTATTAAGAAGGCAGTGAAGGAACACTATAGACACGCCAAACATTTACAGTCAAACTCTAAACCTACAGCACATACAGCTACCAACACCCTACCTCACTCGAACCCCGGAACCTATATCCAACAACCCAGAAACTCAAGACACCACCACCATCCTGAACTTATTACTTCTAAACCTCCTATCGACCCATAACCAGAACCCCCCATCCCCCATGCCAAGCAAACAACTTATAATAGACTAAAGTCTCCAAGTATCCCACCCCCGCCAAGTCAGCAAGAACATGCCCTCACTTCCTAAACTGCACAAGCACCTCACTCCCTAAAGCTCTAACAAAACACTGGAACACTCGGACACCGAGGCGGGTGCACCACAACGAACTGCCGCATTTCTTATGCTGTCTACTTCCACATTTAAATGCTGTATTTTCTAAATTAAAGTATCAAAACCAGCCGATACTCAGGAATATAAACATATTCCAGCGAATAATTCAGCGGCAAAGCCCGGTAAACCAAAGCAACACCGGGCGTGGTCAAAACATGGATGGGTGACCATCCAAATTTGCCCTTGCCGCTGGCTCAAAGACAAATTTAGACATTTATCTAACATCCAGCCATGGCACGCAAAGAATAACGTTGGGTTTTACCATATCACCACACAACCGCACCCACTTTACAGTAAACTTCCACCATTTATTATTATTATTATTATTATTATTATTATTATTATTATTATTATTATTATTATTATTATTATTATTATTATTACTATCACTCTAATATATTTTATTCTTTTTATATTTATTTTCTACAACAGGCCAGGTGAGGAGCGCGGCATAGCGCACCGGTACTGGCACCGCAACCGGCACCCCCCCTAAGGGGTGTCCAAACTGAAAATATGGCGAAAATCTCCCATTTATATGGTTATTTCGTTCCGATGTATCATATTTATTGCTGTGGCCAGTTCATCGGTGACATCTTTTTCTTTATATTCAGGCTGAGAGTAGACAGCGATAATTATGCATAGCTTTGTTTTTACCATTAGAACGGTACCGGTTTCCATCATGACACTGAATGGGGACAGTCTGGCTTTTAATAGCAAGGTGATACCGTCTTTAGTTCTGCCACGCAGACCTTATGTTGCGTGAGAATGTATGGAGTAAAAGTTTTTGGTGTTCCATTCTACGGTGAGGAATGTTTCAGTTAAGATTACTGCATCATATGGTTGGAATAAGTTTTCTGGTATCAAATCCATGGCGTTTTTCAATCCTGCAATGTTCCAAAGTAGTGTCTTTAATGAATCTGGGCTACAATTTTTATTCATTTTTACGGTATCATTTTTTTCATTTTTGTGGACGCTCTTATTTTTGCTTGAACTGGTTTTATCTTCACATGTAAGTTTCCATGTTGATTCCCTGAATTGGCCTGTTTCTGTGTCGACGCTGGAAACTAAAACGCCTCACAATCACTCCTTTAGGCCAAAATCTTGAGTCTTCTGTTGCCTTTAGTTGTCTACATGGGAATACTACTTTGAACGATTTTTAAGTATTCGGTGAATTTAATTCCTCGCATACTATATTTTCTTCTATTCCTTTCTGTTGAAGGAAGTTTTTGACGCTTTCTGTTGTGGTGCTTTTGGATAGTCTACCCAAGTGTAGCCATGCATTCCTTTCTGCTGCTTGAATCGTGTTGTCCAAAGATTTTCCTACGATGACCTGTTGGTAGCGCTTACTTCTTCTTCTGCTATTTATTTCTTTTTAACTGTTATGTTCATCTTGTTCACCATTTCTATTGCAATGGTGTTCGAAGTTTTGTCCTATCTATTCTATGTTCGAGTCGTGGATGGTAGCTTTTGTTTCGCTGATGATAGGTTGCTCTACTGATGTTGGACTTTCCTCTGTCATTTGGTTTGTCTTTGCCTTCCGAGGACTGTAATCGAATTCTATGTTGATTTTGTCTCGTTGTTCACTTTTGTTTTTGAGGCATTCTAGAGTTAGCTTGGAAAGTGCTTCGGCTATTTAATTTATTTTCATAGTTAGTTCCGTTGCCTACGCTATAATACAAAGCCATGAAATGCACTAATGAAAACGGGTGCCATCTTAGTTCACCATTCAGCCACTAGGATCGCGCTGTTGCCCCCTTGTGTTCGCATGGCCGTGTATGTCTATAAGTAAATTATATCCTAAATAAAGAGAGCTGAATGTTGTAGGTGTCTACAGTTTTAAAACTTTCCTACTCAGGGGCTTCTTATCGAGTTTCAAAACTTTCTCACTTCCACTTGAGTGGCTCGATGCAATGTTGTCTAATAGAGGTCTCAGAAATTTTTGGAGTAGAAAAAGAGGTAGTTTGTCATCTTTACACTCTCTACACTTAATTTCACTGATGAACCTGGCATTCAGAAAAAACGTACACATTTTTAGTAACTGTCATCGGGGTAAATACAGCACAGCAGAGGTAACAAATTCCGTCATGCGCTGCAGAAGAGCCACAAACGATGATTTCGGGTATCTGAGGGCTCCTCGATCTTGAAAGCGAATAAGACACAATGTTGGACTTTCACTAGCTGGAGAAGTGATATGTTCTGAACAGCCTTCACAGTCTGTTTGTTCTTCTGCCTCACGCACTAAGTATCCTGCTACCATAGCTAGAGAAATACCAGGTATTGTAGCTGTTGAATCTGAGACAAATTAATCATATTTATGTACTAGCGAACACTTAAATAAAAAAGTATTGTTCACACCGATCTGATGTAATTTACCTTGCAAGAGTTTTGTAATGATAGACATTACGTGTTCAGGAAGCTGCGGAATTTGCACATCATCGCGACTTTCATTCCTTCTATATCTTTCCTCCATCTGGCACATTCTTGGTTGTAGTAAACTGGTTCGTACATTGCGGATCTTATTTTCATCCCTCAGCTCAACATTGCCATGTTTTGATGCCGCAATAATTCCTGTATGGAGCGTTGTTTCGATTGCGTTAAGGCATGACCTTGCGTCCATTGTGTCATTGTATCCCGCTTTGCGTCGTAGGTGGCTAAAGAAAAGCTCGATATCATCGCTTGTTAGATTCCTCGTCAAGACATAATGTAAATTTATACTTATGAGGTATTTTACGCAGGCCACAGTGGATTGGGTAGTCAAGACCAACGCCTGATACGTTTCCCTCGTGAATCTTTTCCCTTTCTCTGGATGCATTTGAATGTTCTTGATATATGACAGGAAATCATTTATTAACCATCTCAGGCGTTCATCTTCAATGCTGAAAAATGCCAGTTTGTTCTCATTCCTGGAATATGTCCCATACGAGGTGTTGCAGACATCATGGGCATCTAACCACTTCATAAAATGCTCCATGAAAGAAATTGTTTCTTTTAAACTGTTCCTGTCTTTAATTCTCTCGGGAAAAACCACCTCCATCCTCTTCAAACCAGCGATTGTTTCACGGAAAAAAAGGTTGGCTCTTGCTACATTCATTTTCTCCAAATTTGTAGGGTAAACTACTTTTCTGGTTAGTTTCCTCACCGGCTTCATAATTGAAGATTTCTGGGGTTTGAAAAGACCTCTCAAATGATCGCCGGTTACGATAGCATTGTTTACAAAAAAGTCTCGTGACAAATGTTGGGATCGCACGTTTTTTATGACGTGACTGGGATCGAAACTTAGGAACAGAGGCCTAGTTTTATCAGCTGGATGTCGTATCTCATGCGTAATGCTTCCTCCACATAATGTTTCGAACATCGAAACATTTACCTGAGAATTGTCGGTCACAATTCTGATCACTCTGAAACCACACTCTTCAACAGCATTTAACGCATCCAAGGTTAATTTTGCAAGTTGTGAGCCCGTAACGGATGAAGTGAAATAGAAAGACACCGGTATTCTGTAATATGTAGAGAGTCCCTTGAACAAAATGCGGAGTAGTTTATTGGCCAACCTATCTTCGATTCCAAGAGCGTCAATGTCAATGTCATTCAGTACAATAAACGTATCTAATTTCCTGTCATACATAAGTTTCGGCTTGATGGACATTTCATCTATTATAAGAGAACCAACCTTTTCGTTATCGTTCACTAACGACAGTTTTTTTCTGCCAGTAATCGGGCTTTAGTTAGCGAAGTTATGCCCGTTTCCCCTTTTGAGTATCCAACATACGATTTCAACGTTCTTGGATGAGGAAGATGCAAAATATCGAGTGTTCTGAGAAGCCGATAACCAGTTGGCGACCTTGAAGATAATAGCATACAAATTTTAACTGTAATCTCCTGGTATTTACGTTTCTTTTTTCCAAAGTTCTGAAGTTGTTCTAACAAAAAGTTTGCTTTCATATTACCTCCCTCAGCTTCCTTCTGAATTTTAGAAACTCGACTTGCAAGATTTCCGGGATCCTTCTTTACCTTACTAAGTTCTGCTTCCAAGTCACGAATTTTTACGCGCAACTTCTTAATAATTGTCACGTGCTTTCTATTTCTTCTGATCTCCTTCCTTAATTTCCTGGTAATATATTTTGGTACTGTTGATTTTAGGACGCGAGAAAACTGTGTACCTACTGTTGTGGTGCCTAAATTTATCAGGTCAGATTCTCCAGTATTATCAGGCACAGGAGAATCCGATTGTTCCACACATTTTCTCTTATATACTCATTTTCACTGTCCGTTTTTTCAAGCTGTCTTTTCTTAGGAGCTTTCTTACATTTTAAAGTGACTTGTTTGTGTTTGGGGAACTCTGTAAATCTGAAGGGACTTTATTAGGCAGGAGTGTCTTTTTAGATGTACTTATACTAAAGTCTTCTTCTCTGAAGTGTTTACTGCACACCCTCGATTTTTCTGTAGGAACCCAGAGAGATCCCGGTTAGTCTCCTCCGCGAGATATAGCAACAAGCCACCGTTCTTTTAAAGAACTATTCACTGGAAACTTGTGAAATGAAATTCCACTACCTTTAATGTGTCGTGAATGACAATAACGAACACAGCAATAAATCATGACTGAACCTGCGAGTGCTTATTATCGCAAGAATACACACAGTCATAACCAACTCAATACAGTACACGCGTTTAAAGGCGCGAACCTGGTAAACAATGGGCAAGGTAGAGATCCTAGCGGCCCGCCAATGAACTGCAGTGTGACCACTTCTATAGCGTTTTACGGGCTCTATTTCAAGGCCTTGTATTATAGCGTAGGCAACGGTTAGTTCCGTACGCATGTCTTACAGTGCTCTCTGCATGTCCTTTCCTGCTTTATATAAGGTGAAATCTTGTTTACAGCTAATACATAGAAATTTTGATTTATTTTTATTGGTTGATTTAAGAGCATTAAATTGACCTTGTTGTGGCTCCGCACATGAGAGGTGTTGGCATAACCCATCACAGGTCACAGCTGCATCATTTTCTTCAACTCGTTTGTTGCATATTGGACAGATTTCATGCTTATCAATTTCCTCGTTAGGTGTCGCAGTGTGCTGGTTGCTTTCTTTCGGCATGCCTGGTTGTTATATCTCTATTTTCTGTGTTCTTCGCAAAGCGGACTCCAAGATGGCAGATCCTCTAAAAAATCTTGCCTAGTGCTCTTTTGAAATAGATATTGTCTATTCTACACTAGGATGATCAAAGATTACACTTCCTGACACACATATTATCAACGGCACTTCACTTAAATAGCATTTACTTTTGTGAATTGTATGACTGTTTTATTTCGTATTTGTAAGACACTATTTTAATTGCGTGCTCTGCCTCACACTTTTTCTTTATCGACATTAAAGCGACACGCTACCGTACGGGGAAGTGTAGCTTTGATTATAGCGTTGTTACAGTGAGTGTAATCTACTCATAAAATACGGTAGCTTCGACAAAGGAAAGAAGAGGTGATAGTAATGTGTAACCATGTGTGTTGTACAGGCCATGTAGGTGTAGCTTGCAGTTTGGAGATCGTAGGTTCGAAACGCATCATCGGCAGCCCTGAAGATTGTTTTCCGTAATCTCCCTACTTTTACACTAGGCAAATACTAGGGCTTTTATCATAGTCACGGCTCTTCTTCCCCAGTCCTCCTCTTTAAACTATAATCACCAACATCACCACCACTTGCATTATGCTATCTGATAGTTGCCGAACACTTATACGATTACATATATATATCAAAAACATACAACCTACATTTTAGTTTTCACTTTTATGTGTGTATACTTGGCAGTAAATATAGGTGAATCCCTCCCGGTTGATGTATGTGACAACCCTCTGACGATTGGGGCAAGTTCAATCAATCAATACTGATCTGCATTTAGGGCAGTCGCCCAGGTGGCAGATTCCCTATCTGTTGTTTTACTAGCCTTTTCTTAAATGATTTCAAAGAAATTGGAAATTTATTGAACATCTCACTTGGTAAGTTATTCCCATCCCTAACTCCCCTTCCTATAACTGGATATTTGCCCCAATTTGTCCCCTTGAATTGTAACTTTATCTTCATATTGTGATCTTTCCTACTTTTAAAGGCGCCACTCAAACTTATTCGTCTACTAATATCATTGCACGCCATCTCTCCGCTGACAGCTCGGAATATACCACTTGGTCGAGCAGCTCGTCTTCTTTCTCCCAGGTCTTTCCAGCCCAAATTTTGCAACATTTTTGTAACGCTTCTCTTTTGTCGGAAATCACCCAGAACAAATCGAGCTGATTTTCTTTCGATGTTTTCCATTTCTTGAATCAAGTAATTCTGGTGAGGATCCGATACACTGGAACCATACTCTCGTTGTGGGCTTACCAGAGACTTATATGCACTCTCATTTACATCCTTACTACAACCCCTAAACACCCTCATAACAACGTGCAGAGATCTGTACCCTTTTTTACAATCTCATTTATGTGATTACCTCTATGAAGTTCTTTCCTTATATTAACACCTACATACTTACAATGATCCCCAATAAGCACGCCTGGGGGCCATGAACCTTAAGGAGCTGAAGTCTAAGCGGTCTGACACCGAGGTTAGCCGGTTCGAGTCCCGTTCGTCGAAAAAATGTTCACCATCAGAATGTTGGCTGGCAGGGTAGAGGAGGTGGTTTTGTTCAAATTTCTAATCACTAGATTGCGTGCCAAATGCTTGGATTAAATTCCAAACCTCTCCGCAATGCTCATAAGGAGTGAGGGCATATGACGCTGTTGATGGTGATTCGTCCGTCTGATGCGGACGTTAAGCCTTGAGCGGACCCCTTGGTAATTTTCGACAGGAGTAGGCTATGTGGCGGCACCGGGTTTCGCTGCTCGATTTCCAGATCTCTGTACCCTTATCACCGTTCCCTAGACCACTCCGTTTCCCTGAATCTTACTCCCTATTACACTTCCTAACAAATTTCCTAACATACGTACCACTGCGGTTTAAGTGAAGGCCATATGAACGTAGAACCCTATCTCCTACCCACCCATTAGGATCTAGAAACTTTACTCCCAGTTTGCAACATACCCACTCCATAGTCTCATTTAAATCTCCAATCACCCTCCAGTCAGTATCCCTCATACACAGGATTCCACTGATAATAACCTCCGCTTCCTTAAACATCACCCGTGCTGCATTTTCCAGATCCTATACATCCCCAGCTATGTTGGTACTTATACCTGCTTGCCTTACGTTTTTGGTACTGTACCGGTAAAAGAGCCCGACTCTCAGATTATATTTTAAAGTAGGCAAGATTATAGTTCTCAGGGATAAAACTGGGTGACTAGTAGCTAGGGCTCGGTACAGGAGGTAGGGTCATATCTACAAGAAAACTTTGACTCTGACTGAACATGAGTTTATTCATATAAGACATGAAATTGCACATCACCTCCAGGTAGATATAAGCTGTCTTCCACATAGTCCTAAAATATGGCTCGGATTCTCCAGTTCACCAAGCCAAGAATGTTGGAACACGTTCCAGAACATTCCAGGGACTCCGTACAGAAGCGGCTGGACTGTCTGGGTTGGTAGAAGGTAGAGATGCCCCGAACTTTCGAGGCCAAGGTTGAACCCCGATGATCCTGGTGATGTTGCAGATAATCATTTGCTACCTCAGTCCAAGGTGACTGAGAGGGTTGACGTCTCCAAGGTCACTCACAGTACTGATAAATCTGAGTTCATAAAAACCTTGGGTGATTAACCTATTAGCGAAGTCACTGCTTATTATTCGTCAAGACTTTCAAAATTTAACACTCGTAAAATGATATGTCTCTGTATACGAGGATTATGAATACTTTCAAAGTTCACCACTAGCAAAGTCCTCATCTCTGAATAAATACTGGCAAAAAAAAACACAAGTCCCTTCTCATGAAACTATGACCAAATTTAAAGTTCACCACTGGCGAAGGTATAAGTCTTTGAATGAACACAGACGAAAAACATAAGTCCATCCACATGAAAATCTGAATAGATTTAAAGTTCATCACTGGCGAAATTTATAAAGTTTTGAATCAACACTGGCGAATGTACAAGTCTTTGAGTGAACATGTACGAAAACACAAGTCCATCCACATGAATAAATTTACTGTCTATTACTGGCGAAATTTATAAGGTTCTGAATCAACACTGGCGAATATCCAAGTCTTTGAGTGAACATGTACGAAAAACACAAGTTCATCCACATGAATAAATTTACAGTCAATCACTGGCGAAATTTATAGAGTTTTTGAATCAGCACTGGTGAGATCCTAAATTTATGTTTTAAAGACGTTGAATGAAGTTAGAGTTCATCACCAGCAAAGTTTATAAGTACCAGTACCGGCAAAATCACAAATTTATGCTTACGAGAACTTTGAGCACATTCAGAGATCATCACTAGCAAAGTTTATAAATCATGGTTTATTAGAGGAATGAGTCTCTTAACACTCGCAAGTATTGCAGGTTCAAATTATGAAGAATTCGTTCTTTAACATACGTAAATAATACAAGTCCAATTATGAATGTAACACACGTAAATAATACAAGTCCATTTTATGAATAATTCGAAAAATTCCAGTCTCGAACACACGTAAATATTGTAAGTTCAATTATGAAGACTTAGAAAATGTTCTTTAACACTCGAAATATTGTAAGTCCACTTGAGAATACTTGGAAGAATTCGTTCTCCCACACTCGAAAAAAATACAAGTTCACTTTATGAATACTTAGAAAATTACAGAGTTCATCGTCGGGACTGTCACTACACGACGATAGTAGCAGCGAGAGTGTCCACGCTGACTACTCAGCTGTAACTGAGTGAACAGGCTACAGTGATCCCTCCTTTTATTCGATCCGGGACGTCTACGTCACAATACGGCTTGACTGAATATCTCCTGAATTCCTCGATGGATTTACTTAAAACTCGAGCATTGCGACGTTCAGGTGATCCAAAACAAGATGACATATCGCTCAAGCCGCTAGCATAATTATTACGGGAGTTACAAAATTTTCCCCGTCGAACATTCGGGAAGATGTGACGTGGAATCTAGAATATACGAGTCCAGGCTGGGAACACGTGGTGTGACGGGCGGGCGGTCTAGCTAGCCCCTGTGGCTACGTTACAGCTCACAGCTGTCCTTCACTCGCTTGCTTGCCCCGCTGACGGTAAACAAACCAGGCGTGCTCAGAACATTACGCGTGATTAAATGTCATTTACACTCAAAAAATACTCATGTACAGGTCGTAACCGCTACAGTACCAACATGGAAAACTAACACCTCCTCCTCCCCTCCTCCTCTTCTACTTTGCTCAACATCTGCCTCAACCTAATTCGTGGATAACACTCTACCCTGGTACCCTTTCCTCTACACACTTTCCCCACATGTCTAACGACGGAATCTCCCATGACCAGAGCCTCAACCCTACCCACCTCATTTGATCCCCTCCCCTAACGGCCAGCCCTATCTCTCCTGATAGCTGCAGATGCTACTTCCCCCTCTTTTTTCTCCTTTCCATTACCCTGTTCCACCTGTCTTTTCCTATCCTCTACTCTAGATTTCCCTTTTCTACCTTTTCTCCTCCTCCTACTTCCACACATCTCAGCTACAGTTCCCTGTTCCTCATCTTCCCTCCGCTGTTCTACCTGGAGTGACTCGCACAGATTTCTCACAGACACCCGTCCTGAATTCTGATCCTGAATGGAGCCCTTAGCCTGCAGTCTCCTTCCCCTTAGAACATTAGACCACATGTCTTCTACAATTCAACCCTTTCGTCCCCCTCCCTCTGTTACACCTACTGTAACCTGTACGTTGTTTGAGGGAGGCCTACCTTCCTTCCTGTGTTCTGTGAGAATCTTAATTATGTCCCTAAAACTCTCCAACTCCTCCCGCATACCCCTCAATGCCTCGCCACACCCACAGTTCCTACACACGCACTCCTTATCCATTCTTTACGGAAAAAATGAAAATAAAATGAAAAATAAAATAACTTGTGTGAAATAATGGAAGGGAAAATTGTCTAGGATAGTACTCAATGATTACACGTTAATAAGGTAATTAATATACGACTACACTACAATACTACTTAGTCGTACGCTATTTTATACTACAACACCCTAAAAGGATAAAAACTACTGTTAAATATTAATACCGATAGGAATACACAAGAATTACTCAGTTTTAAACTGCAATTAAGCCTATCCTAATAACAACAACGGAATTTTCATTAAGAGAGTTTCTACGGATACCTCTTCTATACTAGACAAATATTTTACAATAACAAATAAGCACGATAATTTCTAAAAATATATTCCTCGTATACTACTGTAGGCTACAGTACAATACAATAATTTTAAACTACGTGCAGACGTATCCTAATTACTATACTGGTACCCTAGGTCACTACTAGGCACGAACAGAAATGGAAATATCAAGGTTGTAATTTGCAAGAACTACTGTAGGTTCTCAAAGATTACCAGCAAAGCTAAATGCTTAGACAGATTCAGCCGGTTTTAAGTACACATCGTTTAAAGTAAAGTTTCATATTGGTTTGATGATGGGGATAGAAGTATCTTTCATGCAATTCTTTGCTTGTCGCAACCAATGAAATTCGTTAGCTGTTTGTCTTCCTACATATCATTCAATCAATCAATACTGATCTGCATTTAGGGCAGTCGCCCAGGTGGCAGATTCCCTACTGTTGCTTTCCTAGCCTTTTCCTAAATGATTTCAGAGAAATTGGAAATTTATTGAACGTCTCCCTTGGTAAGTTATTCCAATCCCTAACTCATCTTCCTATAAATGAATATTTTCCCCAGTTTGTCCTTTTGAATTCCAACTTTATCTTAATATTGTGATCTTTCCTACTTTTATAAACGCCACTCAAACTTATTCGTCTACTAATGCCATTTCACGCCATCTCTCCGTTGACAGCTCGGAACATACCACTTAGTCGAGCAGCTCTTCTTCTTTCTCTCAATTCTTCCCAACCCAAACTTTGCAACATTTTTGTAACGCTACTCTTTTGTCGGAAATCACCCAGAACCAATCGAGCTGCTTTTCTTTGGATTTTTTCCAGTTCTTGAATCAGGTAATCCTGGTGAGGGTCCCATACACTGGAACCATACTCTAGTTGGGGTCTTACCAGAGACTTATATGCACTCTCCTTTACATCCTTACTACAACCCCCAAACACCCTCAAAACCATGTGCAGAGAACTGTACCCTTTATTTACAATCCCATTTATGTGATTACCACAATGAAGATCATTCCTTATATTAACACCTAGATACTTACAATGATCTCCAAAAGGAACTTTCACACCATCAAAGCAGTAATTAAAACTGAGAGGACTTTTCCTATTTGTGAATCTCACAACCTGACTTTTAACCCCGTTTATCAACATACCATTGCCTGCTGTCCATCTCGCAACATTTTCGAGGTCACGTTGCAGTTGCTCACAATCTTGTAACTTATTTATCACTCTATAGAGAATAACATCATCCTAAAAAAGCCTTACCTCCGATTCCACTCCTTTACTCATATCATTTATATATATAAGAAAACATAAAAGTCTGATAATACTGTCTTGAGGAATTCCCCTCTTAATTATTACAGGGTCAGATAAAGCTTCACCTACTCTAATTCTCTGAGATCTATTTTCTAGAAATATAGCAACCCATTCAGTCACTCTTTTGTCTAGTCCAATTGCACTCATTTTTGCCAGCAGTCTCCCATGATCCACCCTATCAATTCCAGCCGCTTTTCTAGTTTTCAACTTTTGTACCTTATTGTAAATGTCATTATTATCATATGTAAATTTTATTACTTCTTTGGCCTTAGTCTCCTCCTCTATCTCGACATTATCATTGTAACCAACAATCTTTACATACTGCTGACTGAATACTTCTGCCTTTTGAAGATCCTCACATACACACTCCCCTTGTTCATTAATTATTCCTGGAATGTCCTTCTTGGAACCTGTTTCTGCCTTAAAATACCTAAACATACCCTTCCATTTTTCACTAAAAATTGCATGACTGCCAATTATGCTTGCCATCATGTTATCCTTAGCTGCCTTCTTAGTTAGATTCAATTTTCTAGTAAGTTCCTTTAGTTTCTCCTTACTTCCACAGCCATTTCTAACTCTATTTCTTTCCAGTCTGCACCTCCTCTTTATTTCTCTATTATAATAAAGTGGGTCTTTACCATTCCTTACCACCCTTAAAGGTACAAACCTGTTTTCGCATTCCTCACAATTTCTTTAAACCCATCCCAGAGTGTTTACATTTTTATTTACTGTTTTCCACCGACCATAGTTACTTTTTAGAAACTGCCTCATGCCTGCTTTATCAGCCATATGGTACTGCCTAACAGTCCTACTTTTAAGACCTTCCTTTCTATCACATTTATTTTTAACTACCACAAAAACAGCTTCATGATCGCTAATACCATCTATTACTTCAGTTTACCTATAGAGCTCATCTGGTTTTATCAGCATGACATCCAGGATATTTTTTCCTCTGGTTGGTTCCATCACTTTCTGAATCAGCTGTCCTTCCCATATTAACTTATTTGCCATTTGTTGGTCATGCTTCCTGTCGTTCGCATTTCCTTCCCAATTGACATCTGGCAAATTCAGATCTCTCGCTACAATCACATTTCTTTCCATGTCGTTTCCCACATAGCTGACTAACCTATCAAATAATTCCTTATCCGCGTCAGTGCTACCCTTTCCCGATCTGTACACTCCAAATATATCAAGTTGCCTATTTTCTTTAGAAATGAGCCTTACACCTAGAATTTCATGTGTCTCATATTACGCAAATATGGCTAAGCATGAGCATGACTCGCCCACAGATAAGAGTATCGCTTTTGGTGGAAATTAAATCTCATAATATTATCGATACTAAATCGATACGCCACCGTACGGGGAAGTGTAGCTTTGATTATAGCGTTGTTACAGTGAGTGTAATCTACTCATAAATACGGTAGTTTCGACGAAGGGGAGAAGAAGCAATAGTAATGTGTAACCGAATGTGTTGTACGGGCCATATAGATGTAGCTTGCATTCTGGAGATCGTAGGTTCGAAACGCATCATCAGCAGCCCTGAAGATTGCTTTTCGTAGTTTCCCTATATTTACACCAAGCAAATACTAGGGCTGTTATTATGGCCACGAATCTTCTTCCCCCGTCCTCCTCTTTAAACAATGATCACCACCATCCCCATCACTTGCCTTTTCCTATCTGATTGTTGCCGAAAACTTATACGATTATATACATAAAAACCACATACAACCAAATTTTTAGTTTTCACTATTATGCGTGTTTACTTGGCAGTAAATATAAGTGAATCCCTTCCGGTTGGTGTATATGATAGCCCTCTTGATCGGGACACGTAATTATGATATGTATGTTGTCGAGGTGACCTATAATTACATGGAAATCAATCAATCAATCAATCAATCAATCAATCAATCAATCAATCAATCAATCAATCAATCAATCAATCAATCAATCAATCAATCAATCAATCAATCAATCAATCAATCAATCAATCAATCAATCAATCAATCACGACTGATCTGCATTTAGGGCAGTCGCCCAGGTGGCACATTCCCTATCTGTTGTTTTCCTAGCCTTTTCTTAAATGATCGCAAAGAAATTGGAAAATTATTTAACATTTCCCTTGGTAAGCTATTCCAATCCCTAACTCCCCATCCTATAAACGAATATTTGCCCCAATTTGTCCTCTTGAATTCCAACTTTATCTTCATATTGTGATCTTTCCTACTTTTTAAAGACACCACTCTAACTTATTCGTCTACTGATGTCCCCCCACGCCATCTCTCCACTGACAGCTAGGAACATACCACTCAATCGAGCAGCTCGTCTCCTCTTTCCCAATCCCCCTGTGGGTGGGGGCGGTATAATAACACCCACGGTATCCCCTGCCTGTCGTAAGAGGCGACTAAAAGGGGCCCCAGGGGCTCTGAACCTTGGAGTGTGGATTGGCGACCACGGGGCCCTTAGCTGAGTCCTGGCATTGCTTCCACTTACTTGTGCCAGGCTCCTCACTTTCATCTATTCTATTCGACCTCTCTTGGTCAACTCTTGTTCTTTTCCGACCCCGACGCTATTAGGTTTGCGAGGGCTAGGGAGTCTTTCATTTTCACGCCCTTCGTGGCCCTTGTCTTCCTTTGGCCGATACCTTCATTTTTCGAAGTGTCGGACCCCTTCTATATTTTCCCTCTGATTAGTGTTGTATAGAGGATGGTTGCCTAGTTGTACTTCCTCTTAAAACAATAATCACCACCACCACCACCACCACCTCTTTCCCAAGTTTTCCCAGCCCATACTTTGCAACATTTTTGTAACGCTAGTCTTTTGCCGGAAATCACCCAGAACAAATCGAGCTGCTTTTCTTTGGATTTTTCCAGTTCTTGGATCTAGTAATCCTGGTGAGAGTCCCATACACTGGAACCATAATCTAGTTGGGATCTTACCAGAGACTTATATGCCCACTCCTTTTCATCCTAAAAACCTAAAAAACCCAAACCAAAACCCATGGCACTACAGCCCTTGAAGGCCCTTGGCCTACCAAGTGACCGCTGCTCAGCTCGAAGGCCTGCAGATTACGAGGTGTCGTGTGGTCAGCACGACGAATCCTCTCGGCCGTTATTCTTGGCTTTCTAGACCGGGGCCGCTATCTCACCGTCAGATAGCTCCTCAATTCTAATCACGTAGGCTGAGTGGACCTCGAGCCAGCCCTCAGGTCCAGGTAAAAATCCCTGACCTGTCCGAGAATCGAACCTGGGGCCTCCGGGTAAGAGGCAGGCACGCTACCACTACACCACGGGGCCGGCATTATTCATCCTTACTACAGCCCCTAAATACTCTCATAACCATGTGCAAAGATCTCTACCCTTTATTAATAATCATATTTATGTGATTACCCCAATGAAGGTATTTTCTTATATTAACAACTAGGTACTTACAATGATCCCCAAAAGGGACTTTCACCCCATCATCGCAGTCATTAAGACTGAGAGGACTTTTCCTATTTCTGAAACTCACAACTTGACTTTTAACCCCGTTTATCATCATACCATTCCCCACCGTCCATCTCACAACACTATCGAGGTCACCCTGCAGCCGCTCACAATCTTGTAACCTATTTATTACTCTGTACAGAATAATATCATCTGCAAAAGGCCTTATCTCTGATTCGACTTCTTTACACATATCATTGATATATATAGGAAAACATAAAGGTCCAATAATGCTGCCTTGAGGAATACCCCTCTTGATTATTATAGGGTCAGATAAAACTTCGCCTACTCTAATTCTCTGAGTTCTATTTTCTAGAAATATAGCCACCCATTCAGTCACTCTTTTTCCTAGCCCAATAGGTCTCATTTTTGCCAGTAGTCTTCAATGATCTACCCTATCAAATGCCTTGGATAGGTCAATCGGAATACAGTCCATTTGCCCTCCTGAGTCCAGGATATCTGCTATATCTTGCTGAAATCCTACAAGCTGAGATTCAGCGGAATAACCTTTCCTAAACCCAAACTGCCTTCTGTCAAACCAGTTATTAATTTCGCAAACATGTCTAATATAATCAGAAAGAATGCTTTCCCAAAGCTTACATTCAATGCATGTCAAACTGACTGGCCTGTAATTTTCAGCTTTATGTTTATCATCCTTTCCTTTATTCACAGGGGCTACTATAGCAACTCTCCATTCATGTGGTATAGCTCCTTAAGCCAAACAATAATCAAATAAATATTTCAGATTTGGTACTATGACCCAACCCACTGCCTTTAGTATATCCCCAGAAATCTTATCAATTCCAGCTACCTTTGTAGTTTTCAACTTTTCTACTTACTGTAAATGTCATTGTTAACATAGGTAAATTTTAATACTTCTTTAGTATTAATCACCTCCCCTATCTGGACATTATCCTTGTAACCAACAATCTTTACATACTGCTGACTGAATAGTTCTGCCTTTTGAAGATCCTCACATACACACTCCCCTTGTTCATTAATGATTCCAGGAATGTCCTTCTTGGAACCTGTTTCTGCCTGAAAATACCTAGACATACCCTTCCATTTATCACTAAAATTTGAATGACTGCCAATTATGCTTGCCATCATGATATCCTTAGCTGCCTTCTTTGCTAGATTCAATTTCCTAGTAAGTTCCTTCAATTTCTCCTTACTCCCATAACCATTTCTGACTGTTTTTCGTTCCAACCTGCACCCCCTTCTTATTCTCTTTACTTCTCTGTTATAATATATTGGATCTTTACCATTCCTTATCACCTTTAAATGTACAAACCTATTTTTACATTCCTCAACAATTGGTTTAAACCCATCCCAGAGCCTGTTTACATTTTTATTTACTATTTTCCAGCGATCATAGTTACTTTTTAAAAACTCCCTCATGCCTGTGTTTTTTCAGCCATATGGTACTGCCTAATAGTCCTAACTTTAATACCTTCCTTTCTTTCACATTTATTTTTAACTACAACAAAAAGCAGCTTCGTGATCACTAATACCATCTATTACTTCGGTTTCTCTATAGCACCGCCGTTTCAATCTCTATATAGGCCTACTGCCTGTTCCATGCCGCGAGAATTGCGTTTACAGCGACATTGCAGATGGCAGCACTTACCGCACCCACAGCACATGCTGGTTAAATGAGAGTTGGTCCGTAACACCAATATAAATTGAAAAATAATCCTTAATATGTTACTAATTGAGAAGATAATGCACATACAGAAACTAACATTTCACATTTGAGCTTGGCTTAAAATATACGAACGTAAAATATATAAAATATTACCAGTTACAGTAGGTGTATTAGGATCTTCCTATGCTGCATGGTAGGCCTACATACACATTTTAAATCTTCTCGACACGAGTATTTACCAGCAGTGGACGCCAAAAAATTTATATCACTATTTCGCTGATCCTTTGTTCATGACCAGTTTTCAGGATACGTTTTATAGCACAAAATGCAGTGCGTGCGTTCGTCATGTCATTAAATTTACCACCCAATCTCACTGACCTAATAAAGCTTCTATTGCGTCTCCAGAAAATCGTCTAGTGAGAACATAAAATACCCGTTTTGTTTACAGATAAGACACACATTCCACTGTAGATTTCACAGCGAGACAGCATCTGCCGTCTCATTAGTCAGACACTTCAGTTTTTCACGTTTTGATTTCAAACGAATTATGTTAACATACCGGTACTCGATGAAATCATCATTCAACCGTTGTAATTATTTTATCTGCTGGTGAATAGAAATGTACACAATCTGGATTGTTTCACCGAAAGGCATTACAGTACTCATTTCGGAACTAAACGGGATAGTTCGGAGACTTCTAAGCTTTTAACGAGGAAGTAGGCAGCAGGACTAGAGAACTTCTTTGAAAGTCGGATTACAAGAAAACACAACAGTTTATTCGCGAGAGCAGGAAATTTTACATTATCTGTGCCGCATACACCTTCAACATTGACCGCGCAAACGAACTTGTCACTGGTTCGGTCGTATAGGAGCCGTACCTAATCAGCTATTTAATCGGCGATCACTATTACACTCCTCTCTGTAGGTATGAGAGTTGTACATTGAGCTCTAAGTCTTCCCTTCACTAATTGGGAAATCCCGACAAACACTATCAACATTTTCCATTTAGGCTACCTGTCCAGAGTACGTTGTGATGGAGCTGACACTAGACCCCTGGAGTCTTGCCATATATGTAACCGTTTGGGATAATATTCCCCACGCCACGTAGTACCGCTTGATTTGTTCTGACTGCCCGGATTTTGTCTTGGGAAAATCATTGATTTGATTTTTATTTGGTAGCTTCCTTTACTTTATTCAGACGATCGATTCCTGGGTTGTCTTCGTATTGTCTCTGTAGTCTTTTAACTTCGTTATGGTTTGTCATCAGCTGTTTTCTCAGTCTCAGAATTCTTGATCGGAGCCTGTAATGTATCATTTACTGATCACTGCTGTCATTCTTACTCGTTGGAATATTGACTTGGATTGATAGATCGTTGTTCAAATGAATTTCGTGTCTGACTCCTTGGCTGAATGGCCAGCGTACTGGCCTTCGATTCAGAGGGTCCGGGTTCGATTCCCGACTGGGTCGGGGATTTTAACCTTAATTGGTTAATTCCAATGGCTTGGGGGCTGGGTGTGCGTGGCGTATTCAACATTAGAAATCATCCTAGGTAGGGCCCTCATCTTCACCGACATGCAGGTCGCCTAATAGGCCGTCTACTAGAAAAAGACCTGCACCAGGCCTATCCGGAGCCATACGCCATTATAATTATAAATAAATTTCGTACTTGTCATCCAATGTATTTCTTGCGGTTGAAGAGTTTGTTTCATCACAGATTTCTTCCGAAGAAGTATCTTGTCGCTGTCTGGTCTTTCGTGGAGCTATTTTTCTGGTTTTTAGGTAATGGGGACAATTTGAAATCCAAATTCTTCAGGTGTGAGGATTCCTGTTATCCCCCAAGCAACGAACTTTAGAAACATTTAGTTTTATTTTTCAGAGCCTCCGTAGCTCAGGCGGCAGCGCGCCGGCCTTTCACCGCTGGATACCGTCGTTCAAATCCCGGTCAATCCATGTGAGATTTGTGCTGGACAAAGCGGAGGCGGGACGGGGTTTTCTTCGGGTACTCCGGTTTTCCGTGTCATCATTCATTCTAGCAACACTCCCCACTATAATTTCATTGCATCTCTCAGCCATTATTAATCATTGCCCCAGAGGAGTGCGACTGGCCTCGGCAGCCGGCACAATTCCTATCCTCGCCACAAGTTGGGGGCTTCATTCATCCCATACCTGACCTGGTCATTGACTGGAAAACAGATTGTAGGTTTTCATTTTCATTTCATCATCTAACTCCATTTCTAAAATTCAGGCTACAAACACGAGGATAATTGGATGGAATCCATTGATTACCCTTGGTTGATCTCTGCCTTGATATAACGTTAAGCCAATTTTTCTAAAGTTCTTTGCTTGGGGGTATAACAGGAATCCTCACACCTGAAGAATTTAGATTTCCTGCTTTGATATACAGAGAGGAACACAACAATTAATCATTTTACAACCAGAGACACACACATAAAAGCTCGATGCAAACGCACTGAAACACAATAATGTGAGTACGGAGATAAGTTGGGTGCGTTAGCTGGCGCCCCTGGCGGAGGTTCGTGGCACTAACAGCTCACGCTGAGAAGCATGTTAACCGCATAGCATAGAACAGGCAGTATATAGAGATTGAGACGGCGGTGCTCTATAGGCACCGTGCAGGTAGATCGAAATGCTACTACTAGCGCTACATAGTGGCCCGTTCTGAAACAAGAGGTGAGGCGCAGTGCGAGAGTCTCAGTACAACGTGTGTAACATTCGAACAAGTTGCGTGTTTAAAGCGATTCAATTCGGGGATCTAAGTGAATCATCATGCAATAAAGGAAGAAACCTTGTTGTCAGTGGCCACGTGAACGGCGTTGAAGAGTTACTTTCGAATGGTTTCGGATACATCGCAGGAAAAGTCACCCGACAAACGTTTGACAATTTGCCGCCTTATATCGTAAAACTTGAGGTAGGCAAGGTGTAGTTAGGTAAAAATTTATATAGTTTATTCAGTAAGGATTAATTGATGCATGTTTGCTAAGTTGTACGCATTTTTATTTTGTGTTCAGGTTGACCAGAATCGTAATGTCTCTACCAGCGATTGTTCCTGTCCTGCCGGCGCCAGAAGAACTTGCAAACACATAGCTGCGGTAGTGTATTATATAAATAATGAACGTGTTGTTTCCAAAACAGACCGTCCGCAACAGTGGGGAAAACCGAGCCCGAAAACAAGGTCAACAGAAAAATATAGAAAAGGCAAACGCGTGAAGAACTGTTCGGTAAAAAGACTTTGAGGACATCTCTTCCCCTCTTCGAATTAACTGAGGATATTTTAAAACACATCCCTTGCAGTCTTCGTAAAAAGCATCGAGCAGAAGCAAGTACTGAAATCGAACAATCGTGCAGGGCCGTAGTCACCTTATTGATAGACAGGGTAGTGAATGATGTGGAGAGAGAAGAATGTGAGGAAATTGTGACACAGCTATTACATTTACAAGTCTCTAACGACGTGCGCTTGCCAGACAAATACACCTTTCGCACTGTGAGTGACGAAATGTTTTTTACCAGCAAAGTGCAGGTTGATACAGATCATATAATTAAAATCTCACTGGACACTCTCACGAAAGCAAATCGGATCAAAACTAGGCGACATCACTTTGAAACTTTAGCTCTCGCATTTGTAAATGAATCTCCAATTGGGGGAGCTGCTCTGAACATTCTTACGGAAGTGAAATGGAAAGCGAAGCAATAGAATGCTATGGAAGTTCATTTGTTGTTCGTGTTATTCGATGAGGTTGCAAATTCGTTAACACGCAACACACAGACGATGTCATCCACGTGTGGAAAAAGTTATGTTGGCAATTTCTGTAATATTTTATATTTTGATTCTTTTAAAACACCTTTCTACGTGAATTCTAACACTCGCAATATTGTAAGTACTCTCAACTTCCTCAGCTGTAAATCTCCCGTCATGTAAGAACGGTGGTGTCATGGTTATGATACCGCGGCCAGATAAGTTAGTTCTGATGTCAAATCCTTTATCAGCCATGACATCATCACCAGGTTGAAGGAAAGTAAACCACTGACCGTTGTTATGAATGAGTCGCTAGCTCTTCCACCGTAACATTTAGATTTAAAGTGATCATGCCATTAGGCGTGATTGCAATTAAAACTTTTGCAGTGAATCAACCCTTGTATTGAGAATAGAAATACAATCTCTTGATCTACTTGGGGAGGCTGTTCAACTCTAAAGTCCGTGCAGTCAATAATGACTTGACAATTACCGTAATTTCTTTTAAATGCTGGAGACAATGTTTCTTGTACACTTTCCTTACCAGGCCAGAATATGAAATGTTTCGTAAGCAGTGCAAGTTGCATAAGCACGGTCGTAAAAATACGTAAAATTTTTGGCTTGTGAACAGTCTCAAAGCAGAATAGGACAGTCCGATTTTCATTTTCATTAGGAAAATGAATAATCTGGTTTCTTTACATAATTTCGAAACATTACAGTTCGGTAATAACGCAAGGCAAAGACGTTGAAGTTCACACCTGTTAAATCACGCATTTGTGTATTGTTCCTTATGGAACTGTAGCCTTGGAAACCTGGACCCTTGATGTCTGCATGATCGTCTTCCGTTCCACATATTTTATCATGTTTCGTAATGTCCCCTCCCAGACCGAAATTAAGTGGAATACATGCTTGTGTATTTACGTCGGTTTCATCTTTTGAACAAGAAAACATGAAGTCTGAACAATGAAATTCAGATGCATCTGTTCCCACGGATGCATCCTTGGTTATGTTACTTGGGCAAACTGTACTTGAAAATTTTCCGTCTGATTCTTCCTTTTTTAATCGCTTGAGTTGTCAGTGAAAGCGCTGTAAGCTGGATCCCCGCGACACATTCCTCTTCTTGGATTCATCCGGAAATATTGTCGGAACATAGGCTGGACTTAGTGGTTGACCAGATCTTTTGTTTCCGATGAAATGTGCACTTGCACTACATATTCTTGAGTAAGTCGTAGGTTGCCAAAGTGATCCATCAGTGCTAAAAATTAAATTAAATCGGATCAACTGAACTTATTGCAAACATGTGCAGTACGTATGTGTAGGCCTACTTACTTCGTTCGGTTAACTCCTTGTATTATCCATCGCCTCCTTCGGTCCACATCTATCGCTCGTTTTGGAAAACAATAAATTTGTACTTCACTTCCCGTATTTGCGTAAGTATTGGATCATCTGACAACACAACAATTGCGTTTACTTGATCTCCTTTTCTCTGCCATTATCATCTGAGTGACTACACGCTCAGTCATAACAGAACAGCTACTGCGAGTCTGTAGTCTGCCTCACGTGTTGTTCTCCGCCCGGCCGCTAGAGCGACCCGCACGGTGCCTATAGAGCCCTTCTGGTTTTATCAGCACCACATCCAAAATATTTTTCCTCTAGTTGGTTCCATCACTTTCTGAATCAGCTGCCGTTCCCATATTAACTTATTTGCTATTTGTTGTTCATGCTTCCTGTCGTTCGCATTACCTTCCCAATTGACATTTGGTAAATTGAGATTAACCTCTGTACCGGTATATAATAAAATATAATATATCAGTTACCAAGAATTGTATTCAACTGTCCCTTTGTCAGTCTCAAGAAACAAGTCTCTTGAAAAGCGAAACCTGATTTTAAGATCATGTCTAATGAAATGCTGCGATTTAGCAGCGGGAGACCCACAGTGAGACCGTCGGACTAACCTTTCTTCGAGATATCGTCTCAATATGATAATACACCTCTGATTGTGATTCACTCCTCGCATTTGAGGTTAAACAGTGCACTCGGCAATGTTTAAACGTGATCGGTTGAATATCGGTTTTAGACAGTGTCTAAGTGATAAATAATGTTTCTGTCATGCGGCAGCCATACTTAGGCGTTGTTTAACCGTAGACTTTGTCTAAACCCCGTTTCTGCAATCGGCCCATAATCCTTTTATGCTCTAGGTCATAATAATTCTTTGAACAAAAATGTCTTTCTGATAATTACATTGTATCCAACCGTACAACTTTCGGGATTCTTTTACACCAATAACCTGTACTTTTGTTGTACTAATGTTTGTAAATTAAAAGCAAGAATGACAAGTGCTGTGCTGTACATAAAAAAAAATTGGAATAGATTATTCTAATATGTTGCCTAGTAACCTCAATCAAGGAAATGCTGAAGATCAGTTATTCTTGTTTCAGGGTGTTCATTGTCGTAGGATGGCAATACGCGACGTGGGTTTGCGTCAACAGTTTGTAAATAAACATTATCTTGGCTACCCTGAACGACTGTGATAAATTTTGCTTCGTGGCATGATGGGTATGGCAAGATAGCATTTAATCAGAACGGAGCTGTAATTGAGCTGCTCTGAAAGAAAATATTGTGTACCTTATTTACACGGCTAATTTTTTTGGTAGAAATGGCTGCTGGAGGTGACTCTGTGAACTGTCAAAGGAAAGTAGCTTTGATCACCGGCATCACCGGCCAGGTAATTAGCGACACTCGATAATCCTAAATTACAGTCTTACCTTTACCCGAAGATGAGACAGAGGCGCAAATGTCATGATGCTGAACAGTGTCGTGATAATATTGGCGACATACGTATTTTCTTAGTAGACTGTCAGTTTTTCTTTGCTGCAGATTTACTTGTTTGTACGCAGAAACTGTATACGTCCACAATTTTGTATTTTATTCTTTCTGACTCAAAGAATCTTACATTGAATACCTAATGACATTGACATTCTTCATTCTAAGCCACTTATTCCTAACAGACGTCATCATCCATTACTATACTAATTTCTTCCGTTTGTACTAGTAATGTTTCTTGTAATTTTCATGACAGCTTTTTATAATTAGTATATGATCAACCAGCTGTTCTGTCCATACTATGATATCGGTGTATGCATGGTGGGGATAATCGAGCAAATTACACATTGCTACTCCATTTGCTTTGCTACAAAGGGGCATAATTGCCAAACAACATAGTCAGTGGATTTTCACCAAGGTGGCAGTGGCTTGATGTGTGTGTAATTTTTGAAATGATAAGTTCTGTCCCCACAGTTTGAATTCCGTTTAAAACTGGAGGCTGTTTTGCTGTGATCGTGATATCAACAGTCGTGTTAAATTACACATTCTCATTTTGCTTAATGTTGCTGTAATTTGAGTCAATTTCTTGGTTGTCATACTACCACCTCAAATAGAATGCATGCTGTGGCGACTATGAGACTCCTAGCTGAGTTTGGCATTGCTTCCTTTTATTTACACCAGGCTTCAAGTTTTATATTTCATAGCCAACCTCGATTTTAGTTGTTTAGTGATCTCAACAGTATTAGGTTCATGAAGTCTTTGGAGTCCAATATTCACACCCTCTGTGGTGTTACCTGTTCTTTTGCTGATACTTTCATTCTTCAAAGGGTTGGGCCTCTTTCTCCTGAGATTATAGTTAAGGTGGTGGTGGTGTTGTAATTATTGTTTTAAATGGAAGTACAACTAGGCAACCATCCTCTATTAACACTAACCAGAGGGCAAAAATGGAACGGATCTTACACTTCAAAAAATGAAGGTATCGGCTAAAGAAAGACGAGGACCACAAGGGCGTAACAATGAAAGTTTCCCTAGGTCTCAATACCTGATACTGTCAGGGTCAGAAAAGAAACAAGAGTTGACCAAAGGAGGTTTGATAGGATAGATAAAAGTGAGGAGGTGGCACAAGTAAGTTGAAGCAATGCCAGGACTCAGCTGAGGGCCCTGTGGTTGCCAACCCACGCTCCCAAGTTACGAGTCCCTGGGTCTCTTAGTCGCCTCTTACGACGGGCAGGGTGTACCGTGGGTGTTATTCTGCCACCCCCACCCACAGTAGAGATTATAGTTAAGAGGGGATAGTTATTCTGTTGTTCCTCCCCTTAAAACATTACTTCAGGAATACCATCTTGGGAGTAGGTAAGTAATAAAACATTTTCTTTTTAAATTCTTACATACTGGGAGGGTTTTTTTCAAGCAAGGAAGCAAACGAACAAGCCTAAGTTTTACATGACTCTATTGATGATGTGATCCTAGCCACAAGACATCCATTGTTAGGTAGAGTTTGAATCACAGGCACTTGACTTTTCATTGGCCAGGATTTGAACTGCAGCTGCCGTGGTGAGAAGCCAGTGACATGTTTTTCTTTACGTGGGAACTTTGTTCTCTTATATGTGAGAACGCTGTTCTTTTTCCCTTAATTAATATGAACTTCGTTTTGTCCCTAAGGTAGGTCAACAATCTCTTCCGTATAGTCAGACTATAAATGATAATGATGAAAAGTTGTCTATCTTCTCTATCTGTTCATTCTGCTATAAACTCTCACTGCAGCCTGGTTATTTAACTTTTAACTGTTTGGGCTATCACTTGTTGATGAGTATGGTTGATGTCTTCCGTGGGTACCATTAGTTGCATCACTGTACTCTGAGGTGGCTATAGAGTCCTATTTTAGAACAAACTCTGCCGTATCGGTGACAGACATTTTCGAGGTCAAGAGCCAGTTGCTAAGGGTTGCTGCTCCTGAGGAGCACTCACTCTTTCCTATATTTATGTTTCTCAGGTTCGAGTCTGTTTTACTCTTCTAAAAGTTGAGGACCTTCACGGACAAGTTAATGCCATGTAAGGTGGTTGGAATCCCGTGGCCTTCCAGTTGGTGGATCTTATTTGGCATTTTAAAATTATGAACTTCAGAATATCTTTGTAGCATATCCTCTGGCCTCACTGATGTCTTCGGCTATCCTACAACTGAGGATTCGTGAACCTCTTTACTTACTTACTCCTCGGCGCTACAGCCCTTGTAGGGCCTTGGCCTCTCTGACGATTGTAGTCCATTTTTCACGATCTTCTGCACGCCTCCTCCATTTTCTAATTCCCATCTTTCTTAACTCCCCCTCCACATCATCCAGCCATCTTTTCCGGGGTCTACCGGGCGAGTTGGCCGTGCGCGTAGAGGCGCGCGGCTGTGAGCTTGCATCCGGGAGATAGTAGGTTCGAATCCCACTATCGGCAGCCCTGAAAATGGTTTTCCGTGGTTTCCCATTTTCACACCAGGCAAATGCTGGGGCTGTACCTTAATTAAGGCCACGGCCGCTTCCTTCCAACTCCTAGGCCTTCCTATCCCATCGTCGCCATAAGACCTATCTGTGTCGGTGCGACGTAAAGCCCCTAGCAAAAAAAAAAAAAAAAAAAAAAAAAATTTCCGGGGTCTTCCTTTCCATCTTCTACCACCTGGATTTCCCTTATAGATCTTCTTGACAACCCTATTATCTGGCATTCTCTCCACGTGTCCCAACCACCTTAATCTGTTGCTTTTTATTTCGGTTACGATACTTGGATGTCGATAGAGTTCTTCCAATTCCTTGTTTTTCCTTATTCTCCACAATTCCCCTTCCTTCACTGGGCCAAAAATCTTTCTCAGTATTTTTCTCTCCCATTTGTTTCAACAGTTCTTCATCTACTTTGGTCATTGTCCATGTTTCAGAGCCATAAGTTACCACTGGTCGTAATACTGTTCGATAGACTGTCAACTTTAATCTTCTACCAAGGCTGTGTGATCTAACCACTTTCAATAAAGCTAAGTAAGCCCTATTGTCACCAGCACTCCTAAATAGTTAAACTTTTCACATCTCTCGTAGTTAATCCCATTTAATTTTATGCACTTGTCTTCCCTTACTACGGTCCTCCTAGATGCAAACAGGTAATGAGTTTTGGCATTATTCACTCTTAGGCCCATTTCACCTCCTTCCTTTTCTAATCTATCCAGTCCTTCCTCTAGGTCTTTCAATCTTCTAGACAGCATATCAACATCATCAGCATAAGCCAGATTCTGTGTTACACGATTGAACAGCGTACCGCCTGGATTACTGACCTCCACCTTTCTCATCACATGCTCCAAAACCACATTGAAGAGCAGGGTAGATAACACATCCCCTTGCTGCAAACCTTGGTTTACTTCCAACTCTTTAGTAAGATTTCCTTATATTTTAACCATGCATTTAGTACCTGTTAGGGTCATTTGTACCAGTCTTATCAATTTAGTTGGGAACTCCATGTCCATCTTGTTTGATACAGTTTCCTCCATTTCGCACTATCATAAGCCCGCCGAAAATCCACAAACAGCTGATGCACATCCATATTATATTCATAGCATTTCTCCATTATTTGCCTGACAGTGAAGATGTGATCTGTTGTTGATCTACCCTGTCGAAAGCCACTTTGGTAGTCTCCTAGTATCTGCTCAAGCAGTGGAGTGAGGCTCATAGACAAAACCTTGGCTAAGGCCTTATAGACCACACTAAGCAAAGATATACCTCTATAATTTTCACAATTTGCTTTATCTTTCTTCTTATGAATTGGGCAAATAATTGCTAAGCTCCAATGCTCTGGCATTTGTTCTGTTTCCCAAACTTCCACAATTAGTTGGTGCACAAGTTGCATCAACTGTTCACCCCCGTATTTAATCATCTCAGCTGAAATGTTATCACTTCCTGGAGCCTTATTATTGTTCAAGTACTTAATTGCCGTCCTCACTTCTTCTACAGATGGTACAGGCACTGGTTTTAAATCTAGGCTAGGATCCTGCCAAGGCTGCCCATCCTGTTCTTCCAATCTCACCATCTCTGCAGCCACATTCAACAGTTCACTAAAGTATTCCGCCCATCGGTCAAGAATCCGGTCTCTTCCCCCAATCATGTTTCCTTCTTTATCTCTACAGAATACAGCATGTGGTTGAAAACCTTTCTGTACGTCCTTTATTTTCCCATAGAACTTCCGTACTTCTTGCATATCATATTGTTCCTCCAAATCTGTAATCCATTTCCTCTCTGTCTCTCTCTTCTTTCTCCTACAAATTCTGTCTGCCTCTTTCCTCTTCTTCCTAAATTCTCCTACATATGTTCTTGTTTTCCTGCTAAACATTTTCTTCCTTGCTTCATTTCTCTCCTCAACTGCTCTTCTGCAATCATCATCAAACCATCCTTGCCTTTCAGTCTTTACCTCCACTCCTAGTACTTCATCCGCAGTTTCCTGCAATGCATCCCTCAATAAAATCCACTTTCCTTCAATGTTTTCCACTGCCCAGCTTTGTTGTTTAGCCTCCAATTTCTTCTCCATCCTGCATTCTTATAGTTGCACAGTTTCTTTATCTTTCAGTTTTGAGACCATATATCTCCTTGGAGCTTTCCCTTTCTTAGCAGATCTGTAAGTTGCAATATGTTGCCTGTATTTTACCCTACCAAGTAATGGTCCGAATCGCAATCAGCTCCCCTACAACTGTCAACTTGTAGTATGTCAGTTGCATGTCTCCTATCGATTACTACATGGTCTATTTGATTAAAGGTGACACCATCTGGTGAACACCAAGTGGCTTTCCATATATTCTTTCTCTGAAACCATGTACTCTTCACTACCATTGAGTTTCCCATGGCAAAATCAATTAGCCTCAGTCCATTATCATTTGACTCATCATGCAAACTTTCCTTCCCAACTGTCTCCCTATAGGCTTCTTCTTTACCCACTTTAGCGTTGAAATCTCCAAGTATGATTTTTACATCTTGTCTTGGGATGCATTCTATTTCTTGTTCCAATTGTCCATAGAACATATCTTTCTCTTCATCCTCAGCCTCTTCTGTAGGTGGATACACACACACAAGGGTGATATTGAAAAAATGGGCCTTCGTCCTTAGAGTGCATATTCTTTCATTTACAGGTTTAAAATTCAAAACTGCTGACTTATATCTGTCATCCACTAGGAAGCCTGTGCCACCTATTGTACCTCTGGCTCTGCCACTATGCAGAACTGTATATTTACCACTTCTAAAAACACCATTTCTTTTCCATCTGACTTCCTGAATTGCTGCTATTCTAATATTATATTTCTCCATTTCTTGTTCCAGATTGTTTAGCGCTCCTGGTTTATTCAGGGTTCGTACATTCCAGGTTGCTACATACATATCATATTTCAATTTGCATCTTCCATTTCCTCGCATGGGTCGTTTACCATTATCATCAGTCCGGCTATTCTTGTCTGTGAGTTTCGTAACGAGTTGTTTTTCCGATATAGGGTTGTTAGCCCCATGATCAACCCCCAACCTGGAGGACCAGGGTATCCCTCTTAGTCTGGCCTATCACCTATGACCTGTCCGGCTTGGGTGGCCCTACCAGGAGCTTATGCTCCCGCCGGCATAGCTCTCAGGATCACTTAGGCACACAAGCTCCCACGTCGCGACAAGATGAAGATACCAGCGTGGGAGCGTGATCCTCTTTGGAGGATGAAATTCTGACATATGGACAACGTGACCTATCCATCAAGTTTGATCATCATAGCTTCAATACGACATACATACGTCTTCATTATAGACTGTTTTGCCTTTCATGTTCAGTCTGCTAGCGTCTGTGATTGACTAAATGCTGCCTGTGTAACTAGCTCTGTGGCTGCATTTAGTTTGTTACCTGTTATCTTTAAGTCATTAGAAACTGAGTCTAACCATTGTTCTCTTGGTCTCCCTTGACTTCTCTTACCGTCCATGACTGAGTCTATTATTCTCAGGGTGACCTATCCTCCTCCATTTGCCTCACATGGCCCCACAACCGAAGCTGGTTTATATGCATAGCTTCATCAGTTGAGTTCATTCCTAAATTAGCCTTTATCTCCTCATTCTGAGTGCCCTCCTGCCATTGCTCCCATTTATTTGTTCGGACAATCATTCTCGCTACTTTCATGTCCACCCAGTTTTCACTCCCATGAAGCAAAGTTGGTCTGAAAACGGACCAGTGTAAAGATAGTTTCGTCTGGAGATTACTTCTTTCTTAAGAATACTGTTGATTGCAAGTGCAAACTCACTGCATTAGTTTTGCTTGACCTTGATTCAATCTCGTGTACTATGCTACCATTGTGGGAGAATACTCATCCTAAATTATCTACTTGTTCCAGCTTTGTATTCCCAACTTAACATTCGGTTCTTTTAGGTTTCTTACCTTCTGACATCACTTTAGTCTTGACAAGGCTGATTTTCATATCATACTCATTGCATGTGTCTTCACGTTCCAAGATATTAGATTGCAGGCCAGGCTGAGTGGATCAGATGGTTGAAGTGCTGGCTTTCTGACCCCAACTTAGCAGGTTCAATCCTGGCTCAGTCCGGTGGTATTTGAAGATGCTCAAATATGCCAGCCGTGTGTCGGTAGATTTACTGGCATGTAAAAGAACTCCTGTGGGACTAAATTCTGGCACCTCCTCTCCAAAAGCCATAAAAGTAGTTAGTGGGACATAAAGCCAATAACATTATTATTAGATTGTAGGCTTTCAGCACAGTCTATCATTAAGACCAAGTCAGTGACATAGGCCAAAC
This sequence comes from Anabrus simplex, assembly GCF_040414725.1. Taxonomy (NCBI): domain Eukaryota; kingdom Metazoa; phylum Arthropoda; class Insecta; order Orthoptera; family Tettigoniidae; genus Anabrus; species Anabrus simplex. The sequence goes on from NC_090268.1 coordinate 332,407,998, forward strand.
TGCTTACTACATTTCCTTCTTCTTCTTCTTCATAGTACCGTATCAGGTCCCCCTGACATTGGCGATCACTGTGGCGAATGCAGTACGATCTCTTGCTAGGTGGAAAAGTCTTTCAACACTGTGAATTCCAGTCCATTCTTTGATGTTTCCAAGCCTTGATGTTCGCCTCCTCCCGACACCTCTTCGACCTTGTATTTTGCCTTGTACAATCCGCTGTAAGATGAGGTAACGGTCATTTCTAAGGATGTGGCCAAGGTAAGAGATCTTCCGGAGTTTTATTGTTTGAACAAGTTCCCGACTTGCTTTTGCCCTTCTGAGTACTTCTTGGTTCGTTAATTGTGCAACCCACGAAATCCTGAGCATCCTACGGTGGATCCACATTTCAAAGGCTTCCAAGCGTTTCACTGATATATTCTTGAGAGTCCATGTTTCCACACCTTATAGCAAGGCTGACCATATATAGCACTTGACCATCCTCTGTCTAAGTTTTAAATTTAAGTAGTCATTGCAAAAGAAAGATTTCATTTTTGTAAATATTTTTCGTGCTATTGCTATCCTCTGTTTCACTTCTTTCTCGGGATCAAGTTGTTCAGTGACAATGGCACCCAGATATTTAAAAGTGGTTACTCTCTCAATCTGTCGGTTGAAGATTGCCTCAGCATTGGCACGTCTGCTGAAGATCATGAACTTAGTCTTGTTTACATTTATTTTTAGTCCCAGGTCCTCACTTACTACACTAATATTATTGAGCAGGAGTTGGAGACCTTCAAAATTGTCACACAAGATGACTGTATCATCCACATATCTTATGTTGTTAATTATGCCACCATTTACTTTTATTCCATATTGTTGATTTTCTAAAGCCGTTTTGAAAATTTTATCTGAGTAAAGGTTGAATAACAATGCAGACAAAACACAACCATGTCTAACTCCTCCTTGGATTTCCATCTAACTTAATCCCTCCCTACCACTTTATACCTTTCAGTAGATGATCCCTGTAAACTATGAACAACAAAGTTGACAGATTACAGCATCGTCTTAACTTCTGTAAATACCTAGAACCAAGAACTCATTCTACCATCAATTCTGACTGCAGCCCATTTGTCAACATAAATGCCTTTGATTGATTTCAATAATCTATCCTTAATTCCACAGTCCTCCAGTACTGCAATTGCAAGTAATCAGCTTCATTTTCCGTATCAAAATCTAATCACTAAATTTTACACTGTTGAGATTCTTCCACCGTTTTGATACTTCATTTTGCCTTTTGGCAATTTTTTTATTTATATGTCAACAGTACATGTTTCGTTCCTTATTTAGGAACATCCTCAGCTGTTATAGTGGCTTAGGTGAATGGTTAAGATTTTAAACATAGATTTACAAATACATTGATTCACTTAAAAACTAAATACGAATTAAGATAGATGATATTAAAAACCATGTGGGGTTAGTGTGTTACTGGTATGAGAGCAGATGATTACATGGTTGATTGACTTAAAACTATGTCTATTCATTAGAATAGTTGTTCAAAAAATTTTCCACTTTGTTACATAAAATTTCTGTATGCAATTAAAATTATTTATAAAATGTTTAACTTCATAACATTGTTCGAATTGTTGAAAGTTTTTCTTCCTTTCCTTCCAGGTAAGTTGTTGTATGTTGTGTGCTTGCTGAGGCTCCCTTCACATTAATAGATCAGCAATCAGCTCCAAAGTTTCCACATTAGACTCAATCAAAAGCACTATAAGCAAGCACACAACATACAACAACTTACCTGGAAGGAAAGGAAGAAAAACTTTCAACAATTCGAACAATGTTATGAAGTTAAACATTTTATAAATAATTTTAATTGCATACAGAAATTTTATGTAACAAAGTGGAAAATTTTTTGAACAACTATTCTAATGAATAGACATAGTTTTAAGTCAATCAACCATGTAATCATCTGCTCTCATACCAGTAACACACTAACCCCACATTGTTTTTAATATCATCTATCTTAATTCGTATTTAGTTTTTAAGTGAATCAATGTATTTGTAAATCTATGTGTTTAAAATCTTAACCATTCACCTAAGCCACTATAACAGCTGAGGATGTTCCTAAATAAGGAACGAAACATGTACTGTTGACATATAAATAAAAAATTTGCCAAAAGGCAAAATAAAGTATCAAAACGATGGAAGAATCTCAATAGTGTAAAATTTAGTCCTCCAGTACGGCGAACATCTTTTGCCTTGGTATTCTGTCATATGCTTTCTCTAGATCTATGAAACATAAACATAACTCTCCATTTCTCTTGTAGCATTTTACAATTTTCTGGCATATACTGAAAATCTGTGGTCGAAAACCATACTGGTTTTCATCCAAGTTACTCTTAATCACTGATCACACCCTCCCTTCCAAAATGTCAGTAAACTCCTTTTCTTGTACACTGATCAATGGAATACCTCTATAGTTGTTGCAATCCTTCGTGTTCCCTTGCTTATAGATAGTTGCAGATGCTAATCTTATTACTCTATGAAGCCATTTTATCCCTACTTTCCCTCTGTATTTCACCATTTCAGGTCTAATTTCATCTATTCTTGCTGCTTTATGACAATTGAGTTTAATTACCATTCTTTCCACTTCCTCCAGAGTAAATTCACAAACATCATTGTATTACTATGCATGAGCTCGGTTGTTTGTGATATCACTAGAAAGATTTCCTTTTATGTTTAAAAGATTTAAAAAAATTTCTCTCACCTGTCTGGTGATTCCGTGGGAACTATTATGAGTTCACATGATTTACTCAAAACAGTATTCATTTCCTTTTACCCTCCCTTTCTGAAAATCCACAGCCTGTTTTCAGTCATTCGACCGGGTCAGGAATGGAATGAATGAAGCCTCCATCTAGTGGCGAGGATAGGAATTGTGCCGGCTGCCGAAGCCTGTTGCACTCATCTGGGGCAATGATTAATGAATGACAGATGAAATGAAATGATATTGGAGAGTGTTGCTGGAATGAATTATGACAGGGAGAACCGGAGTACCCAGAGAAAAACCTGTCCCGCCTCCGCTTTGTCCAGCACAAATCTCACACGGAGTGACCAGGATTTGAACCATGGAATCCAGTGTTAAGAGGCCGGCGTGCTGCCGCCTGAGCCACGGAGGGTCCCTCCCTCTCTTTTTAAGATTCTTTATTACTGTCCAGAAAGGTTTTCCTGCCGCCTGATCTAGCCTAAATTTTTATATTATGAATTTCCAGGTTATTACCAAAAATCTTCCCACTACTTCTTGGATTCAACAATTATTTGTTTTTGTGTGTTTCATTCACCTATGTACAATTCCCTGTCTACGTCAGTCCTTGTTTGGAGCCTTTTACATTTAAAAGCTCCCCTCACTTCATCGTTCCACTAAGATGTATGCTTTTCCCCACTTTACACACGATTGTTCCTAGGCATTCCCTTGCTGTTTCTATTACAGCATCCCTGTATGTCACCCATTCTCTTCTTATATCCTGAACCTGCTATCTATCTATTGTTTTGGACCCTTCACTTATCATATCCATGTACTTCTGTCTGATTTCCTCCTCCTTGAGATCTTCTACCCTTATTTGTCTGCAGATAAGATTTAACTTTCTCTATCCTAGGCCTAGAGATATGGTACATCACTACAGATCAGATAATAGTCTGTTATCAACAAGTAATCTCTGAAATACCTTCACATTCCTAACAGATTTCTTGAATTCAAAGTCGGTTGTGATATAGTCTATTATGGATCTGGTGCCCCTACCGTCCCATGTGTAGTGGATAGTAGCCTTACGCTTGAAGAAATTATTCATAAGTGCTAATCCTATACTAGCACAGAATTCCAGTAAATGCTTCACATTCGTATTAGGTTCAATATCTTCCCTGCAATTACCCATTACTTTCTCACATCCTTCAGTTCTATCTCCAACTCTCACATTAAAATTGTCCATTAGCACTATCCTATCCTTGCTGTTGATCCTGATTACGATGTCACTCAGTGCTTCAAAAAACTTGTCAACTTCATCATCTGCACCTTCAGATGGGGAGTAGACTGAGACAGTTCTTGTCTTAACTCCTCAAACAGCTAAATCTGCCCACGTCATTCACTCATTTACAGTATGTGCCTAACAGAAAATATGGTGCATGCAGTAGTATTCCTGATGAACAGTCCTACCCCACACTCTACCCTCCCCGTTTTCAAACCTCTTAAGAATACTTGAGGATCTCCTATGTCTTTCTCGTTATCTTCCATTAGCCGAATATCATTAACTCCTAACAACATTCAGACTCATCCTCTTTGTTGACTCAGCCAGTTTTACTTTCTTCCATAAGCCCCTTTAATATTTATACCTCCCCATCAAATTTTGTTTTCCAAGTTGTTTTTCAAGGAGTCCCTCGCCTGACAGATGGATGTGGGACTCTGTTACTCTCATAGTCCCAAGCAGGGGCAAAGCGTCAGGGGAGACAGGGTAGACAGCGTGTACCCTTAACATTTTGTGAACGAAATATTGTCTAGTTAATTAAATTATTTTTAGAACATTAATTATTTCCACATACATGACATTATTGTATTTCCCGCTTTACTTATTTTCGCACGGCACGGGCCAGTTAAAAGAAGCACGTGCAGTAGGCAAAAGTAGACGCTGTCCATTCTGTCTTTGTTCCCTTTGATTTTCAAGGCTTTCAGATAGAGCAGCACTAACGCTATCTGTAGGTGCTGACTATTGAACTATGACTTTCCTATAGCGAGATGTCTCCGCCCAGCAGACAGACTTGCCAGCGTCTCTTCTTGCTCCCATTGGCTAGTATTTGAATCTCAGTTATAAAATAATATTCAATTACGAAGTATAGCAAATTTACACCTAATATGTGAATGATAGCATGAAAACCCTTCAAGTACATGCAGTTTCTTGCCCGCCAATATTAGTTACAGTATTATAACCCCAACAACTATTGGCTTACATTCTTAGTAATGAACTCCAGAGTATGCATACGGAAACAACCTCGCTTAACTTGATGCTGTCTATTCCGTAAACCATCAGTTTCTAGTGAACGCGTTATGAGTGCCTTGAAACGAATCAAAACCTATTTAAGGAATTCGATGACCAACCAGTAACTGTCCAACGTGGGAACTCGAACAAGACGGCTGACTTCAAGACGGGAAATGAACTCATTTACAAAATATTTTTTAAGGCGACGTATGAAAATCTATTTATTATTTCTCTTATTAAATCTATATAACAATGAATTATATTGCTATTTACTTTTTATTCTAAAAGTATGTTGTTATTTGACAACTCCCCGCTGCCTGTTTAGTCTATATTTAAAAATAAAACGGGTGCGCGTAGGGTTATAAGTTGTTATATGGTTTGTCATAGTTTCAGAGTCATTAATATATTATTGAATACAGATCAGTATGCGTCGAAATGAAAATTCAATATATAACTTATGATTAAAACAGTTTAAGTAAAAAAATAAATCTGTCTACCCCTTTATTACGTTCACGCTTCGCCACTGGTCCCAAGGCTTGCTTAAAATGTTCTGAGACCAGTAGGATGGTACCCTATTTATACATAGTCCCATTGAGGATCTCTCCTCTAATGGGTTAGGGACCACAGGGGGATTGTATAATCCTAGCCGCCTGAGCACAAGGATACAGATCTCCAGGTTATAAGTCAGAATTGACAGAGGATAAATTTTGAACTTTTTTTAGGACTTAGCAGTTGAGGCTTTCACGGCCGGGGTTTTGAAGAATGTCTGTGTTTTCCGGGCTTATAAGTCATGGTCTAGGAACATATGATGATCCTGACATTTTACCGAAGATTGCGTTCGGCATCCTCAAGGGTTACAAATGTCTTCGATGGCTACGAACCTCTTAGTGGAATGGAATGGTGTCAGAATTCCACCTCAATATATAGTGCAGGCTGTGATCTGCCATAGTGGGTGGGGGGTCTCTGTTCTGTGGCCAGTGATAGTGCAGGCTACTGTGCACTGCTCGCCTTTTGGTCCGCCATGGTGGGCGTGTTGTCACTAAGTGGCTGTTCTTTGTGCAATGATTAAAGCTGTGTGGTGCCCAGCATTGGTTGACCTTCTTGGTGGAGACAGGCAACTGATCACCTGTTGCTTTTTCTGGCCTGTCATGGCCACCGTATCCGTGTCCTCCAGGATTTAAGGTTTTCAGGACTGGAAACCAGGCTTTGTTGACCCGTTCACATCCCTCTCTGAGAGCTTCGTAGCCATCAAAGTCGTTCGGAACCCTTGAAGATACCAATATAAATGGTCCGTTATTGGACATTATAAATTTTCCAGTTAACTTATTCCTGGTTGCCAGCGTTTTGCCCCTGTGTGCTAGGTTGGGCTCATCAGTTGGTACCTAGCACACCTACCAAGGCGCATGGCCAGTGCATACCGTGGAGGCCACTGCGTAGGCTACTTGGAGCCACCAGCAGTGCCAATGCACTATGAGAGACTTTGTCTCATTACCAAAAATTGATGCCTGCTTGGCCATCAGATGATATAGATGTTGATTCCCATAGGGAATCTGAAATATTTTTCCTGAATGAGTAAATTTATAATACCAACATAATGGTCCGTTATTGGACATTATAAATTTCCCAGCTAACTCATTCCTGGTTGCCGGCGTTTCGCCCCAGTGTGCTAAGTTGGGCCCTTCTGTTGGTAAATAGCACATTCACTAAGATGCATGGCCATTGCATACTGTGGATGCCACTGCGTAGGCTACTTGGAGCCACCGGCAGTGCCAATGCACTATGAGAGACTTTGTCTCATTACCAAAAATTGATGCCTGCTTGGCCATCAGATGATATAGATGTTGATTCCCATAGGAAATCTGAAATATTTGTCCCGAATGAGTAAATTTATAATACCAGTATAAATGGTCCATTATTGGACATTATAAATTTTCCAGCTAACTCATTCCTGGTCGCCCTTGAAGATGTCAAATGCTGCCTGTGGTAAAATGTCGGGACCGTCATGTGCTCGTAGACCACAGCCTACAAGCCTGGAAAATACAGTCCCTCATTTCTGTCTAGATTCTGGATTTGATAGAAGAAACTGAATGCTGTTTTCATCCTCTTCTGCTCTCACTTGGAGGAAATTAGATTGTAGGCCTACCAGTAAGAAAACTGATATGAATCTAAGTCCTTAGGGCATCCACCTTTAAACCTTATTCTTGTTTAGAAACAGTCACTTAATGAAAGCATTTGGCATGTATACATTTCGAGTTGCGACAAATTGCTGAAAGTAATATTAATTACAATAAATTAAGTATATATTTCGGTTCCACCTATTCAGTACAAGAATATGTGATATAACAATATTACTGAGAGAGAAGAATTTCATATTGGTTATCATATTGGCTATCATGTTTACGTGAGTTACATCCCATTCATGATATTCTTGTTTTGAATAGGTGGAACCAAAATATATACTTTATTGTAATCTCAGTTCAGTAGGACCAGTATGAAATTCTTATCTCTAAGTCATATTGATTACAGTAGTAACCAAATTAAGCCTAACATTTTTCATTGTTTGAAATCTAGGATGGTTCATACTTGGCGGAGTTCCTTTTGGGTAAGGGCTATCATGTTCATGGTGTTATTCGCCGTGCCAGCACCTTCAACACTGGTCGCATCCAACATTTGTATGCTGACACCAAGTCTCATCGACAGGAGAGGATGAAACTTCACTATGGTGATCTGACAGATAGCAGTTGCCTTGTTAAGATCATAAGTTCTGTGCGTCCAACAGAAATTTATAATCTTGCTGCACAAAGTCATGTCAAAGTAAGTACATTGAAGAATCAGCTAGTTAGTCAAGGTATAATAGACAAGTAGGATTATTTAGCTGTTATCAGAGATCATATGAGGTGCAGTTTATTTTGAGAATGAAAGTGAGGCTATGAACTTTGAGAGTAGATGGTTCTGATTTTTGGATAAGACAGGAACTCTTCTTACTGTAGTATGTTACCTGGTTCAGAAGTGTCCGGCTCCATGTCTAAATGGTTAGCATGCTGGTCTTTGGTTCAAGAAGTCCTGGCCTTGATTCCCAGCCGGGTTGGAGATTTTAACCTTCATTAGTTAATTCCGACGGCTCGGGAGCTGGGTGTGTGTGTGTTGTATTCAGTATTAGAATTCGTCATAGGTAAGGCCCCATTCTCACAGATGTGCCCACGAACCTGTTACGCTGGCGTATTGCAGGGGGAGAGGTGATACTCCCACGTGGCGTGTCCTAGGTGGCGGATAGGGGGGTCCTAACCGGTTTGCCGGCGGATTTGAGGGAAATAAAATACCTCTCGCGGATCAAACACACAACCACCTGTGGGTGGGGGACGCCGACAAAGAATACACCCACGGTATCCCCTGCCTGTTGTAAGAGGTGACTAAAAGGGGCGACCAAGGGATGATTGTCTTGGAACCATGAAACTACTTGTGATTAGTACCACCACGCGGAGAGCATCATGGGTCGCTTTTACTTGCGCGTAGTACCACTATATTAGGTACCAAATAGGTTTGTGATTAGTAGCACACAGGAGCACCGTGCAGTCGGCTTTTGCAGTACCTGTGATTAGTACCACCATACGAGCAGGACCATGGGATGATAACTACCATGTTTCTGCCTTGCCTGTGATTAGTACCCACTATATGAGGAACACCACGGGATAGGGGAAGGTCCCTGTGGTTAGTACTCTTATGTGATGAACACCATAGGTTTGCGTTGCCTGTAAAAGGCGCCGCAAAGTGAGAAAAACATAGGTATGTATTATATGTCGAATTTCATAACCTCTGAGTAGTACACTAATGTGTGGAATACCGCAAGTCTCTGCTACTTTTGATTAGTACTGCAACATGACAAATACCATGGTTCTACTTTCCTAGCGATTAGTACCATTATGAGGGGCCGATAACTTGGATTTTGGACCCCCTTTAGACTACAAGCATCATCGTTTCAGTGTTATGCTATAGCAGCAGTCCCTTGGTCAGTAATCCTATTCTTTTACGTCAGTTTTTGTGAATGTAAATCATTGTGGGTCGCATCCACTGATTGTTTTAAATTCATGTCCGTCCATTCATTCTTCGTTCTTACGCTTTGAATTCTGGTCAGTGGAGAATTTTAGACTTTTAATTTGTCATTCCATTTCGTCTCATTTCTTACCATTAGGGGCCGATGACTTCGATGTTAGGTCCCTTTAAACAACAATCATCATCATCATCACAGATGTGCAGGTCGCCTAAAAGGCATCCACTCGAAAGATCTGCACCAGGTCTCTGCAGACGTCACACACTATTAATAGTAGTAATAGTAGTTCAGAAGTTATGAAAATCATCCCAGCCCAGAGATATTAATCATATTTCAAAAAGGAGAGCTATGGTAAATATAAACAGCATTGTTTTGAATAGCTGAAAAATGTGTTTTTATCTTCATTAGTTCCTTACTTACAGCTGTTTAAACCCTCAATCAGACCATTATGATTTTGCTAGCTGCCAACACATACACTATCTAATCAGAAGTAACTAGACAGTTACTTGAAACTGTCCTCTAAGTGTTTCTCAGGTATACTGAATAACAGTGGGCATTAATACTCTTGGACTAAATTACAGATCAAACTCTGTGGGTTTGACTGTCTACCAGGTTTCGGAACTTCTCTGGGGGAATAGCAGACCATTCATCCTGTAGTGCTCTAGCAAGCATATTTAGTGATCTGTCACATTTGGAGTTTAGACTGTAGTAACATTTTAGCTCATCCCTGAGGTGTTCGATAGGATTGAGTCCATTGCTGGAATCTTATTGACAACAAACTATTGCTTTATGGCAAGGAGTAGAGATGGGCAAAAAATAACACATCAGTTATTTTGGAACTGTTCCGGAAGTGGAACTGATTTTTAAATGAACAGTACGGCGGAGCATCCTGTTCCGAAAGAACTGTTTCGTGTCACCTGCACTCCAGCGAGATTGTTCTAGCAACATCCTGTTCCGAAAGAACAGTGTTCCGTGTCGCCCGCACTCAGCGGGATTGGTCTAGCAACACCCTATTCCTAAAGAACAGTGTTCCATGTCGCCAGCACTCCACCGAGATAGGTCTAGCAATATCCTGTTCCGAAAGAACAGTGTTCCATATTGCGTGCACTCAACTGGGTTGATCCAAGAGCAACACTAACGGTCTTGATTGGTCTAGGTATTTGAGAAACGCACGTGTTCCGCTGGTAGGCTGATTGTTCTTTGATTCTAGTCATTGGTGGCAATGAACAGCAGGTGAGCGTCAAGGGTAGGGGAAGGGATGCTATGAAATATGAAACTGTAAGAGGCGCGCATCTTAGTCAGCAGTTTGACAGATTGTGAATATGTGATAAGTGTGCATGACGCTCATTTTAAAAATCTTTGTTCATATGAATTCTCGCTGCGTTAAACAATGTGCCTCATCAAAACATTCTTTTACCGCGATTTACGGCTGTTGGTATTGTGCTATCCACCGTAATTTGTTCATTAGAAATGTTAGAAATAGACTATATACATACCTGTATCTATATAAAAACATGGCAGTGTCAATATACCAAATGTTATTGAACTAGGCCTACATGTTTCATATTTTCCAATACCTACCTGCCTTCTTTTGCCAGATAAAAACCTTAGTTCATCTATAATTATTTGGTTCTTCTGTCTCTTGAAACCAATGTATGATTAAATAAAGTTTATAAAATACCTGAAGCAATATATATTTAAGAACAGAACAAACCTAAAAAATAATTTAAGTAAGGTATTTTTTTTTTCTTTTTTCATATTTCATTAATACCCAATTTGTTGTGATAAAACCATGTTTCAACATTTTCTAGGGACAACAAAATTAATGTATGAAACCAGTGAGGAAACAACTTTCGAATGAGCATTTATGAGGTTCGTTGATATTTTCTAAATCCCCACTGCCTAAACCTTTGACTTATTTTGGAACTGTTATTCGGGACATAGTATTTTTTCGGAACAGAAACAACCAGTACTGTTCCAGAAAAACAACAACTTTGCCCATCTCTAGCAAGGAGCATTATTATGTTGAAACATACAGTGATTGTCACCAAACTAACAAACTAATCTTCTGCACATAGTTGGTCAGAATGTTCTTATCATCTTCGATGTGCTTTGTAGCATTACGAGAGGACCGAGTCCTTTCCATGAAAAATAACCCCCTACCCTGTCATCCCACCTGTATCAAATTTCACTTTGGGCACTGGCTGGCATATATCGTTTGCCTGACATTCACCTAACTAAACCTTTCCATCTGACTGAGACATGGTGTAGCATGATTTATCATTTCAAATCATTCATCTCTAGTTGTCTACAGAGCATTGAACACGATATGTAGCATTCACTGGCAAAATGTGCAGTTTATAAGTGGATGCCTGAGTCTTGAACCTCAGTCCTCGTATCTCCCAGTGCACTATCATTGTAGCTGCAGAATTCGTGGGTGATAGTTTCACACGGTCATGTAATTTTCCCATACTATCTTCTTCAATGCTTGATGGTCCCTGTTGGTCAACACTCTTTGCCTACCCAGCTGTGGTTTTGTTGCAGTTGTGCTTTCCTGTTTCCACTTTACAATCATATCCCTTACATCTGGCAGAAAATGTCCTAACTGATTGATTAGTGATATGGCAACCAATAACTATCCATGTTCAGAGTCACTGAACTCCTTTGCTCCACCCAGTCAGCCATGCCAGGAACTGCTACTGCTCGTTTACATTTGGTGTTCTGTCATTTGGCTCAGTCTCCAGGTACAGGAGTGTGCTAAATTTGTGACTGCTTAGTTAGTCGGTAAGCCCTTAGCATTCCATGGATTTATATATTTATTGTATTGTTTGTTTGGTCATGTTTATGTAGTTTAGTGTAGCATGGCATAACTTGTCGTGTGGTGTAAGTCATTTAATTTGTTTCATAGTTCATTACTGTATAGTACTTTTTCCTATCAGTGTTGGAGTCGACCAGGGATCAACACTCAACTCTTCTCTTTGTCTTATGCATGGATACAGTGATGGCTGATATTCAGACACCTCACCATGGACAATCTCGTATGCTGATGATGTGTTTCTTGCTGATTGAATCTGTCAGTCTTTAGAAGATCAGACAGAATCTAAGGTGGAAAGACTACAAGTGCGAAAATGGTGTACAGTAAGACTAAACTTCGACAAAAGCTGAATAGTAATTCTAAATTCCCATGGAGGGAATTAGATATTTTTCCACCAATAGAGCATATCAAAAATCAGATCAAAAATTAGATGTTGGCTTTTCAGGCGTTTGCTCTATTAACCAGCATCGAGTCTAGTGTCAGACCTAAGACGAAATGCTGGTTAATAGAGCAAACGCCTGAAAAGCCAACATCTAATTTTTGATCTGATAAAAGCTGAATATTCACAATGCTGCACATAAACCAATGATACCATTAGCATAGAAGGTCATCATTTCACAAAGACTATACGATTTAAATACCTCAGTTCACTTATCACCAGATGGACAGATGTTTCCAGATGCCCAAACACGGATTAATGCTGCTTGACTGAAATGGTGTCAAATCACTGGAGTGACTTGTGATAAGAAAATGCCTAACCTGACAAGGAAAGTATACAAGTCCATGGTTTACCCAGAAGCCCTGTACAGCTTAGAATAGTGGCACCAGGCGAGTTGGCCATGTGGTTAGGAGCGCGCAGCTGTGAGCTCGCATCCGGGAGATAGTGGGTTCGAACCCCACTGTCGGTAGCCCTGAAAATGGTTTTCTGTGGTTTCCCATTTTCACACCAGGCAAATGCTGGGGCTGTACCTAAATTAAGGCCACAGCCGCTTCCTTCCCATTCCTAGGCCTTTCCTGTCCCATCGTCGCCATAAGACCTATCTGTGTCGGTGCAACGTAAAACAAATAGGGGGGAAAAAAAAAAAAAAGAATAGTGGCCACTGTCAGAAAAGCACGAGCAGGCCTCTATATAATGGAGATGTCATTTTGGTCCATGGATGTTACAAGGCTAGACCACATCAAGAATAATGGAAGTGACACATTACAAATAAAATGCGGAAAGCATGGCTCAGGTGAATGGGCACGTCACTGGAAATGATGACAACTCCATGGCAAAAATGCTATTTTCATGTAAAACCAACCGAGGAAGAGATATTTTATGCTTTAGGCCCCTTCTGAAGCATCCCTTCCCAGTGACATTGTTTGGAGAACATATAGCTTAAATCCTACTTGACCTTATTCTAAAGTGAAACACCAAGTTTCATTAAAACTCACTAGCCCATTTTCTACACAGACAAATATTAAATTGAACACGACATGACCATTGCAATGATGTCAGTATTCTTATCAGAATACAATATTTACTGTCTGCGATGCTGTGGTTAAAACCAATGCTATCATATGAAATGCTTCATCAGATGAACAAGGGCACAGTTTCTCATGTTTCATGTACAGTACTACACTGGCATTCTAACAGTGTCAAATTTTAGAGCTGGAATGATCCAGTCACAGACAGAGATGAACACTGCTCTAAGCAAAATAATTCTGGATTAATGAATTCTTTTGTCATAGCCGTTACGGTAAAATGGTATAAGACATAAATTATTGGAAATTGTATTCTAACTTTTATTATTTATTGATAGGACCACTAATAACATAGGTATTTGAAACTTACATTTTAAGCCTTCCTCTACACTCAACGTGAATAAAATTATTTATAGTCTAAAGTGTAGTGCCTTATTCTCCAACTTTACATACCGATTTCCATTATATTCTGTTCAACCATTTTCTCGTGATGCGCATACGTACAGACAGAGATGATGAAAAATTAAAAACTGCATTTCCTTCTTACTGTGGATATGTCCGATATACAGAAATACAAATATTTAAAATGATGAGCAATGTACAGACAAAACTAACTCTCTCTCTCTCTCTCTCTCTCTCTCTCTCTCTCTCTCTCTCTCTCTCTCTCTCTCACAAACACACATTTGAGGTGAAAGTTCTAGTTATTCACCCTATTTGTACAGTGACAGGGACTAGGATAGCAGCATGTATTAGAATAAAGGCAATAACTGGCCAGCTGGGGCTGTACCTTAATTAAGGCCAGGATCAATACCTTCCCATTTTCCCACTGAAAACCTTCCATGGGTTGGTGCAACGTTAAACCATTTGGGAGAAAAAAACAAAAAAACTGGCCAATGTTGGAAGAGAGAGTTCTGTGTAATGTCTTGAGCTAAAACCTTTTATTTATTATTAAAACAGTGTTTCTAATATGTGATTGACTCACCCCATGTAAAACCGGGCGAGCTGGTCATGCGGTTAGGGGCGCGCAGCTGTGAGCTTGCATCTAGGAGATAGTGGGTTCGAACCCCACTGTCGGCAACCCTGATGATGGTTTTCCATGGTTTCCCATTTTCACACCAAGCAAATGCTGGGCTTTACCTTAATGCCATGGCTGCTTGCTTCCCACTCCTAGTCCATTCCTATCCCATTGTCGCCATAGGGCCTATCTATGTCGGTGCGACGTAAAACAAATTGTAAAAAAGAAAAAAGCCCATGTATATCCAAGATATTTTGGTGTAAAATGGTGCCCATGAAATTATTGATCAGTCTTAAAAAGCCAGCAGGAAATATGAAAGAACATTGCATTAGAAGGTACTTTTGTAAACTAAAAGTAAGCATCAGATTCTGGAATATATAAGTTTAGTAGTTGAATAAACATTTAGCTGGAAAAATAGGTTGAATCTTATACATTTATGTAATCAGTAAATATATAGCAATTAGGTTAAATAGATTGAAAAAGAAAACATGATCCTTCAAAGTTTGAGATGAAATAAGCTACCTCTTCCAGCTTAACATAAATATTGATTTTAAAGCTTAGTTATCTTGTTTAATGATGTAATGAGCAGTATGGCTTTCGATATCTTCTCATTCAACACTGAAAGCAACTCTATTCTATATGCTAATTGATTAGTCCACTCCAGTACTTTTCTGAGAAAGATTTTTTCGATGAACTTCATCAATAGTATTTTATACTTTTTTTCACAGTCGTTGTTTTATTTCAGGTGTCTTTTGATCTCAGTGAATATACTGCTGAAGTTGATGCTCTAGGAACTTTAAGACTCCTGGATGCAATTAGAACGTGTGGCTTAGAAAGAGATGTCAAGTTTTACCAGGCTTCCACATCAGAACTTTACGGAAAAGTTCATGAAATTCCTCAGAAAGAAACTACACCATTCTATCCTCGATCACCTTATGGTAATTGTTTGTATTATGTTTTAAAATGAGAGTGCTAATATAAAATAATTATATAGTACATACATACATCTTCATTATAGACTGTTATGACTTTCAGCGTTCACTCTGTAAGCATCTGCGAGTAACCATTGTTGCCGTGGTCTCTATCTATTGTACTTCTCTTACTCTCCATGAACAAGTCCATTATTCTTCCTGGTAACCTATCCTTCTCCATTTGCCTCATATGATCCTACCACTGAAGCTGGTTTATGCATATGGCTTGAGTTAATTCCTTAGCCTTTAACTCCTCATTCTGAGTATCCTCCTGCCATTGTATCCACCTGCTTTTACCAACTTGCTACTTTCATGTCTGTTACTTCTAACTTATAAGATATCGTGAGTCCACCCAGTTTTCACTCCCATATAGGAAAGTCTGTCTGAATACAGACCGGTGTAAAGATAAATTTGTCCGGAAGCTGATTTCTTTCTTACATAATACAGTTCACACGTAAAAGACATGCCTGGCGGATCTCAGAATGTGACAAAATTCATGAAGAAAGACATCAGGCATGGTTAAAATTTCAAACACACAAAACAGAAGAAAGTGCAACCAACCTCAAAAATATCAGGAAAAAGTTCACACAAATTATCAGGCAAACCAAGAGACAATCACAGAAAGATCTAATCAACTCAATAGAAGAAAATTACCACAAAACCAATTCCAGAGACTTTTACAAATTGTTTGGAAGACAAGTTCAAAAATTTGCCCCTCCCACGCTAGTGCTGAAAAGTGAGGATGGAAAAAAGACACATAATGACAAGGAAAATGCCGAAATCATGGCAAAAGCATTCATTAAACTTTTGAATTGTGAAGAACCCCAGGAACTTTTAGCAATTAATACAGACACGCCCATCAAAACCCCGCCCGAACTCATAAACCCCCCAACAATCCAAGAGGTGGAAACAGCACTCAGAGAGTTGAAAAATTATAAGGCATGAGGAGAAGACCAAGTTTTTGCAGAAATGTGGAAATATGCCAGTGATACAGTTCGAACATCCTTACACATGGCCCTAACAAAAATCTGGATAACAGAAAAGTTCATTCAAGGTTATAAATTTCATAGTTGGTTCCGTATTGAGTTAGTTGCACTCAACCAGTAAGCTTGTTTCAAATTGTGCAAGGTTCATTTGGTTCCTATTGAATTGGGATTGCTCCTTTGTAACACAACAAGATTTCAATCTTCCACAAGATATGTCCAACAGTTTTGTCAACATTTAACTTCTGTTGTGGATTTATTGGACAAAATGATTCCCTCTGCGCCATTGTTGAACTTTATATCTTCTAGAACTTGATAGAAACATTGGACATTGTTTAAAATCTGACATAAACCAATTTTTAAATGTGCAACCTTGGACTATTCGTCAACTCGAGATTATTATAATTCAATTTTGAGATAATTATTGTGTAATATTGTAATTTTACCAGACATATACCAAAAGATTTTATTTGTCACTGTTCAACATAACTTTGCTACATCTACAACAGTTCATATTTTCACCATTTTATATGTATATCATTCCACCACATCCCCAGTCCATTCTTTCATCTCTTATCTCACCGCATAACTCTGTTTTAGAACTATGGTATACACTTATGTATCTTGGCTAGGCTGATGATGGTCCTTATAGGACCGAAACTAGTACCTTGTAATAGCACATTGTAATGTTTTTGTAAACATCGCATGATTGTCAAGTATTGAGAAGGTGGATTAAAAAAATTTTGTATTTATTTTATGTGTAACAGAAAAGTTCCCCAAACATTGGACCACACCCATAATCCACCCACTCCACAAAAAAGGAGATAAAAGTAATCCAGATTATTACAGAGGTATCTCTCTTAGGCATCGCCGTCTCGATCCTCCTATACTGCCTGCTCTATGCCCCTAGTTTAATACAAGAAGGCGTGACTACCGACATTTCTCCACGTCACCGTAAGAGTGCAGGAGGAGACGCACAATCTTTACTGACAGTGTGGGTGTAGCACTGTGTTATTGGTGCATGAATGTGTGTGAAAACCTGAGTTATTTCGTACAATGAGTAAACGTGTCTGGTCACTTTCGTTCGTACAAGAGATACTTTGAATAGAACTGTGAAATGAATTAATCATGTTATGCTTATAGATATTTCAAAAGTGATTTTAAGGTGTTGGTACTTGTTTTGTTTTTTTTCCCATTTGTGTAAGTTATATTTTTCGTAGAACTGTAACTTCAGATTCTTTTCCCAAAATATTCAACTGTTGTGTACCATTTTGCCAATCTCGGCAAGGTGGTTCGCAGCCAGAAAAGATACGACTCCATGAAATACCCTCTAGAAGGGAATTAAGAGAAAAACGGCTGTCGGCTTTGTCTAGGCAAGGACCTAATAAAGGAAGTAATTAGATATCCTCAGATTACTCTCGCATCTTTGCCTTTACACCTTATTTCAGAAGGTGATGGAGCGTCCGTGGCTTAGGCGGCAGTGCGCCGGCATCTCACCGCTGGGTTCAGTGGTTCAAATCCCGGTCACTCCATGTGAGATTTGTGCTGGACAAAGCGGAAGCGGGGCAGGTTTTTCTCCGGATACTCTGGTTTTCCCTGTCATATTTCATTCCAGCACCACTCTCGAATATCATTTCATTTCATCTGTCATTCATTAATCATTGCCCCGGAGGAGTGCGACAGGCTTCGGCAGCCGGCACAATTCCTGTCTTCGCTGCTAGGTGGGGGCTTTATTCATTCCATTCCTGACCCGGTCGAATGACTGGAAACAGGCTGCGGATTCAGAAGGTGATTAAAGCCGTGGAGATATTGGATTCCTTGTGATAAGAATTGTGACGGACAATCACAAAACAAACGTCTTCATGTTTCGACATTTTGGACAACCTCAGATATCCAGTCGATAATATTCCAGTCAAATTAGAAACAGGAAATCAAATCCTAATTCGCGGGTACTAGGTTCGTGTTGTTGGAGAGAGGATGGATTGTGACATTTTTGTCAGCAACATCTCACTGCCTAGACCTTCGACACCGCTAAATGGAACTGATTATGCATCAGGGCAGAGGAGGAGTTCGATACCCAAAACCTAGTTTTGTTGCTCTGGTGAAGCATCTGCAGGAGTTCGCTTAAGCTTCTGTGCCCTATTGTCGACGTCCTTCAAACGTACGAGTGTAATACGAGGACTTGCGACGTCTTCGCTTTCAGAATACCGGGAGAGTTGGCCATGCAGTTAGGAGCGCGCACCTGTGAGCCTTCGTCCGGGAGATAGTGGGTTCGAATCCCACTGTCGGCAGCCCTGACGATGGTTTTCCGTGGTTTCCCATTTTCACACCAGGCAATTCTGGGGCTGTACTTTAATTAAAGCCATGGCCGCTTCCTTCCCATTCCTAGGCCTTTCCTATCCCATCGCCACCATAAGACCTATCTGTGTCGGTGCGACGTAAAACAACCAGCAAGAAAAGAAAACCTTTCAGGGTGCGTTTTGTTACAGTGTGAGGTCAAAGAACATCAGCAAACTGTTAGTGATATTATTCTAACCAAGTTCGTAAGACCTGTATTTTTGTATATTGCGTTGGCAAGAACACAAAAAGTATGGTACCACTCCAAGCCTTTGTCAAGGAAAATCTTTAAATTGTGCATGAAGAGGCCAACTGCGACTTCATACAGGTAATTTTGCTGATATTTAATATTACTGATGTAATTTACGAGCTTCAGTGAACATATGACCATACTGCATAGTGTTTTGTAGGCTGTCGTCATTAGAAAAGGATTAGAACATTGTGCGTCTATGTCTGCCATCTAGCAGAGAAATTACGTCGCAGCGTAGTCGCAAAAAGGCTCGCATAGAGCAGGCAGTATAGGAGAATCGAGACAGCAGTGCTCTTAGGCTGCACATACAAGATTTTCTCCAGAATGCTATACAGGAGGATCAAAGAGCAACTAGAGGAAGAATTAGGTGAATACCAAGGAGGCTTCAGACCTTGGAGAAGCTGTGCAGAACAAATCATCACTTTAAAATTAGCCATAGCATATTAAAAGAAGCAAAACAAACCTCTTGCAATAACCTTCGTGGACTTCAAAAAAGCTTACGACTGTATCCATTAGACCTTCAATGTTGAAAATTTTAAGAAATTTTGGGCTCCATCCAAAATTAATCAAATTGATAGAACTCACCGTAACCAACACTAAATCAAAAGTCAAGTTCAGAGGGGAATTCTCTGAGCCATTCATCATAAAAGCAGGCTTTGGGCAAGGAGATTGCTTGTCACCACTGCTGTTCAACTCTGCCTTGGAATATATAATGAGGGAATGGTACAAGATTAACCCAAAGAACATCCGAATTGGAAGACCCAAAGACAGCATAAGTTTAAATTGCCTAGGATTTGCCGTTGACCTTGCTCTCTTGTCCAACAATATTCAGGAAACCAGACAACAAGTTATATCACTACAGGAAATAGCACAGAAAATTGGTCTTGGAATATCTTTTGAAAAAAACAGTAATCATGTTTACTGACCCACCACTCATAAACAAAATTGCCACAGGAAACCAAGAAATCAAAATTGTAGATAAATTTAAATATCTGGAAGAAATCATATAACCTCAATGAAAAGCCAGCATGGCATAACAGAATAAATAAATTGACCAGAGCACAATATGTCACCAAGAATACCTACAACAAAAAGGGCCTGTCAATAGCAACAAAATTAAAACACTACAAAACAGTCACTCAACCAGAAATAACTATGCAAGTGAAATCATCTTTAAAACAACTAACAATGCACAAATAGACAAAATACTCAAGATAGAGAGAAGAATCATTAGAACGTGCATCAACAAATCATATCAAAAAGATGGACACTGGAGAGTAGCTTCGTTATTGGATCATATGCGTGAACATGTTGTATTATTGGATCATTTGCCTGACCTTTCTGTTGCTGGTTTAGGATTTTGCTGAAGTAGTCTTCCCATGCCTCTATTGGTACTTCTCCTGTAGTGGGTGGGTTCCTCTTCCTTAGAGCTATGAAAGGGTCAGCCCTCGCGTCTTCTGCCTGTTTCCTTGCTTCTCTCCCCATATGGTCAGCTCTTTTCTGTTTTAGTAGACGTTTGTATTCTCTTCTTCTCTCAGCGTAGAATGTTGAAACAGGTTCCAAGAAGGACATTCCAGGAATCACGAATGAACAAGGGGAATGTATATGTGAGGATTTACAGAAGGCAGAAGTATTCGGTCAGCAGTATGTAAAAATTGTATTTCTTGGTTTATACTAAAGGCAGATAGCAAGTAGGCACCCGGCCCTACCCAGGGAGTAATGCTCCTGCCTATGTGAGTCCCAGAGCCCACTGACCTGGTGTATAACATCTGGTAAGAGTCCCAGCTGAGAGTTACGAGTGAGACCTGAGCAGCATCTACAACGGAGAAGGTGGACTTTGGTACGGTGGAGATGGTGGCAGAGGCAGGCCTGGATTTAGGGATAAATACGAGTACAATTTAAAGATGCCAATGGCTTTGGGCAGATGAGGCTTTTTATGAGGGCTGATGGTTCCTTGGTAGACGTAATACAGTACCACAAAAGTCCATCTGGCAGCATCAGCACTCCAATGTAGGGGCAGCTGCAAAAGGCTTCTGTTTCCCCCTGTTAGGGGTGGCCGGAAAGAATCCTTGAAGTAGGTATAAAATGCGTTTGGCTGTGGTGATCCCATCGGATTGAGAGTGAGTCGAGGCCTCGGAAACGGTTAGGGCTCCCCCAAAAGCAACGTTCAGTTCCTGTGGTTCTCGTCCTGGGGCAGGTGTGAAAAGTGGGTATCCAGTGACAAAGATTGCAACCTTGAATGTCTTGACCCTGAACGACAAGACAGAAGAACTAACAGTCTCAAGTGATTCAATCTTTAGTGAGTCGGTTGTGAGTCAACACATGGAGTTACAAGACAGTTGCAAATCTATTATGAGTCATTTCATTGGAATGAGTAAGTCAGATGGTTTTGCAGAGTTCAGTGCGGCTTGTTAATTGTAAAGTGATGTTCTGGAACAGTACTCCACTGTTAAAACTGTGTTGGAAAACAGGAGTTTGATGTGCTACTGAGCTGTGTGTATGAAGGAATTGTGACACATTGTGTCAGATGCGAGTGAACATGTAACTGTAAATAAAAGTTTAATAAATTTCTGAACGGATAACCTTTAAGATTTCCAGTCTGTCAAAAATAATGCAAGATTAATATATTCT